>NC_040030.1:17758462-18063826 GCF_000972845.2 Larimichthys crocea
GGGTTCGGGAGGCAGACACGGTCAAGATTCAAGATTCAAGATTCAAGTTTTTATTTGTCACATGCCTAAAAGTACAGGTACAGTGGCAGTGAAATGAAAGTGACTGTCGCGACTGTGCAAAAAAAAACACTCAAAAGGATAAAAAGAAAATAAGATAGAAAAGAAGAATAAATAAAATGTAAGATAGAAATAGCAAAACTAGAAAAATAAATAAACTAGAAAAAAGATATACACCACTATGTTACTATATTATATTTACAACTATGTACATGACCCGTATAATACAAATTAGCATTATATAAATATGTAACAGAAAAATCTCACTATGAGAGAGCAGTGATGTGCAGATGAATTGGTGTGTGTGTAATGTAGGTGTAGTGTGGTGTAGTGCGGTCAGTTATGGGACTATGTTGTTATGCAGAGTTCAGGATCCGTGTGGCCTGGGGAAAGAAGCTCCTCTTCAGCCTCTCGGTCCTGGCTCTGATGGAGCGAAGCCTCTTGCCTGAGGGCAGCCACGCAAACAGTTTATGGTCGGGGTGGTGAATGTCCCTCATGATCCGACCAACTGATTGTCATGCAATGAACCTCGGGATTCTGTCTGTTTATTTATTATTTTCATTTAGACCATCCTCAGTTCTCAGTACTCGAGTACTGACTGGATGTGAGTATCCAATGGTGGCGTTGAATATTTGGTCAGATTCATAGGCTTATTTATTTTATGTGGTCTCTGAAAATATTTTTTAGACTATTTTATGAAACAAACACAAAGCAGAATCCCAGATGTGCACTCAGTGACAAGGCTTCAAAACTGAGATCTGAACTGGCCATGTTCCAACATCTGTAAGACCCGATCCGACTGAATTTTATTCCATTCTTGATTGTTTATCTTCCACTGCAAAGTAATACAACACATTTGCTACATTCTCTTTACGCAGGGAAACACACAAATCAAACCGAAACCCTGAATATTATGTTAGGACCAAATTTGGTCATGTAGCAGAACTCCAGATAGTTCACAAGTGGACAGTGCTTCATTTTATGGGGACTGGAAGTACTGGTTTAGGGTAAACGTAAATGCATCTTTGACCGAATTGATCGACCACCTCATCCAAACCCGAGGCAAGGTACCAGAAAATATCACAATCCTCCTCATAAATGTGTTTTTAATATCCTTAATATCGGGAGGTGAGGTGGTCAGAAATGTGACACAGTGTCAGACTGAAGTCTCTGCATTTAGTCACAGTGAGTATAGGCGCTGATAGAGGACATTAGGTCGGAACAGACAACCACTACTGTTTTCTGGTATTGGCTGACTCAGACTGGACTGCAGGCCGAGAATTCACGCTGCCACATCCACAGTCTTGAATACAATGAGCAGCATTGGATTCTGAACAATTAGGCCTAGTCTTATGTTCACTGAACGACACTGCATCATCACCACTTCTTCAAATCCTTCAAATTCTTCTCAAATTCTTGCTCGGTCACTTTTCTATCAGCCTATTATTGGAATCGTGGCCTCTGCTGCTCCCTCTGCATCCACGGTGTCGAAGGACACTGCTGCCCTCAGAATGCCCGTTGACAAGCAGTCACTCCCCAACCCCAATCCTTCAGGGGTTGGGGTCAAATTGTTCCGGCCTTTGTTTGATCCTCAAGTTTGCATGTTGAAACTGTTTATATCCTCAGTTGTATTGTAAAGGCTGGTAGGATTCCTCTAAACATGAGTTGCCGACATGTTGGTTTGCTGTAATGAAGCCCACTTGGGGGTAAAGTGACTCCTCAGCTGAAATGCCATCGCTTGGCAACACTTTAGATGAAGAATTTACATTGAAACCACACTCTTAAGTCTCTTAAACAAACCTTGACGCAATCCTGATTTCAGAGCGTGCAAAGTTCCAGTGGAATATGAGGAAAAGACACTACTGGCCTTTTGTTTCTGATTTCAGGGTGTTCAGTCCAAACCACAGTTTGTAAGGGAGAACTGGACACATTTTCAGTTGGGTTGTTGCATGTTTCTCATTTAGATTCTGATCAGTGTTCAGAGCTGCTGCAATGTCTTCCAAATGCCTTTCAAAACATTTTTTTCTTTGATTGCCAAGATTTTGAAGTCTTGCCAAGTTTTTTTTTTTAGCTCTGTACAGCTAACTAATTGCTCCTGCACTGACCCATAGCACGTCCAAGGAGTTTTGGCATTGAATGAAACATGGCAGCTTCTCATGTGTCATGGTCGAATGTTTAGTCACTTTCAATCAGCTGAACAAGGCACAGCGTGGATCTCAGTTAAATGAAGCATGTTTACAGCAGGCTACCTGTCTGGTTGTCTCATTGACTTCAGGAAAATGTAAAGTAATTGTGGTTGGCTTTTGGGGAAATATTTGGGGTTTAAAGCTCATTGCTGTGACAAAAGAGTGGCAGCCTTGGATGAGACACCCGCCAGTCAAGGCAAACACCCTCCTAAACCTACCCATTTTAAGCCTTAAGATCCTCTTAATGGAACAAAAGCTAATAACCTTTTGAGCCCTGTAGGCTTTTTGCTGGCTTTTCCTCTGTTTACAGCCGTATGTTGTAAAAGCTGCTGTCACTACATGTCTTGGCAAAGCATGCCATATATTAAGAGTAGTTTGGGCTATTCTGAAATGCCATTCAGTATGAATGTGAGTGTTGTTATAGATGTCATAGTGCAGCTTTTATGGAAGTTTTAAGCAATGTTAAAGTGTTGCCTTCACACCCAAAGTTTTTCAACACGGAGTAGAGATTAGTAGAGCTAGGTGGGGGCTATAGTAGTCTATATTAGGTAACATTGTAGCAACACAATTTCCCATGGTGCCGGTTTGACTGAGTTTGGACTGGCAATTTTTTATGTTGTTTTTTTTTTGATCAAAAGGTTGAAATAACAAAAGAGGAAATGAAATTACCCATTGCGGAAGAATTGTCTTGACATTTTATTTTGACACACACTTTGGGTTCCCTTTGATTTCCGTGTGCTGCGGTCAGATTATTGTGGAAGCAACATCTACGAGGCTATTAGAGGAACTGCAAGATCCACATTTGGTTTCACCACTCAGCTGTTGTGGCTGCTGATTGTGCTGTTCACATTTGCAAAAGGAAGAAAGAATTGGCCCCAGAATTTTTTTTTTCTAAATATGGAACTGGTCAGCAATGTGACTCACATCCACTTTGTTGTAACAGTAGATACACTGTGTCTCCTTTGTGCTGTGTTAAAGAACCACATCTTTGGCTTTGGGTCGTTACATGAAACTAAAGAAGAAACAGTTGATTTAATATATGGGGCATCAATAGATCAGTCTGTAGGGACACACACGCTTGGGAACCGGAGGTTGTATATTTGATATCATCGTCATCATCAGAAGGAACTAGCAAAGTTTGTCACACAGTGATTTGAAAGACTATACTTTTGTATTACAGGATGCCGACTGTGACGTGTCCATCACTGCTGGTGTTGCAGTAGCAGTGGATGATAGTGAGATGCAGAATTTTGCAGGCTTTATAGATGTGTAGTGCTGAACACAGCGCAGTAAATATTGGTAATGCTGCTGTCAAGCTGGATGAAACCATGGCTGAATGAATACACAGTGACAAGCCATTTATTGAGCTCCAGCACTCTCTATAGAAGCTTCAGCTTTTGTCATGTTCCTCCATTCATGTATTCAGCTTTCTCATTTGATTGGTCACCTGTCTGTATACAGACCATTGTTGAGTTTTGTTAGTCTTTCTTGTCTTTCAGCCTCTCTCATCATTTTCTCCTTCTCTATGCTATAAAGTCCCAGTGGGTGCTACTAGGAGGCCTCTGCGTTGTAAATGTTTTCCCACTACACTCTCTCACATATTGGAGTGGATATGTGGTTACATGAAGCCATACAATAATGAATTCTCAGGACAGTTTATATATCCCTACAAATCACAACTTTCATATCTGGTAATCTGGTAATATGGCCTCCCTGCTACTGTAGTAGACATTTGTATGTCTGTCACGTGGCTTTGAAATTGTGCAGACAGGTTTTGAATTTCTTTTTGTTTGCTAGTTGTGTGCAGTGTACACCCATCCTACGCTGAGGCCAGGACCGCTGCAGATTCTACTGTACGTCAGAACAGCTGGGAGTAAAACTCCCAAGACTTTAATGGACTGAGAAGATAAAGTTGATTAAATCACTTTGATGGTGATCAAATAAAAATTATACATCAAGTAGGTCCGACCGAGCAATCTGATTGGTCAACTAGACGTTTAGAATGGGCTTTAATCAGCATGACAGCACACCTGACTCATCACTAAAAATATTACTCCTCCATCTCCACATTGTCACGTCCTGAAATCTATTACATGTAAACAAATATGAATAAGTCCACTGGAAGTCAACTTTAATAAAGTAATACATATGAATTTACAACTTCAGCTTTCTTTAATGAATATTCTGTTATGGAGCTGTTAGACCGCCTCGTTAAGTTAATACAGGTGTACACATCGTTAATACAGGTGTGTACCTCGTTTGTGTGCATCATGTTGGAGATCGAACAGTTCAGTGAGCTCAGAGAAAATGTCGTTTTTAAAGACTAAAGGGGGACTAATATGGACTGAAGAGGAATCGATCTTTGTTTAACACATTTTGACTTTTGGACTTTACAGCGCTGTGGAGTTACTGGAAACATTTGAATCATCCTCCATCAGCTGTGCTGGTGAGTCGCTGAATAAATGTGAAGTTCACGGATTGAGGAGCCAAATCTGTCCATGAAAAATCTCTCAGTCACTACAAGACTAAACTAGCAAAGCAGTTTAGTGTTTATATGTGCACTATTTATTCAGTTTGGGAAACTCCATGATCTTCATAAGCTTTGATGGGACTAGAAAGTTTCTCCGTTGCTAGGTCGTTACTAAGGCCCAGGCTACTTGCTGGAGTAGTGAACTGGGTTCCATTACATATAGGAGTCCAGGGTATTAGTCAGACCCCGTGTATCTCCATAGAAATGTAGATCAGAACAGAAACGGCAGCGAACAAATGTTTTTTTTGAGAGCCACAAAACATGAATATATTTTGATTCTATATTTTATTTAACTTCGTAATTGTTGTATAGTTGCAATATTACACTTGATGGTGAGCCTTAACTGAATATTGACACTTCAGTGACCGCATCACTGTTGTGCCAATGATAATGTTAAAACACACCCTCTTGTATAATATTGCTTAAATACACAATACTTATGAACAATATGACCCTTTGTTTAGAGCGATAGTAGGACTTCCAAGACTCACATTACTCATTGCCCTCCCTGGGTTTCCTCCCAGGATCACAACTGTCAATATTTTCATGTCTTTTTTTTGTTTCCAACCTGTTCTGCCACTATACTGCATGTATAACTGCCAAAAATACATGTGTTATGGACATGACACGTCACATAGGCAGTGTAGTTTTTTACCTGCTGTTTGCAGCTTCAGTTGATTAGAATGGACATGAAATCTTTAATTTTGAGGTTTGGCAAAGTATCAGAACCCGAGATTCACCCTACAAAACACACTACGCTGCAGTGATGACAGTAATGAGTCAACCCCATGCTAGCCATCGCATGACTGTGGTATTGCATGTGGAGTCACAAAGTTGCAGGTTCGGGGAGTTTTAATCATGTCATATGACATTTGTTTTCTTTCTTGTCAGTTTTCAGTTTAGCAGCCATGATTGCTGCTCAGCCTGTGAAAACAGTGGTGTTCTGTGTGTTTGGAGGCGTGTGAGGTGACATCATCTTACATACATCACACAGTGGAGACTTGTGACAGGCGTAGGCGGAGGTCTAATGCTGTGTTTACAGCACATGGAATGGATGGTAGAGATGGGAACGATTTAAATATTTGTGACTTTGATGACTTCACTGGACAACTCAAGATGGTCACATGACTTTAGAGTGGATATGAGCATCCAGAAGTTACTGTTAATTGATATTTTCCTAAGAGACCACAGTTTCCTGTGACAGTAATGGTTTGTGTACATTCCTTTTCTATCAGGACCCTGTTTGTCTGTGTGTGTCTATGTGTGTTTGTGTGTTTGTGTGTGTCTGTGTGTGTGTGTGTGTTTGTCTGTGTGTGTGGAGACCCTTCCTGCTCAGCCAGACTGCCTTCCTCTCAAGACTCAAATCCCAGGATCTCTCTCTCTCTCTCTCTCTCTCTCTCTCTCTCTCTCTCTCTCCCTCTCTATCTCTATCTCTGTGTGTGTGTGTGTGTGTGTGTCCTCCTCTGTGTGTCTCTTCCCTGGCTTTGGCTGGAGCTGTTTGATGTTTGCTCCCTGCTTCACTGAGCACTCCCTAAAGCCTTTACCAGCTCCTCACATCTGTGTGTGTGTGTGTCTTCTAGCTTGACCTCACCTCTGTATTTGTTCCTGCATGTGTGATATATATTTTTTGCGAGTCACAGAAGCCTTGCAGGTATCAGATGTGTGATCCAGCTGCTCTAACACTCACACGTTGTGTGTGTGTGTGTGTGTGTGTGTGTGTGTGTGTCTGACTTTCACATCCCGAAACTCTTCGATTGGACGTGATCAGATTCTTTCAGAATCTTTCAGATCACTTATTATTCCACACACTTCCTCACACAGCCCTCCCAGTCATGTGCTGGTATATTTCCAGTGCAGGATTTATTAAGTTCCTGCCTCTCTGTGTGGCTCGGCTGCAGCGTATGTGTGGCAGAGCTTGGAGGGTGCTGGAGTTAGGAACTGATTTATAGCAGCAGAGATGGGGAGGACTGTTTCCATGCATGATGAGCACAGCCGATGGAGGTTAGGGATGGTGATATATAGCAGGGGGGGGAAGGACACACGCAGGACGAGCGTTCAGCAACACGCTCAGTAACCACAGGCAGTCACGGCAGCTGGCAAGCTCTTCTCAGCGAACATGAATGATGGCAAGACGGAGGAGCACATTGATGGATTTGAAATCTGACCTGTAACTTAATATCCTGTTGGATTTGTTGTTGGCTCCTCAGTGGTTCGATTCGTCTTGATCAGAAGGAGCAGTGGTTGTTTGTTTGAATGCCGAAAACAACCCACAGTTGCGGGTTTCCTCTCAAGGATTTCTCGTGGTTGTGGGTATGACTGTTCTCTGTCAGACGCAAAATAAGTACTGTGGGTTGATGTTTTTCTACTCTTGTAGAGTCAGGTCAGAGTGAAAGGTAAGGGTACATAGATCGTAATCCTTTTAATATAAAGAGCACGTCCTCAACAGAAGAGGTACCCTGTAGATTTTGATGGTGCCGTAGTCACCACTGGTTAAAAACTTCATCCAGGTCAAAGTATCTGTTGAAGGAAACTAGACTCGCTTAGTTTCCTGTAGACATCTCAATCATTTCATCAAAGAGTCTTCTGTTCTGAGTGATGGGTAGTTCTCAAGCCTTGGACTGTGCACCAGTCAGGTAGAACTGAAGAAGTATCTTCAATGAGTGACGAAATGTAGCTTTTCACCAAACAGTAGCCTACAATGGAACTTAATGCAATGTTATAAGTTCCATCTAAAACTCCAGTATTGTGTGGTTGTGCGCTCCCCTCTGTAGGAGCAGGACCTCCCATTCACACACACACACTCAAAGACTGAAGGCCAACACGATTGGAACACTCACCAGCCACCCAGCGGGGCAACATTGGAGAGTTAAGTTTCAACTTACACTCCATTTTTACTTGACACAAGGGGTTAACAGGAGTCCTGCTGTAAATACCTTCCATGCAGGTTTTGATATATGGTTCAGTGTCAGGTTCCACCTGTTAATAGCACCATGACACTAAGTGGATGTACCTCCTCTGATTGGCCCACATGAACTGTGTTTACATTCTTTTATCTACTTCATGATACAAGTGATGGTGGAATGGTCTGCTTGTGTTCTAACACACTCCTCCACAGAGAGCTGCTACCTCAGTTACAATGCATATACCACACAGTGACTCTCCTAAGGGCCATATGTGTTCTTCTAGTGACAGTAGCTGCTCATGGCTGGTTAGCTCTGAGTACAGCTCACAGTTATCTCTGTGTTTCAATTCACGCTACACTGAGCAGTGGTCAGTCAGTGTCCCCTTACCCTGTGGATCACACAAGACAATGCTTCCTATGGGCAGTTAGTTACTCTTTAATGCAAACTTTGTCTGTAATGTGGGCTTAGCAGACAATTATGCTCCAGTCTACTTGTCATGCTCCCACACCATCGATGCTGGGACAGCTCGAGCAAGGATAAGGTCCAAAACTCAAGTCAGTCCTGTTATAGAATTTTCTATCCTTAGGTTACATGAGGTCACGTGCGGGCCTTGAGGTCCTCAGCAGTATTAATTGTTTGGTTTTGATTGAGAACAGTAGGTGCCGGTCTATCTCAACACTGTGGTGTCCAGGGTCGAACAGACCTGTTGCTGCCTTCATAGACATAACAGATTGCCGTTGACGTTCCAATGTGCGTAAACAGATGTCTGTGTCCCCAGTCTAGAATATGCTGACAATAACACCTCCATGGGTAAAGACATTCTCTTTGACTAATTCTGGGCGTATAATATTTGTGTGTTATCTTTAACAAAGTCGATCCACCAGGATGAGTTCATCAGAATGTGAGACCGACTCAGGCACTTCTGATGAACTTTGAGAGTGTCTCTAATTCTCCTTGGCCAAGCGTCAATAAATAATACAGCATAAGACATCAGAGGCTCCTGAACACCTTCTTCCTTCATGACCTCACCATTGACCTTTGACTTCAGCAATTTCTCCACAACAAGTCCTGCCATCCCGCATGATAGTGTTGTATTACACAGTCTCAGTAATACATACGTATGTATACTGCCAACCCAGGAGCCATTCTTTAAAAGAACAACCCAATCAAAGCAATGCTAAACATGGACATCACCAAACAGCCTAATGTGACTACTAGAACCAGTTTTCTCATGGACATTGTTTCATCCTTCGGTTTGTGTTTTGTTCACATGTAGAACAAAGTTTACTCGCACTGCAGTAATTCACTCACTGCATTTCCCAGAATGCATTTTGACAGTGCCAAGACAAAGCTTGCACCAGCTGCAGTCATCTTCAGGTTTTACGTTCAGGTGGATTGGAGAGAGGAAGAGATTTCTGGCTGGAGAGTCGTGTCAGAACTCAATGCATTGTGGGCCGTGTCCACTGGATTTCTCCCTCATTGATAAATACCAGCTTATACTGTCATCTTTTAGGCATCTTTAAACCGTTGGTGGAGCTCTCAGAGCTCTCAAACATATTATAAAAGTGGGGTTGAAATAATGAAAGTTTTTTTCTGACAGCAAAATATTCTTTATATACTTAGTAAATGTATATTTTTTGCAATGATTCCTCAAATAAAAAACAAAGTAAGTTTTTATATGGTCTTATATTGGACCACATACATAGGTCATATCATATAAAACCTGATAAATGAATGCACAAGACTCAAGACTTCCTCTTTAATGTAACAATGCAGATAAAGCATGCCAGCATGGTTTCTTTATAAAAGAGCTACAACGAGCAGATAGAGCTGAAGAGACTGAAAGGCATGAGAGAGTTGGAGAGGTCAGAGCTGGTTTCAAATCTGACTTTACTGACTCTGACATGCAGCTGACCTTTGACCTCTGCAGCGGAACAGTTAGCAAACAGAGCCTGTTTTTCTGGAGTTCACATTTAGCCTGAAGCATGCGGAGATGAAAGACGAGGAGAAGGTGATCAAAGGCTCGCTGAGCACACAGACAGATGAATATAAATGCAAGAGGAACGGACAGATGCAGGAATGAAATGAAAGAGAATCAAGAGTGTAACCTGGAAGTGACACTGAGGGGAGAGAAGGAGGGGATGCGGTCATGTCAGGCCACCACGGCTGCCTCTGTCTGCCTCTCTCTTTTTATTTCCACTGTGTGTACATCTCTCTCTCTCTCTCTCTCTCTCTCTCTCTCTCTCTCTCTCTGTCCTGTGTGTGTGTGTGTGTGTCTTTGGTTTAGCTTGGCAGCTGCTCAGTGCTTTGGGAACACCACAAGATAAACAGTTAGAGTAACACGAACGTAGCCTTGTTGCTCCCCGCCCACCAGAAAACACAACTTTATGCATCCAGTGGAGCAGCTGATTCTCAGCCGCTGTGTAAAACTCAATGATGCTGAGCAAAACAATGAAGCTTTGAGGACGTCCAACCCTCTGTGATGTGGAAGTGTATTGAAGTCTTCTCAGAATGGATCCTTTTCATTCTCCGATGAATGAAACATGGATTAAAGTGCAAAAAAAAAAGCTAAATTGTGAACACAGCTCAGTCTGCAGAGGAAAATGAAACTGTGTCGCTAATTTCTGCTGAGTGACACAGATGCAACAATGCATCTTGAGTATTGTATGAATGATAATTATGGGTAGGAGTAGCGGACAGATTTTTATTAGATATAAGCAGTGCTAAACGCTTGTGTATGCATGTCTGTGCTCAGTTCTATACAATGAAATGCCAAGGCCGGCAGGCAAAGAACAGGTTTAGAGAGCAAACAAGGACAGAACTTTGTGAGTAATGGCTGTGTCTGCTTTGAGCGAGCCGCGTCGGCTCGGTTTGTTTCTGACTTTGTATCTGTCTGCTGAAGTGTGCTGAAGTCAGGCTACACTTCACACATAAGGTTTTCACTCTGTAACACATCCAATGGCAACAAGAAAAAGGAACCTTATCTCCCATATCAGAGCAATCGGCGAACTTCAGGGAGAATTTCTGAGAACACGACTCTTCAAACTCCCAGAAAACCTGCAGAGCTGCTTTTTAAACTGGAGGTTTCATCTGAGATTCATGAGAAACTGCTGTTGACAGACATTAGCGCTGGGCTGATATGACAATACACACTGTGAGACATTTTCCGACACATCTGTACCCAGCAATCCATTCATGTCTATGAGTAATGGTGTAAATCAGTGAGCAGGACAGACCGCTTTAGGGTTTTACTGGGTTTACATGATTTTTAAATGGATGTGATAAAATACTTAGGTATTTAAACCTCTAGACAATAAACAGCAGAAACAAACTGACAAGTTTGATTCAACACTTGTAAATAGATATATGAGAACAAACAACAGCACAGCTACATGACAAAAAGTCCCCCAGAAAACAGCCTCCATCTGGGCCATGAGAGGCGAGTAAGTCCCTTAGTAAGATGTGCTGAAACATGGCAAAACATAATCATAGACACCAGTGTAATGATATATATTTCTGGTTCCTGTTATTGGTGACAACTTATCTACAATACAAAGATCAGGACTTTATTTGACATGTGTTGATACTGTTATTATCTGCAGTTTTCAATTTACTATCCAGAAAAGATACTAAATTCTGTTATACAGTGTATTACTATAGCAACCTAAAATGACTGGCACTGATACTGAGGTTTATTGGTATTATCAGCTAACAGTTAAATAAAGATTTAGCAGGTTCCAGAACAGCTGCAGTGTTTTTTCCAGTGTGAGAAGCACAGAGCAGTGAGAGCTCAGTGAGTAGGAAAGGTTTGTGTTGATGTTTGTGTTGGAGAGAAGCCTGATGAAAAAGATGTGTGTTTAACACGAGGTCACAGTCAGTGAGACCCAACGTGATGGCAAGCGTGAAGTTCCTCCATCTGGATTCAAAGATCTGCCTCAGTTAAGACAAGTTTCCTTCGTGGTCACTCACTCGTTTGGCCGTCGACATACCACTGTACGAATGTGCAAGGGTGTCATTTCCACTGGGGGGTGGAGGGTGGAGGTGGGGACACCTGCTGTACAGTTGCAGTTTGAACGCGTCACTCTCTCTGAGCAGAATCATCTTACCGATCGGTGTCATAGTTCACACGAGAGACGCTCTGGATTGAGTTGCCTTGTCGGGCTCACAGCGAGATGTGTGATGTGTGTCGCAGGCTCCTTTTCTCCCTCTTCATCCATCTCCCATCCATTGGTGGAGTGTGTCGCAGTTTTACAGAAGCAGAAGACTCAGGGATGAAAAGACAGATCAGGTCTTTCCTTTGAATGTTTCTGGAAAAAAAGAACTTTTAACCTGTGTTTTGCCTTGTAGGTGAAGATCAGGAGACTAAAGCAGCATTTCTATTCTCTTTTCTGACAGTTAAATAAATGATTTTCTATTTTCTAGGTTCATATAAATGTATGTTAATAATCTATCTCTGACCTCAGAAACCAAAACTACAGGCGTGCTGAGCACGCCTCTGAGTAAGATGTGTGGGAGAGAGCCCATATCCATGTGCAAAAACAAGGCTCGGTCAAAATCCAATGTGGTTATTCATGTAGTTGTGTGGTTGTGTGTGTATTTCTTTGTGTAACAAATGTCCCACTAAAAGGAAGTGCGCACACCAACAGTCCAGTTTAAAAGTTTGAGCTCTGAATCTACTGCACACGAGACACACTGAGATGTTATCATTGCAACTATGTGTGTGTGTGTGTGTGTGTGTGTGTGTGTGTGTGTGTGTGTGTGTGCGGGTGGGTGGGTGCGGGTGTGGGTGTCTGCCTAAGATGCAGAGAGAGATAGGAAGAGAGGAAATGAAGAGAATTAAGGAGGAGAAAGAGAGAGGAGAAGATGGTGAAGAGGACGTGTCACTCAGTCACACACTGCAGGTGTTTCCATCCTAACAAGCAGTGCTGACAATGCTCTGACAGCGAGGTGTGTGTGTGTGTGTGTGTGTGTGTGTGTGTGTGTGTGTGTCTGTAAGTGTGTGTTTTCCACAGTTATTACTAGCTCTGCAGCATCATGAGTGTTTTTTTTTTTTTTTGGGACAAAGAGTTCCTAAGTGGGTCGTTGGCTGGGTGGGGCCGATGTACTCATGAATAGTTTCCTGTACAATCTAAACACACACACGCACACACACACACACACACACACACACACACACACACACACTCGCTGCATTAAAGCAAATTCATTCCCCACATGCGACCTTTGACCTCTGACAGCCTGCAGATCTGGCTGTGTGTTTGGATCTTTGTCAGAATGGAGCACTCAGAGGATGATGTGTGTGATGAATGTAAATATTGTCGTTTCACTGCGATTAGATTATCTAAGGATGGAATCGTCCCCGAGGGGGAAGCAGGGCCACTGCAGTGCAGCGAGGAGGAACAGAACAGGACTGGCAGTAACGTGGCATTAATCCACAAAAGATCTAGTCTGTAGTGCAAAATATTTGACTGTTCATTAATTATTTGAGACTTTGTTTTCAAGCAGAAACAGCAGACATTCTCTGTGCTGCAGCCTCTACATGGTGAGGATGCGCTTGCTTTCTGCTTTCATGTGGAACTTAATATCTTTGAGCTCTGGGAATTTGTGATTTGTGGTTTGTCTCTTTTTTATATTTTCTGTGCAGATTACTTAAAGATGTTGTACATTAGCCTGACACTGTGTTCATGTTGGCTGATTTGATGTTGAAGCAGTACTGAGAGAGTCTGCAAGTGACGCAGCCACCCTGCTGATGTCATCTTCAGTTCGCACAGAAGCTTTTAGTGTTAACGTTTCCTTGATTCCAAAGCATTCCTTGTACTTCTAGCTAATTTATCTCCTCCATGTTTGTTGCCATTCTTCTGTCACTTTTCTTCATGGATGTTGGTGCACAGCTACCAAACTAAGTAGGAGGATGAACTCCTCCACCTTTTTTTATCCTTCCTACCAAGCTCTGATTGCTTGATTGTTTCTCCACAGCACACACACACACACACACACAACACTGAATCCCAACGTTGGCAGACTGTGTACAATAGCACAAGTTATTACATATTAGTATTTGCATCCTGGTTACAACATAACCACTCCAGAGAATGAAATCACTGCTGGACAGAGTGAGTGCATTCAGCTGCAGTATTCAAGGAATGACATAGCAAAGCTCCACCCCTTTTCTGACTCATCTGACAAACCAGGAAACACAGTTTGTTTTGCTGTCTCACTGACGGGAGAGGCACACTCACTGTGGGAAAGACAAAGATTCACAGTCTGCAGAAGAAAAAAACTCCCACGAAGCGAGGACAGCTACAGGAGGAAGTTCTGGAAATACTGGATGAGTTTGGGAAGCTGCCAGTTCAGTGCTCAATACAGAGTTTCAGAAACAGCTCGGCTCAAAGTGAAAGTAACTTTCAGGAGACAACGTTTCCCGTCCAAACCACGACTGCCTCGCTGTGCTGCCTGCCTTCCCTTCCTGCAATTATGGCGTCTTCTTTCCTTGAGAGAGAACTCTTGTGTCCGGTCTGCCATGATGTCTTCAAAGATCCTGTTCTCCTGTCGTGTAGCCACAGCTTCTGTAAAACCTGTCTGCAGAGCTGGTGGGCTGAGAAAGAAATCCTCCAGTGTATGGTTTGCAAGAGAAGGTCCTCGAGGAGTGACCCACCGTCTAACTTGGTGTTAAAAAACCTGTGTGAGGCCTTTTTACTAGAGAGAGATCATGGATCTTCAGGAGCTCTCTGCAGTCTCCACATTGAAAAACTCAAGCTCTTCTGTCTGAACCACCTGCAGCCAGTGTGTGTCGTCTGTCGGGATTCAGAAAAACACACAGACCACAGGTTCAGACCCATCGATGAGGCTGCGAAGGATCACAGGAAAAAACTCCAGGAATTGCTCAAGCCCTTCCAGGAGAAACTGAACGTCTTGCGTCGAGTAAAAGGAAACTGTGACGTAACAGCAGACCACATCAAGGTCCAGGCCCAGCGTGCAGAGATGCAAATTAAGGAAGAGTTCAGGAAGCTCTACCAGTTTCTACAAGAAGAAGAGGTGGCCAGGATCTCTGCTTTGAGAGAGGAAGAGAAGCAGAAGATTCAGATGATGAAGGAGAAGATAAAGGCTCTGAGCAGAGAGATAGCAGCTCTTTCAAACACCGTCAGAGCCACAGAGGACGAGCTGAGAGCTGACGACGTCTCATTCCTGCACAACTACAAGGCTGCAGTGCAAAGAGTCCAGCAGCGCCCCTTCACAGATGATCCAGAACTGGCTTCAGAAACTCTGATAGATGTGGCCAAACACCTGGGCAACCTTTCCTTCAACATCTGGAACAGGATGAAGGAGATGGTCTCCTATGTTCCAGTGATTCTGGACCCCAACACTGCTGGTTCAGAACTCATCCTGTCTAGAGATCTTTGCAGCGTTAGATGGGGTCAGAGACAGCAGCTTCCTGAAAACCCAGAGAGGATTCAACATCTGAGCTCTGTTCTGGGCTCTGAGGGCTTCAACTCGGGCACTCACAGCTGGGATGTTGAGGTTGGAGACAGTGATTATTGGGAGCTCGGGGTACTGGCAGGGTCTGTCCAGAGGAAGGACAACTTGCTGTCTGGACTTTGGAGACTAAGATTCTACAATGGTAAATACAGAGCATGCTCTGAATCAGACCCAGACACTGACATCCCAGTGAAGGAGGCCTTTCAGAGGATCAGGGTGATTCTGGACTGGGATAAAGGACTGCTATCATTCTCTGATTCTGATTCTGACACGCACATACACACCTTCACGCACACTTTCACCGACTGGCTGTTTCCTTACATTAACTCTGTGAATAAACTGAAACTGAAACTGTTACCAGGGAAAGTCTGTGTAACAGTGAAGTGATTCACACCGCTTGTTTTGTGTCACTGTTACATTTGAAATTGTTAATTGATACCCATAGGACGTCATCATCACAACACAAATCTAAAGGAACCTTTGGTATTCTGTCATTTCATAGATCCAAACTAACATGTTAAACACCAAAGTCAGGCAGCTGTAGATCAGCAACTCCAGTGTTGAGGTAAAATTGCTGTTTTTGTCACTGGAGTCTTTGAGCAGAGCGATGATGGAGACTGTTTCTGGTTAAACAAAAAGGATCTGACTCTTTAGTAGAAAGGTCCATCTCTTTTCCATAACATTGTCAGACAATCAGAATAACAATGTGAGCCAGTCAGTGTGGGCGTACTTTAATGGTGCACAATTACTCCGGATGATTACAGTTCTGCACCTCCCAGCTGCAGTGCTCTCACTCAGTACTGGACTGTTTTCCAGAACTATGTCCCTCTTAGTCGCTCATATACTCCTAAAAACATGGGAACATCAGAAACACAGTTTCCCTTTGAGCTATTGTTTAAGTTGATGAGGGTCATAATCGGTAGTGCAGTGTAACTAAGTACATGAACTGAAGTAATTCAGTACAATTGTGAGGTACTTTTAGTTGAAGCTTGTTTTTTTTCAGAGAAATCTTATGGTAAGAATAACATTTCTATTGTTAGCAATATTTCAAAATGTACTGTACTGTTAAAGCAACTTGAACTACTTCATATGTCATCCCTTCCACAGAGCCCTTTACACTGTTATTTCATTTAGCCAATTGTTAAATATTCAAATGTCATCTTAAGATATGTTTAGAGTGGAATATGACATATTGAGGTATTTGTGTTTTTTTTGTATAGAGTATGCTGCTCTCATGATAATGTCTTGGTTGTTGAATTTTCATTAAAACAATCCCTTGGCTGTCATAAGGTTGTAAAAAGGTTCTTCTTTGGAAAGTTAAAATCAATTGAAATATTTGTTTTTGTTCTGATATATGTAAAAATATATCTGCACACGGTAATGGTTTGGTATTTACACAGCTTCTATTTCTTAATTGTGTATACTAAAGAATATATTTTATGTTATATGTATTTAAATTTGCAGCCTGTCAATAATTTCAAATTATGAAAGCTAACAATGCTAATTAGCCATTTTGGCTGAACTGAATTTAAACACCACAGATTGTCTCTGCAGTGTCAGCTTCAGACAAAAGACTAGAGTTTTGTTATCATTACATTTCTTTCATAGTACTTCCTCACGTAAGCAGTATTTTTTCCACCAAGGGAGATGCAGTTTGATGTCTGTTAATTAGTTTGTCGGTGTGTCTGACAGAAGAATATCTCAAAAAGTGCATTACCAATAAATTTGCTGGGCCAGCTGGCCTCGAGCCAAAGAAAAGTCAATTAGGTTTTGGTGGTGATCCAAATCTGAGAGTTCCACCATTAAACAATTATTGATTGGTGTCATAACTGTGAAACTAATGGAGATGGAGGCTTGATTCTGATTCCCAGGGGGATGTTTGCAAAGTCAAGAGATTCATTTGACTTCAGATTGAAGACATAGGAATGATGTGTTCTTTTGGTACGGTCTGTTGGAGATTTGTGCTCCGAGTGCCTTCTTTATTTAAAAGACTTGGTCGCATTTCAAATGAGATATTTTTGCAGCTCACTCTTTGTTCTATGTGTGGGTGACTGCACATCTCACTCTGTCTCTGCTGACAGTCTGACACCCTTTCAAACTTCTGACCTTGAAACAGGAACACTCTGGGCCTCTCTCACAGCAGAGCGAGTCGTAGAGCCCCAAAGACACTGATGACCCCATTTAACCTGACGCTGTCTGAAAATGACTTTCCCGTTATTCCGGCTCAGTTGATCCGAGGCGTCCAGATATGTGCATGTAGGCCGCTGATACCCAGGGGGATTTGAGTGCTGAGTGAATATAGTCTATGATGCAGGACTATTGGTCGGAATGGAATCAACATTTGGGATCCTGATCCGAAATGTGATCACATGGTTGAGAAAGTTCTGCAACCCGCCTAACTTTTCTCTTCCATGGCATGAAGGAAACTTAAACTTTTACTGTTGCTGTACTTCTTAATTTTGGATCTTTCAGATCATTGTGCAGGCAGGCATGCAAGCAGTGCTTTTATTACAAAACTGTCTTGTAGAGTCTTGACCTTATCATCTCTCAATCCTAACCAAATAACTTCTGTGTTGAACAAAAAGTGTGTTAGGGATGGGAATCGAGAACCGGTTCCGTGTGTTTCAATTCCATGGAATCGTTTGGCAGTTTATCTAACGATTCTCTTCCAGAAAGCACGAATTACGTCGCTTAACTTCCGCAAGAAGTTATGCATGCTCGACTCCAGCAAGCACGACTAATTACGGCACGTAACTTACGCAAGTTCGGCACGTGCAGTGCAATCAGTAGTAAACAATGTCACCCACTCGGTTCAAACGCTCCAAAGTTTGGCTGCATTTTACCAAAACAGACGTCAACAGGGCGACTTGCAATCATTGCAAAGTGGAGATAACAGCATCGGGAGGGAACACGACAAACATGCAGAAACATTTGCGCACACAAAATGCAATATTTTGAAATGAATGTCGTGTTTTTGACACGCTTTGGACTGGAGATGAATCTCAACCTAGCAGCATCAGCAGCAGCCAGGCTATGACCTCTGACCTCTGTGGTTACTACAGAAGGTACGGATGGTAAATAACACACTGCCTACCATGTTAGCGCGATGTGCTGCTTTGTAAAACATGCTATAACAGTTAACATTAAACGAATGCCTTCTGCATTAGATTTAGAAGATGACCATGACGAGGGAGAGAGTCTGGCAGCTGTACTAGTACTCGCTCCAGTTCAAAACCTCCTCTAGATGATGCTGATCAAACTGTTTGTTCTCTTTTTTTTCCCCAAATGAGAATCGATAAAGAATCGAATCGTTAAGCAGAATCGATAATGGAATTGGAATCATAAAAATCTTATCAATTCCAATCCCTATTCCTTATAGGAAATGGTCATATTGTATGCTGTAATTTTCATAGTGGTGATTAGTTTTGAAAAGCATTGAGAAACAATGTTGTTGAAATGTTGCGAAAAGCCAGAACAGAAGCCTTATGGCTTCTTCTTTAAGGCAAAGAAACATAGCTTGGAAGACTCGAAATTCCAAACATTTAGTGGTTGTCCCTTTCAAATTGAAGGATTAACATGTTTCATATCACTCTAAATTCAATAACTTTGGATTTTTAAGAAAAAGAAAAAGCATTTTCAACATCACAAGAAATGATTTATTAACATAATCAGCAGTTTAATCAATAAATTAAGCAACCAAGAAAATACTGTATGGCTCAACAACTCACAAACTGGATTGTGTGTTGTTTTCAGACTATGTCACCTGTTGATTGATTGCTGATGATTGATGTATTGATTCACTGATTCATTGATTGATTTTTTAATTTAATTACATTCTTTCATTCCTGAGATTGGACTCTCACTGTGATGTGTAAAGTTTGATCTTAAAGCATTCACATGTTCTTCTGTGACACACTGAAGGTATATCTTGGAGAGTTTTGACAGTTTCTGATGCTGCTGGTGTCAAAACAGTTTGATTTGAACTGCTGCATAATGAAAAGACTCTACGGTCTATGAGTTTACGCACAAACACACACACCCCACTCATTCACTATCAGCCAGAACTCACACAGTTTCTTTAAAAGTAATGAAGCATTTATTCTCTATAGATCATTCATTGATGGTTTGTAAGAAACTTTTTATGATCAAACTTCAGGCTGTTGGAGTGAGGCGGAACCCTGGCAGGCTGGATTGATTGAATTGAGTCTGCTGCTCAGCCAGACGTGGCTCTGTAGAGAGAGAGAGAGAAAACTTCAGAGCGAGTTCGATCAGATTCATCTTTGTCTGTCTTTCTTTGGACGACTTGAGTGACTGTAGTAAATTTAAAGTAATGAAAAATTGTCATTGAATCATTTGTCAGATGTGTAATCTCTTTTTATTAATACTTAAGTTCTCGCATAGCTGCCAGTGGTTTTCTGTATGACTTCCTCTCAGGTTGGATCATTTGGTGGATTTTTCAAAAGGCCTAAAGAGGTGAAAGTATCCAGTACATTGCAGGGAAAGAAGCTGAATCAGAAAAGAACACAAGTATCTGGTGACCCATCAAACTTTTCCTAGATCCCTGAAGGGGTCTTGACTAGAGCCTGACCGGTATATCTGGTAGAAGATTGCCGGCTGATACTGTACTTTTTTAAGCTGGAATAAAAAAGACTTTTGCCTTTGTGGATTTTTCACTGATATGACAACACAAAGGTTCTCAGAAAGCTGCTCCGTTGTACAAATAACTTTATTAAAGAAGTTAAATATTCTTCAACATGTTAAATAATTAAACTTACACGTTGATGTTGACAGGTTACTCCGCTGCATAAATCTTGCAAGCATTTCTTTCTGCATCATATACAGGATAAAAAAATCAGTTTTAATATGGGCGAATTTGACATATACTGAAACTGGCCAATGTTGGCTAACTGGTCAAACTCCACCTGGGTATAGATGTTTCAGTCTGTGCATGATCTGTCAGTTTGAACACTGTTTCATTAGTCATGTAAATGAACTATTGGATGGATTGTCACAAAATGTGGTCCAATTTGTGGTCCTCTTCATAGGGCTGCCTTGTGGGTCACTGGATGACTGTTATAGCTTTGACATTGTCATTGTGTACTTATTGTAGCTCATAGCAAGTTAGCATTTAGCTCTAAGCACATGGCTGTAGTTTGAGACTGTAGTCTCTGGAGTCTGGTAGCTCCACACAGTCACTAGAGGCTGTCAAGAGCCTCCATGATTCAAAGGATTCCATTCCTCTCATTGGCTATCTGCATCCACCTCCAAGTGATGTAGCCTGGAATTGTATCATGCTTTATTTTTATTTCTCACAGGATTAGGGTTGTGTACATCTTACACTGATCCTGAGCTCTTGTGCCCTCTGAGAGAGGAACGCAGTCTCAGGTTGCGTGTTATGGGGGGTTTCACGTCGGCCGTCTCTGTTGACATTTGGATTAAGGATGAAGCTTTTAAGTGCTCGCTGCTTCCTGCAGAGTGTTAGCCTGAGGGTACGCAGCTTCACTGGAGTCTGAGCATCTCACAGAGCACAACCGCTGATTACGCTCAACACTGCACGAAAATGAAGTTTTTCAGAGACACGGCATCGTATTGTGACTATTTCATAGATACCACTGCACGATGAAGCTCAGAGAAAGATGAATTTTACTAGAACTATGCAGAGATGACCAACCTGTGGAATGAAAATGTGGTATCACGTTAAATCTTTGAGAAGACTTACCATTTTTAGGGATTCTTTTTGAATACACACATATTCTTGTTAGAACTTACCAAATGCTAACATGACATGTTTGTTCCTAAAGAGCGTGGGAATGTGTCCACGACGACCTTTAAATGCAAAACAGGTGTAAAACCTTTCTGGTAGTGTTTTTTTTCTCCTCGGCTTATCTCCTTAAATCCTCGGTGGTTTTCTGCTCACACGCTCACGTATGTCCCCCCCCACCCCCGACCATTTAATGCAGCGTGACAACAGAATTCCAGGTGGAGCGATAAGAAAATGTTCTGTACATGGGTCGTCCTGACCTCTCACTGATGCAGGTTGGGCTGTGAGAGTGTGTGTGTGTGTGTGGGTGTGTGTGTGTGTGTGTGGGGTGGGTTTTTATTGAAGGGAAATGTGAGGTGTTCTGCAGGTGGAACGTGTTGCTGTTGTTTTGTTCTGACAGTCACTTCCTGTGCACAGCTAGAGAAATATAGGTTAGATTTGAAAAATGTTTTAACATTGACTCATGTTTCTTGTCTCATAAATTAGAACCTAAATGTAGTGCATGTGTTCCCCGGAGCTCTTACGGCGTTATTATCGGCCATCAGTGTAAAACATGCACTCAGAGCCGCACATTATGTCCATTTGTTGCTGTGAAGTTGACATTTTGCTGTAAACATTCTGCTGAAATATTGAGAGCATTAGTTGCCACCTGTTTTTTTTTTTCCAAATATTTGCTTGTTTCAGCCTCTCGCATGTGTTATAGTAAGCTGAATATCTGTTATGCAGGACAGTGATGGGAATTGCAGTTCTTTTCAGTGAGCCGGATCATTTGGTTCTTCACTAAGTTGCTTGTTGAAACACTCTGCTACACAAAGATAGAAACACCAAGAAGGACAGCTGTTGACTGTTGGATGCCCAGTTCTCATGTGTCTGTGAGGGTTGTTTGTGGACCGCACTCCTCTCTCTCCTTCTCTGGACCCCCGTCCTTACCTGCATTGTGGTATGATCCTTGTCTATTCTCACGTGAATAGTTGCACAGTCAAGCATGCAGCACGCAGACTGGAACCGGAAACATCACTAATGCAGGACAAATTGAATGAACCCGAACCCAAACACAGACACAGAGCAGGAGTAACAACACTCTATTCTAAATGAAAGAATGGAGAAGAGAGTCTGTGGGGAGGTTGGAGTGGAGCAAGGTGGTGGTGGTGGTGGTCAGGGGAAGCAGGTGAAAAGTATCAGTGATCCCAGGAGAGTGAGTTCAAGTTCAGGGAGGGTCCTCAGGTGGAGCAGGAGTGGAACGGAGTCAGGTGGGAGGTCAGGACGGCTCCAGGCATGAGACTAAAGGTCAGCGGCAGAGCCAGACAGTCAACGAGTTAAGAAAAGGCTAGACAAGACTGACAGGGTAGAAGAGTTCCATCACATGATCACACAGCTTGCTGCCTGACACCCACACACCTGACTCCACTCCTGCAATCAAGAACACACACACACACACACACACACACACACACACAAAGGGAGCTTAAGGAGCGTGACAGTGTTGGCTCATCAGTTTACAAGCACTTAGTTTGAACGATTATTTTGGTCAATATTGAAATCACGATTATTCAAACGATTAATTTTGTGTTTCACAATGCATTTATTCAGCATTTCTCTCTCTCTCAAAAAACACTTTGTTATTGATTCTTTATGCAGAATATTCAAATTGAAAATACATTTTGGCTACAAATATGTACTTTACAGCTGTTTTGCAATGCATAAAGCATTAAATCAATAAAATAAATATACTTTATGGAACATTAAATAAGGCATAGAAAAACATAAATGTATCCAAAATAAACTATGGATCCAGCTGCTCTGCAAATTCTCTATATTTATAGAACAAAATAAATATAATAATAAGCATAAGCATCAATAAGCATCTTCTTGAAACCCTCACCCTCGACTGTATTAATGGGTTGCATATCTTTAGCTAAGAAATATCCAATGGCAGCTGTTAGGCCCCGTTTACACGTACACGGGTATTTTAAAAAACGGAGACATTTCCCTTCGTTTGTACCGATCTTTTACACACAAACGGTGAATTTGCCTCTGAAAACAAATCGAGTTTTAGGCAGCTGATGCGCCAAAAGTGCGACCAATGTTTACCTTTCACTATGA
Source organism: Larimichthys crocea (assembly GCF_000972845.2). Taxonomy (NCBI): domain Eukaryota; kingdom Metazoa; phylum Chordata; class Actinopteri; family Sciaenidae; genus Larimichthys; species Larimichthys crocea. Next base: position 17,781,479 of record NC_040030.1, read on the forward strand.
CGATGATCATGGAAGCAGCCTCCCATAGGCTTGGCGTAGTTATGATGGCGCTCCATGGCGTATTTATGTGGGTTGATGTAAACGAAAACTTTTTTTAAAACGATGCTATGTGCACAATGTTGTTTTGGAAAACAGAGGGAGGGAAATATTAGTTTCTCAACATACCCGGCTATGTGTAAACGTAGCCTAATGTCTTGTGCCTCTCCGAACTTGTCGGATAAGGAGTCGCATTAAACAATGTGTTTGTGATCGATGACTGAGTTTGCGTTGACGTCTTGCTGGTTGTGGCACTGGCTTTGTCTTTTTGTTTCTTTATTAATTCGTCGTGAGTGACTTTGTGCTTTTGTTTGAGATGGTTGAATAAATTTGTAGTGTTACCAAGAGGAGCAGCTATTACCTTGTAGCAAATCTTGCACAATATGTGCTGCTGCTTCTCGTCGGATTCTTCTCATTTGCTTTAAATCTCACTCACTGTTTTTGAACACCAGACGACACACCTCCTCACTCTTCAGCTGCGTGAGGGAGTATGGGCTATCCTGTTAGTCAGCGGGGCCGCATGAAATGGAATGTATTGCGCATGCGCGTCTCTCAGAAATTGTGTAATAAAAAGTGGAAAATAAATCGTTTAAACTCGATTATATGATTTTTGAGATCGTTTGACAACAGAATCGAAATCGTGATCAAAATTCGATTAATTGCACAGCACAACACAAACTAATATCAGATATTCAGCACGACCGTGACTTTCAGTCAGCGTTTCAGAATCACAAGTTCAAGGCCAAGTAGTTCAATAGTTTCCTGTTTTGTCTGTTTTATGATCTGAAGACTGCACAGTGTGTTTTATTTTGAAAATGCTGTTTCTGCATCTGACTCCGTGACAGCTCGATCTGCTCTGTGCTGCAGAGCAGAGAGCCGCTTCTGACACGAGCAGCGTCGCTTCTGTTGGAATCACATTCTTCGTCTAGAACGGCCTGCCCCAGCAGCCACGGGGCAGCCGAATATGACACAGTCATGTCCAGTGAAATTAAGCAGTGATGCTTTATCTGCTGTCTGCTTCATTTGTCTAGACAAATGAAATAAAAATCTCCTCACCATGATGCGTTTTCATCACCGAGCCTGCCTGCCTGCTACATGCTCTTTTTAAAAGTCTCATTCTTTAAAGGCGTGTTTTGAAATGTTCAGATCAGAAAAACTCGACAGCTGAAGCTGAAGCAGCCTGAATCAATGAGTGAGAGAAATGACTTTGAGTGACCTCTGCTGGGATCCTCCATTGTTTCCAGCAAAAGCCTGTGTGTGTGTGTGTGTGTGTGTGTGTGTGTGTGTCTCTGCCTGCACCACCTGGAATCATCTCATATGTGTTTTGTGTATGTGTGTGTGAGTGCTCCCAGACTGGAGGTCATCATAAAGACAGAGAGACACGAGCCAGAACAGAACCCCCCGGTGGTGAGCGCAGGGTTGGATGAGCAGATAAAGATGAAGCAAATAGAAAGCTGATAGATTGAGCTTGTGATATATTTTTGGTTATCTGCTCTCTTTGCCCCACTCGTAACATGTTCGGAGTGTTTTTCCTCGACTGGCTGATAAGACCTTCTGTGGGAAATGGATTTTGAAATGTGGCAGACCCAGAGCAGCAGGGGGGGAGGAGAGGAGGAACTTCAGAGGGCCATCTCTCTGCTCGCTGCTGCTCAGTGTCCTCCACCCAAAGACTGACGGATGAAACTGTTTTGTCGCCTGGTAATAAGTGTTGGGACAAGTGTCTCAGTGCATTCTCAGGTGAGGATTATATCCTCCTATTCGTCTTAGATTTGGGCCTTGTGTAGAAATGTATGAATGGATTCAGCTCAATCACACAGGTACGATGAGAGCACATGAGAGTGAAGCTTGTGAGTTTTTTTTTTTTTATTACAGTCCCTGTAGGAAGCGTCGTAAAATCATCACATTTTAGCATAACGAAACCTATAAGTGTGAGTCAATTAGGGGGGGACCTCTGAAACCAGCGGTGTCCAGTCTAACCGTGAATACAGTAGCCTGCTGAGGTGGTTTGTCCTCTGGCATCCCAGGGCTGAGTCACTTCAGTTAGCTATAGTTAGCAGTTTACGACTTAGAAATCTTAGAAATCTTTGCATTGACTAAGACTGTAAACCACCTTGCCAGTGTAATGTTATTCCTGAGTCCAGGTCTGTTACCTGCTAATGACAGATTGAGTTAATCTGTCCATCAGGAAAGTTTAAATCACAGAGAGTTGAAGCTGAGCAGCCGGAGAGCATCAGGGAGAAATAAAAAGTATACATTCTGATCCAGTTTTAAAGTTCTGGAGTTTGGCAGGGTGACGTAATAATTTTCCTAAATATGAACTATTATCTCTTTTATGACTTCATATTTGTTGGTAAATTGAGCAGTGGCAGGAAGCAGGCACCACTTTATGTTCTGTGAAACAATTTTATTCCAACCAGGGCACAGCTGACATTTATTTTCTTTATTAATTCATAAGTTGAAATATGTTCAATCTATAGTCCTCATGCTACCAAATGGGGTACCTGCAGACCCCAGAGCTACACCTATAGTCAGACTCACAGGTTCTTTATTCTATCATTCTAATTTCTCTTGACTTCATCAATCTGTTCTCAATGTTTTCATAGCATTTTTTGTTTTATTTTAATTTGTGCTTTTAAAAAGAAAATAAATCAATGTATTAGGGTCCTAGGGGACCCCAGTCCAAAGCATCCATTCCGCCTACGCAGTTTTAATAGATAGAATCATTTATTGAGTTCATGTTTGCCGTGGGTACTAATTTAAAGTATCACACGATATCAGGGGGGTAGAAGCACTCTGTCAGTCATCTTAAGAGATCTTCATGCTCTGTCGACGACCCTGAATACTGCTCTTCCTGAGCTAAGATGAAGTCAGAAATGTAATGCATCATTTCATAATAAAATATTTTATGACTGTCATACTAAATATTTATGTTCTATTACACAAGATGAGACTGTAAAGCAGTGTGTCATGCCCATGATTGACATGCAGTCAGAGCCAGAAAAAGCACATATGGAACCATTTATGAGGCTGTAGAGACAGAATAATAATCATCTGTGTAATTTGTGAATATTCCCAGATGACATAATTACATAACTAATAATGTTTGGAGAAGAAATAAGTCAAACATTTTGCTGTGATGTTTCTTACAGTGGTTTATCCCCAGCTGACAGACCTTGGGTGTGAAATATGTTGGTACAGTGAGGGTTTAATAGGGTTAATAATTCTCCACAGCTAGGGCGACATCTACAACTGCTTGTTTTGTCAAACCCAAAGTTTAAGACCCAAAGATGTTCAGTTTACAGCGACAGAAAACTGCAATGTCCATGTACACTGCGTGTCTGTCTTTTCAGTTGTGAATGGTCTGCATGAAGCCCAAATTTTGTGATGGTGCTAGTCTACCCACACAGCACTGTGCCAGCACTGGAGAGAGGTTTGGCATTCTAATATTGGGGAAAAATGCAAATCTTGTCTGTATTTCTTTTTAACCAATCACATCGTCTTGGGCATTGCTGAGCCTGGGATGCAGTGATGGTTACTCTCTTGGTGGAACACTTGGACTTGGGAGGCAAGCCCTGGAATTCAAAAGGGGCTTTATGTTTGTTAGGCTAGGGTTAGAATAATTAGCCATTTTTCAGCACACCGCTGGTGGAAGCCAGACACAGAAACAGCATAGAGAATCCAGCGGATTTTCAAAATAAAATGCCTGTGCAAACTGCCAGTCGTAAAAACAGACAAAAAAGACTAAAACGCTAAAACGCTCTGAACGCTTCTGAATCGCGCCTGGTGAGGTTTGAAGTCGCGTGCAGGACGGACCAAAACAGTGTTGTAGTTGCGATGTGACAGAGTGACAGACTTCCTGTGAGCCAGACTCGATCATGAAGATCTTTGCAGGTTTATGTCACATTGTCATTTGAGCCTCATGCAGACTTTTCTGTTAAAAAACTCTAGACCCCAACCCAGACAGGCCCTCTGGTTCCACAGATGACGTTCTATAACTTGATGTGAAAACTGAACCTAATGTGTAAAAACAAACTGTGCAGTTCCCTTTTTCATGGTGCTCTATCTACAAACTCTTTATTTTCAATCTTTTCAATTCATCTGCAGTACAAGCCTAATTTTTTTGTGTGTGCGTGTATCCTAAGTGATCCTCAGGAAGTGAGGTCAGAGGGGCGACAGGAAACACACTTTTCCTGTGCAGAGTCTTCACATGCCCCCCCCCCCCAGCTTGTTTTCTGGAAAACTGTCCTGCATCCCCTCCTGTGCTGTCTGTGAATGCAACATACTCATTTTCACCCTGTTGTGTTTCCAGTCAGATAAGGACACAGCGGTGGTGCTAACTGTAAAAACACACACACACACACACAACATATATATGTCAGTCCTCACCAAACTTCTTTGACTTCCTGATTCCAAACATCATTTCTGAGCCCAGAAGCTGAATAAACACATTGAATGTCCTTGTCAACACATCACAGTCTGTAACTTAAACCCCAAATATAATAGAAGCACCCCTGTGTGTGTGTGTGTGTGTGTGTGTGTGTAGGTTGTTGTGAGGCACCAAGCTTTTTTTTTTAATCATCATTCAACGATAATGAACATGCATCATCTGAAATCCATTCCCTCAAGTGGGAGCCAACATCGACTACACGCGAGCATGAAAACAAGAGAGAGCTGAACAGATCACCAGTGAGCGCCCTGGTTATCAAGGAGTGTTGGCATGGCAACCAATTGGGTTGGGGAATTAATGGTGTGATTTTGAATGCATCATAGAGCAGTTTGAATCTCAATGCTGACCAAGGATACACACGTCTCTCCAGTGTGACTGCTGTTATTGAAGTCTGCTCACGCTGGTGTGTCTGCCCTCGACACTTTGATTTGGACTGCAGGCGTCTCTCAGCCTGTTTCTTGTCTGTACCTGTATTACTGCTGAAATGTCACCAATCACTGTTCCAACTCAAAGTCTGCACTTGGAGATGCTTTTTGCCCCAGCACATAATTTGCATGGACCAGCAGCAATGCCAAAGAATATGAGCCTGACTCACAACTGTTAGAAATTTCATCTGTATCAATTTCATCTGCAATATTTTGGCTTAAATTCTGAATATGTGGTTGATTTCTCAAACAGCTTACTATAATCTTTTTGAAGATGTGAGAACCTGCTAACCTGCTTGAAGACACACATTTGAGCCTGTGGACTACATAATATTGTTCAATAAAATAATTCAAACTTGATAAAGTTCTACTTACAAATAAATCTGTTCAAATGCTTTTAATTGTTTTATTTTACATGTCTGCTTATGACCAAACTAAATGTTTCTATTTATGTTTGGATATGATACAGTTCGTTTAAATTACCCCCAATTTACAGTTAATTCACATACATTTCCCATGATGAAGTTTTATTTTTTTTATTTCTTGTCAAACCTGGTGCTGTCATTTCCAACAAGTCACCTCGACTGCTGACAGATATGTCTGAGATTCAGGTGTGTTATGCTAGCCGTGGCTAATGTAGCCTCAAGGTGCTTAAGTCGAGCAGAGATGATGACCGAGCTACAGAGTCCTCGTGAGCTCGCTGCTTTTTGTCATATTAAACTTGTGGTCCCGACCGATGCTGACTCAAGAGACATCACTTGGGCAGATTTTTCTTTCTCCGGAGCAACAAAGGCTTTATACAATTTTTATTGTACCGTAGTACTCCACAGCCCCTGTAGACACACTTTGATGTGGGAAATTGTAGTTCCCCTTTCACAGGTTATTTGGAAAGTATTCACATTCCTGCCTGATGTGGATTTTCAGTCTGAGAGAAGATCTTGCAAAAAAAACAAAAAAAAACTTCACAAGTTCAAAACAAATCCTCACTTTAGAAAAGGATTATTGTAATTTTCCTGATGTGAGCACTGACACATCGTGCGGCGCGAGGGTGTGTTCAGGCAGCTGGTGTCTGAGACGCAGTGTGTTAGTGAGGGAATGAGTCTTGGGGCTTGTCTGCTTCTATGAGCCCGCAGACAGACAGACGAGCAGAACAGGGTTGACACATTTACCCAAATAGTGTTCAGGGAGAAACCAGCACTGGAGGAAAAAAACATTACGTAGATGTCAAGGCCTCGCCTCCATCTGCCATCCAGCAGAAGAATCAAACATGGAAGCTTGTATAGCTGAGTATAAATCAGCGCTTCATGACCGCGGTGATCACTTTTGTGGAGCACTGTGCCTCCCTGACATCTCAGACATCACAGATTTAGATGATACTGTCTGATAGGATGTGTGCACTGACATCAGACCTTATCCTTGCAGTTGAACTGAAGGTACATCTATCTGCATGGGTGGATTGAAGCAACATGGAGGAGGGAGTGGGAGGGAACATGCAGTACTGAATCTGTACCTACAGAACCAGGCACACACAATTCAAGCTGGCATCCAGTCGCATATATCAATTCATTCCAATCAAATAAGTACGGGCCAGTCATGGATCAATTGTAGACTGCAGCAGACAGACTGACAGAAGGATTCTAAACCCCCTGAAAGGTGTTGAAGGTTTACAACATCTACTTTTTAGCTGTTAAAAAGCATTTAAACATCATGTACATTCATCATTGTGGGGAAAACAGAGCTGTGTCGGAGGGCAGTGCTCGTGGGTACAAGTGGCTGAAATGAGTTGCTCCATAGGGTGGCTAGCCTTAGAATGATAGACAGAATGAGAAGCTCGGACATCCGGAGGGAACTCGGAGTAGAGCTGCTGCTCATTTGCATCAAAAGCAGCCAGTTTCCTTTGTAGGTGTGCAGGGCACATCAAACTGGCAGGAGACCCAAGGTCAGGCCCAGAAATCACTGTAGGGACTACATAGCCCATCCAGGCCTGGGAATGCCTCCGGGTTCTCTAGCAGGAACTGGAATGCGTTCCTGGGGAGAGGAACCTCTGGAACACCCTGCTAGACATGCTGCCACCATGATCCCCCAAATATGCGTAAGGAAAATGCATGAAGGGATGGATGGATGCATTTTACTGTGGCTCTCGTTTCGCATTTTCCTTGCAGTTCAGAGCAAAATATTTGGATAACTACTGGCCAAATTTCATTAAAACCTGCTTTGGATCCCTAGAGGGATTTCTGTAGCAACTTTTCAGACGGATTTGATGGATTGCAATAGAGTTCCTTAATGCATTCATGCTTCCCTGTGAGAATAAATATGGTGTTTAAATTCCCTGGAAACATAATCACATTTTGTCATTTGTCACTCCCAACTCCCTGCTGTGCTGAACTTGGTGTGTCCTTGTGGGGAGTGGTGATATCAGAGCTGCAATATTGAAAGTCGACAGCACTTTTTCTATATTTAATGAAAATATAATCTTTCGCTGGAGTCCCGTGCTTTGTATGCTGAAACCTCCAACCTGACCTGCTTCTCACACTGTCTTCATGATTTGTCTAAAGAGCTCCTGCAGAAACTTGCACACACCTGTAAGCAGGCCGTTAAATATATTTCTGCTGATCAAGCACTGCTCCCAAGGAACAAACACACACACATACACTCAGTCCCTCGCAGCAAAACCATAGTCATTGTGGTAGTAATAACAACATTTGGATTATTATAAGGGTGTGTTTATGATGATGAAGAGTCAGCAGTCTTAGCTGTGATCACTGGTGCAGTCACAGTCATGTGTCATCAGTCCTCTTTGTCTGAACCAGCCCAGTGTGACAACAGGAGCTTGTGTCCTCAGCCCTGACGTAATGTTACCGGGAAGAAAATGTTCTGATGCAAGGACTGGCTGCTCCTCTTCTGGCCTGTGCGTGTGGGTGTGTTTGTGCCAGTGAACTTCACAATCATAAGACAGGAATTACATTTTTGGATGCATTGATGCTTGAGTTCATGTGTATCCATGTGTGTGCATGTATACTTCTGTTACGTCCAAGATGTATTATATTATTTTTTAGATTGAAAGTGTGGTCCAGAAAATATATCCGGTTTCTTCAAGGTAACATCTTTCTGGAAGTAAAAGTCTTGTTCAGCTGACTGAAAACTCTGTGGCAGGTCAAAGATTTCGGCACCGGAAGAGTTCTGGTTTCTGTTTGTGGTGCGAGAAGTATTAACCAATCATGTTTGAGTGAGCTTTTGGTTACAATAGTCTGTGTGGGGAGTGAAAGAAGGGGAAAACATTGGCCAAAATAGGATAAGGGAATCCGTCGACCAACGTTTGACAAAGATTAAACTCTTTTTTCGCAATTTTATCTGCATTCATATGCAAATATTTGTTTCCAGAGGTTAGCAGAGATGTGACTTACTTTTCACTTCCATGTATCAAGTTGCTAATCGGACTGCAGAGGACATCTTGGCACGGATATCCATTATGCATTTTCCAGATATCCACTGGCTACACCGGAAGCCCAGAAACCCCCCTCTGTGTCACCCCCAGAGGCCAAATAGCCACCAGACGATGGTGGACAGGTTCTGAGATTGTAGCATAGGTAGAGATGGTGCAACAAGTGGGCGGTTAATGGAAGAGCTGCATTATGCTCAGAAATAACAGGTTTCAGGTGCTCCAGGCTCTGATTTGCACCAATAACCTGCTTCTTAGTCAGAGCCATGGATGAGAATTCTTGGGTGTGGTAGCATTTAATGCCACCACATCTTCCCAAACTAAATATGACCGCTCCAGTTGAATTAAATCTAATTGTAGCATTGTTAAATAATCCAGGCAACGTTGATATGATTATATGGTTTATATGAGTTGATCAGCAGCTCCTCCTACGCCTGTTTCACTGCGTTAATGTCAATATACTCCATACATAACTGATGAAAACCATATTTTGGGTTTGGAGGTGGTAGTGGAATATGAGTCACTGCTCTCAGTAAAATATTCAGCTATTTTTGAATGAATGAATAAGTCATAGTACAGTAAAATGTCTTCACAGATTAATGAAACTGATGATTTCATTTATAAAACTCATGCTGGACAGAAACTAGGTCATCGCTTGGACAGAGTCTTTGTGCAGAAATGTTCAGGAGGAACCAGAGACAAGTATCACCCGTGTTTACAACACACACACACACACACACACACACACACACACACACACACACTCACACACTCTCACACACACACACACACACACACACACACACAAATGAGAGTTTGCATGTGTGTGTGTGTTTGCGAAAGCCAAATACCAGCAGATGTTAACAAAGTTCATGGAGCTGGCTGGTTGTCAAGTGTGTCAAACACCTCTCCTCCTCTTATGAACACATACCCACACACACACACACACACACACACACACACACACACACACACACACACACATAAGTAAACTCTTTCAAACTTGCTTGCAGTAATTCCCTAAATGTCCCATCTGGCCTCCCCTCCTCCCCTCTCCTCTCGCTCTCTCTCTGTCTTTTAGCACCCTGCAGAGTGTTACAGTGCGCTGCTATGCTCTCGCATGGAGGCTGATTGGTAGCAGTACACGTTGGTGCGAGGCAAAGTGTGATTAATGCCCGCTGGCTGGAGAGAAAGGTGGACTTTTCTGCTGCGTTGGCTTGTGGCTGTGCTTCCTCTGCCATCTGCTTGCGCTCGCTCCTCTCCTCTCCAGCCTCCTCGCTCGGATAGATGGAGGGAGTGGAAGAAAGGAATAAAGTGCCCTGCTGGGCACTCGGTTTGTGTCAGGGGGATTACATCAGGTTTATGCCCAGGAGCAGAGAAGCTTGGATGGTCAGAACTAATCACGAGAGCTCAGGTTACAGTGTGGACCTCTTCCGACAGGAGGGGTTTGATTTGTGGAACACATTTTGGTCACAATAGTTTGAGAAAAGAGATTGTGTTGTTGTATGAATAAAGATGGAAGTTTGAGATGGAGTTGGACTGAAAAGTCATAAAATAAAAAAGAAAATGCGAAACTGAAGTCTTACTATTATAACCATTACGACAAACATTTTACAAATCAGTATTATATCATCAGATTAAACCGAAATCTGTGAAGAAACTGTCACAGTATTTTAGGTCAGTCATCATTTTATTAGATTTTATGAAAGAGAAAAAAGAGTTCCTTAATCTCGCGTTATATACATTTTTTTATTTCTCAGAAAAGAAGTCATAATCTATAATTATTATAATAATAAGAATAATATCCTCATCAAAGTGATGGAGACAATCCCAATCCCAAAAATAAAACTGGTGACACAACCAAGAAATAACTTTATTTCACGCTTTATCAATTCCACGCTCCCTTACTCTCATTCACTGTCTCTGTCTCTCTCTGTTTCCCTCTTTCACACCACTGGACACAAACCAAATGAAACTTCTTTGTGTCACTTTGTGTCACTGTGTATCGGCACAAGTCAGACACAGATTTCGAGGCTGGAACGTGGAACACACAAAGCCAGAACAGATCAGAGATAGTCTCAGTTTCAGAGACAGTTCAGGCTGACTGTGGAGGTTTGGCTGGTCTGAGTGTCTGATTGTCGGTCTGCATTTTCCAACCCCTGTGGTACCATTAAACCATTAGCATGTAGGCTAATTTGCCTTATTTCAGCTCCAAACATGACAGATAATATTTAGTCTCATGCTTGAAATGACAACTTTAGTCCTGTAACATGATGACTTTTCCTCAAAGGAGTGCAACTCTTTTTGTTCCTTTAGTTTGTTTTTTTAACTCGAGTCCTGCAGCTGTGGGCAGGCAGTCTAATCCACATGACAGCTCTTCTGTTCCTCAGCGATGGCACTCTGCCCCCAGCCTTCTCTCCGTCAGGCTCATCTCCCATGATCCTGCAGGCGGGATGAATAGGTAATCTAGCACTGAGACTGGCCCCAGGATTACAATGATGGAGGGGATCTGAGCTGTTCTGTGCCAAGCTTATGAAATTCTCTCAGTCCATGCTGGCAGCAGCCGGACCTTTTCTCACTACGCTAATGTTCTCAATCTGGGTCTGAAGCCCACCAATCCCCTCTGCGTGTCTGTGTGTGTTTGTGCAAAAACAAACAAATGGATAACATGAATAGGATTTTCGAGGTGAGCCCGCTGCTCTGGAGTCAGTGGAGGCTTATGTTTGGCTTATGATTATAAATTTAAAAGCAGGAGACGGCAGCACAAACAGGCTTGTGAAAACACAAAAGTGTGTTTTTTTATGTGTGTGTGGTTGTCAGATACGCAGCTGTGGCGGTCAGTGTCACTGTCACTAAAGTTTTTTTTTTTCCAACTGGCTTCGAGTTTGACTCTCGAGCATACACACACACACACAAACACACACACACACACACACACACACACACACCACAAATCACTCCCTGCAAACTAAGTGGATGATGTGGAGCCGGTGTTATGGAGCATTGTGTTCCCCGCTGCAGAGTGTTCCCCCGCCACAGACTAAAGCCATAAATCGGATAAAGTTACCGAGCGGCATCGGTCCGCTCCGCTACAGGTCTAACTGTATGTGGACGTGGGCACACAACAGCTGCCCGTTTACTGATTATACTAATGCTGCGTCTGCTAAGTGTACCTGACATAGAGTGACAAGAGAAGAGAAGGAGGGGGGCATGCAGCCAGGGTGTGAATTACATCAGTCATGTTGTCTGGGGACAAAAACACTCCAAACAAACAAGTTAATGCTTCGAACTGCACAAGATTTACTGCTAAAAAGGTGGAGCCCCAACCGAATCGCACCAACAGGGACATGAGGCATGTGTTCAAGCGAAAAGCGACGCAGTAAGCACGACGGATGAGGAAAAAAAAAAGAGCTTGAGAAATGATCCGTGTTTACTTTCTCAGCCCCGCACAGCCGCCCCGATCACTGTGTGAAAGTTACAGAAACTCCTTAAAGCGGCTGACCAATGATGAGCAAGGGCCTGTGCTGGTGGGAGGGGCATGCTGACCCTTTAGGTCACTGGCTCCCAACCTAGGGGTGCTCGCCAAAGCTTCTTTGAGGCCTTCTTGATTTTAAGAGCATATTTTTAATATACAGTCTCAACATGGCTCATGTTCTGTACAGAAAGCTTTTTATTTTAATTATCGTTTATTATTATCTGAAGTGGATTCAGTGTGACAGGATAAGGTCAGACCTGAACACGAGCTCTGTTCACAGTCTCTGCTGAATAGCCTTGCATCTGCAGAAATGAAAAAAACCAACAACTCTGAATCTGAAGAATATTAAGTGTGTATGATTATTCAAAATGAAAGCACACTGATAATAATAAACATACAGAAAACTGTATAAAGAGTAAAAGCATCATGAAAAGTCATCTTTGATATCTGCTCAAATCACTTGTTTGTTCACTGTTTGGGTTCATTGTGCATCAGTTGTTTTGTTTTGTTTTTGCATTGAATACAATTATGAAATATCCATCAAATATGTCACTTAGTGCCATAAGGAAAAGGAGAAAGAGAGATGACCTTCACTCTTGTAATTGTGAACATGAAATCTGTCGTCGAGCTGACGATGGCTGAATGATGGCATTTAAAACACAGGCAGCATCTGGCAGTCATTCTATAAACAGATATCTGCATATGAATCCAGCATCTGTAACATTCTGTTTCTATTTGTAGTCCAAGTATTGACCGGTCGCATTTGAACGGATTTTCCCCGTGGGAAGCAAAAGAGGTGGAACGCAGGCTGTGATGTCATCTCCCAACCAATTAGCTCTAATCTGATTTCTGCTTTCAGACGCAGATATCTGCTCATAGAGGTCAGCAGAAATGTGTCTTTCACAACATTCTCACATATCAAGTTGCTAATCAGACTGCGGAGAAAGTCTTGGCCCAGAAATCTGTCGTCCATTCCCGCAGAGGCTAAATCGTCACCAGACGATAGCCGGTGGGTTGTGGGATTAACGGGCAGGGGACGCGGCTGTGAACACACACTGTTCCAAACCTGAAACCAGAACGTGGATGTCATTTTCCTTCTTGCAAATGTCATGAAAAAACCAACAACGTCAGTACTTTCCTCTCAGCTCCAAGCTCATTGGTTCCTACAGAAGACATCGATGTTGAAAACAAGGCTCAGTAATTTTCTACAACAGCTGCTCACTGTAGCTTTCAACAAGCGTCACTCAGGCAGGAGGCAATGCTGCATTTATTTGGGACTATTTTCAGCAGTGGATGAATCTGCATTTGGTCCTCTTGTGGGTATTCGTGGCAGCAGGACGGTGTGTATGTGTGTGTGCGTGCATGTGGTTCACAGATGGGTTTTTGGACAACAATAAAGGCCTGAGGCAGGAAGTCACAGTCAACAAGTCTCTTAAAAAGCATGATGGGAACCGTAGTTCTTCCTTAAGTGCACTTCAGCGGTACGGATGATTGGTGTGATAATCCATCTGAAAGGTCGCATACACACCAGTTAATCTTTTTTTTTTTCATTCTGAACACTGAGCTTTAGTTCCATGAAAGATGTTTTGTGTTTGTTCATGTCTTACATTCATGATTTGTTCTAAACTGAATGTTTAACAAGTGGACGGTCATACTGCAGTCCAAACACGCAACGCACCGGCAGGCAGAGCAGAGAGCTGCTAAAATATTTAGCTGCTGCTATCAAGTAGATTAGCATACATGTGCCTGCAGCACACACACACACACACACACACACACACACAGTTATCAAATAACACCACTCCCCTGCATTCACACACATGCATGTACAAGCAGGTAATCATCCATTCAGAGCCATTATATTAATTAACAGTTTGCTACCTGCAACAACCATCGAGTCCACACACACACACACACACACACACACACACACACACACACACACACACTGCAGTGTGTTCCCAATGGAAAGAAGCTGAGGTCATCCAGTTGAGGTAACGTCATCATTTAGAAAGCAGCAGGTAATTCCACACTCTGCAGACACAGAGAGCTCAGTACTCCGCCACAGCGATGCCCATCATCTTTCCTCTTTTAATATTCATTATTGCACGTGTAAGTCTCTCTAATCCATTCATAATACGTGAGGGAGAATTTCATATCCCGTCGTATCTCGTCTCTGCACAGATTAACTGCGTTCAGATACTCCCCGGCTGATTTACAATGCAGAGAGGACTTCTCTGCTCTTTCCTCCCCACCTCGAGGAATAAATGATTTCTGTCACTTTGTATAAATTATCTAGCAACAAGGACGACCTTGGTGACAAAGTGCAAGGACCTGCAGGTTCCGGGGCCCACGCTGGATTTGAAAAATGAGTACGTGCGGCTCTGTGCTGCTCACTGAAAAACATGTTTGTGATCCGCAGAAGGCCGGAAAGAACAAGGGCAAAGATGAGTGCTTGAAAGAAAAAAAATACTATTGCCCGAGCTCAAGAAAGTTGTTTCATTATCTAGACGAAACAAACCTGTTATCTCGAGGAAACAAGTAAATTGTTTTGTGATGAGATAACTGGAAGGCTATTCATAATTTCTATTATCGCTGTAAGTTATCAAAACATTTTCTGGCGATCACATCACAGATATTGACCTCCTCTCTGCCCTTGACCCTCATCTGTCGTATAATTGGCTAAACCTAATTTTCCTATCACAGCTCTGCAGACAGCAGTTTCATGTCCACACGCTTGAAAAGGGAGAGTGAAGTGAGGGGTATTCAGTTGGTGACAGTCTGCACCCTCGCCGCTAAACGCGACTAATTCCTACAGACTGTGCACAACCAGAAATACAACACAGGATTTTAAATGACTAGAGCCAACACTGTGTTTATCTGCAAGCATTAGCATGCTAATGCTGCAGTAGCGTTCCTCCCACAGTGAAGGACTGACTCCAACAATAACACTGGTTCTTTACTTCCATGTCTGTCCAAGTGATAGGGATGTCGAGGTTTTTTTTTACTCCGACTTTGGCTTTAGCATGAGATCACATTTGAACCCAAGTGTTTATTTAAGACCTCTACCATTACTTCTGTCTGAAGTCCAGGACCTGTGTCATTGTACACGTCCTAAAGCTTGAGAATGACTTCTAAATACTCAGAGAGGAGAGGAATGGAGGAGGGTGGAGTGAATGAACAGCAGTGGTCCTAAAGTAGAATTGAGTGAATTGTCTACGTTAGCCTTGCACCTGAAGGATTAAATTTGCCTCACAATGTGTAGCCCCCATCAGAACACACAGACATCATACATCCATGTGAGCAGAGTCTGGTGGAGGGTCACTCGTCATGTTTCAGAGATGTAAAATTATCCAACAAGCAACGAATAAAAGTCTAAATAATGAATACAGATTTGTTTTTCTTATTCTGATCTACAATCATTAACAGTCTGATGTCAGAGAGAATCCTTTATTATGCATCTTTGTCAAATACTCAATTCTGATTGGTTAAGCCTTATATGGCCTATTAATTCTTCTTCAAGGTGATTCATTACCTTGTTTTTCTTACAAAACAATGCTGTACATTATCCCTTGTTGTGTCGCATCCAGTATGTGACAGTCCTCCACCCATCGTTAGTTTTGACTGTCTAAGCAGATCCAAGGTCAGTTCACACACCCACTGAGCATAATACTCATGTTAGCCTCCAGTTGATGCATGTCTGTACTGCTCTACTGTCATTTTCACCATATTAGGTAAGATACAGTGATAATATTGTTAAAAAGATGTTTTAAACCTTAAAACAAATCAGATTTTGAAATACGCTCACCAAGAGTACATAAATATATAATACATAATGTATGTGTTTCTGATCTTTCTTTCTTTTTTTTTTATTCTTGAAGAGATTCCTCTAAGGTCAAATTAAAACTAAACCTCAAACCATTTTGCTGAAATGAAACACGTTAGTACTTCTTTGTACCTCTGCCTGAAAACTGCACCGTCATGGGACCACTGTCAGGTGTTCTCCCTACCTCTCCCATCTTTCCTCCTTAATAAAGAAACAATGTCAGAAAAAAATCTTTTTTATGAAAAGAAATTGGGGCATTTCTTTTTTTCTCACAGTGAAATACTTGGTGCCCTTGGGCTAACTTTTAACAAGTCTGTCCCAGTGCAGCTGTACTGTAGCAGCTCTGTCTCTGTTTTGCAGTCCATGGGAATAACACATCTGCCGCTCAGCGCTCCAACCAGGTGAAAAACAAATGTTAGTGAGCGGTGTACTCATTAGCATCCCCAAATTGAATAAACACTGCATTAATAAGCACAGAGCTCCCTTTGCTCCATCAGTGCCGCTTTAACAGACCCCTCTTTGGGGGCTCATTTGTGCGTTCTGGTCCTGAACTTTAGAGGAAAAGTCATTTGACATCTTCTTACAGCTCATCATGCACGAACTGCTAGAATCCAAAGTCTTTCCAATGATAACTTTCCTCTAAAAAAAAGTCCTCTATCCTCATTACAGAGGGAATAAATGAGTTTTGTGAGAGAGTGAGTGGTTTTCAGTGTGCAGGAAGTGATAACTATGACTTTATATTGGATGTGCTGCACGCTCGAGCCCACATCTGCCTCAGCTGTTTTGTCCCAAATATTAGGGATGGGTTGAAAAATCGATTCACTTGAGAGTATCATCATTCTTTTTTTTTGTTCCTTTTTTTAATCACTAAAAATGCAGCCACACACATCAAATGACTTGTAGAATAACACAAAGACATCACAAGTCAGTCACAGCCTGACAAAAAAAAACATAGTTGTTTACAACGTCTTGTCAGCAAAGCAGTGCTGTACTGGCTGGAAACCGTTTTTTTGTCAATGTTTCACTGAATTGAGAATTATTGTGAGCTCAAGCAACCTAATGATCGCTGTTAGTATTATTTTTTTGCACGTGCCAACTTTGTTTAGCAGTATGTATTTTCTGCAGCCAAAAAAAAGCAAGTACAAGTACTGCTCAGGCCCGTGGATGTAAAGCTCATATGGAGAACACAGATGTGAAACCACAGCTGAAGGAGCCTCTGATGTCATGATTTATTGTTTGGGAATGTTTTGGTTTCCCAGTAAGTTACAGCAACACCAGGCAGAGAGCGGTGTATCAGACACAAAGTGTGTGCTGACTCTGTTGACCCAAAGTTGAATTTGTGTCTAGAAAGAACCAACAATTAAGCATGCTGAAACCTCTGCGGTTCCATTTGTCTTGCTGTGTGTCCTGCATGCCTCTCAGCACACACAGAGACACATGCGTGCATCAAAAAGACGAAAAACTGAGTGCTGCTGTTGATAGATCAGAGTGTGTTGGGCTACATGTGCGATAACGTATGGTGGGAATAAGCAGAGTAAAGCTCTTGATGAAAGTGATGTGAATGTGTCAGTGTTTCTGCAAATATGATCCTCAGTTCAGCCCACGCTTGGAAGGAAATCTGAATGCAGCAGTGCCGGACCTATTGTTTGTGTTCAGTATGCTGACACACACACACACACACACACACACACACACACACACACACACACACACACACACACACACAAACACACACAAACAAACATTTGTTGAGTGCAGGTATGAATCGACACACTCCCTGCATCCAGTCTAGATTAACATGACGACAGCTCTGTCAACAGGATTTATACTGTTTGTTATACAAAGTCTTAACACTGTGTGTGTGTGTGTGTGTGTGTGTGTGTGCGTGTGCGTGTGTGTGTGTTTGTGGTATTTCTAGAATCATGAAAAACACGAGATTCAGATGACAGAATCTCTGTCTTTTTAGAAAGGTGTCACCATGACAACAAGAACTGAAATTCCTTGTTTGTTTCTTTAACACTGGATGCATATCTGTACGTACATTAATCATTAAAAAAAACAAAAAAAAACAGCATTTATATGTGACATTTATTTTCTAGTCTTTACTTACATGCTGGCGAGTGTCCCAGTAAGCGCACAATACCAGGACCTGATGGAATGCACTGACATTATTCTTGACATTAAAAGCATTCATTGCGATTTCAGTTGGACTTTAGGACAGGTGTGACTGAGTATGACTCACTAAGTTGTAAGTTGAATAATAATCAGGTTCCTTGGAAACAACTTGCCGTCTTCCCTGTAACGTCGCTAAAAATCACAGCTGGTAAACACGGTGATGAATGTGTCTGCTCTGTTCTCTGTTTTGCCAACCTCTCGTGTCTTCTCATCTTCATCTTATCACAACAAGCAAAGGTTCATCCACTTGATGTTTTTGTTAGGGTAATAGACGGTTGTGTATTACATCTGCTGTGGGGTCTGTATGGTCAAAGAGATTGAAAGATTGAGATTGAGTCTGTGTTGATGAGTAAAAATAATGATTCAGTCTGTAGTTTAAGCTATTACTATTTCTCTGTCTAACCTGAAGTATTGCTTCAGTGGGTCAGGGTTATACTGACTTCACTGTGTTTTAGAGATAGCGATTCCAAGTGTGAGTACATTTTCTGTCTCTGATTTTAAGGGCCAACGATACCATAGCCTTGTCTGTATTCAGCTGTAAAAAGGTTTTTAATGGGGCAGGTATAAGTTAAAGAGCAGTGGCCCAAGGATTGACCCTTGTGGAATCCCAGAGAAAAACGTTTCTGCACATTTGAAGAAAATAGATTTGCCACATGAATCATTAATGCTGTTGCAGGATTGCAGGATGAATGGGAGCAATTCCCAATAGACCTGGGGAAAAGCCTGAAACCAGAAGAGTGGACATAACTTATTGCCTTTTTTTATGTTTAGCTCAAAGTCATTGATTTGGACAGAAATCTGTAGAATAATTAAATGATAAAATCATATCTATCATGATCTTGCTGAAATACTGAATAATGAATTAATTCCCTGACCTTTCTCAGTCCAATCTCAGAATCCATCGGCTATCATCTAACTACCATTTAGCCTCTGGAGGCAATGGCCAACGTTTCTGGAATACGGAAATCTGGGCCAAGACTTTCTCTGCATCCTGATTAGCAACTAGATATAGGAGAATGACGAGATATATGGACAGATATTTGCATATAAATGCAGATAACTTTAAAAAGCTAAATCGTCATCAGACTCTGAGATTGTATTTCGGCCAATGCTTTCTGTCTCTTTTACTCTTCACGTGGACTATTGCAACAACTAAAGCCCACTCAAACATGATTGGTCAATACTGCTCGGACTACAATCTTCCACCACTAAAATGTTGGTCTCTCACCTACAGATTCTGCATTCATAAGCAGATATCTGTTTATAGAGATTATTTTCAGTCAAACCAAAAACTAACACCCTCCATTATGTTTCCAGACGTAAGCATTTTCACAGCATTTGCATAGGTGCCCCAGGGCTTCCAATGTTTCCTTTTTTTAATATTATACTTTCACCAGACTGCATAAGCTTAAAAACACAGACATCAAATAGAGACACATTTCACAAGACCTAATGCTGCAGGACATGTAGACTATGAGAAATATGTGGAGTGAGTAAAAACTTAAAAACTGAAGCAGCGCATCACAGGAGGAGATGAAGTGGGGTTAAAGAGTTAAAATAGGAGAGGATGAGCTCTTCAGCTCGGTGGTAGAAATCTGCCTGCCTAACAGAATGATAATGTTCTTCTCTGTCAGCTTAGTGTCAATGCCTTCTCCTCCTCTATCTGTGGCTCCACATCTCTCTCAGTGAATCCCATTGTAATCTGTCCCTCTGCATGTATCCTTATCCTCCGCCTTCCTGCTCCTTTGTGTTCGATTGCTAGTACTACATATTCCTCTCAGGCTGGACTCATGCGTGGGCATCTGAATATTGTGAAAAGGGACCCCTTCTACTGATGAGTTTACATAAGAGGGTAAATCTGCGAGTAGGCTGCCAAACAGTGGAATGAAGAGAAGCAGAGCAAAAAAATCTACACACAGTATAAATGAACCACCTGTGCTAATGACTTTATGTAAGATGGTAAATCTGCGAGTGGGCAGCGACACAATAGCGATGCAGAGGGGGGGAGCACAAAGGTGAGGAGAGGAGCTGTTTCATAAGAGCAGAGGAGGAGTTCAGAGAGGAGAGGGAAGGGTTGCTGTTAAAGGACACTCCGATAGATAGTGGAGCAGTGAAGGTTATTAGGAAGTTTTTCCACTCCATCAGGTGTCAGGAGTAAAAAGTTTTAGTTTCTCTAATGGAAATTGCTGCTTTTCTTGTTGACAGTTGTCTATTACATGGACCCAACTTCGAAATGTGAGTCCGGCTCACAGTTGATGCTTCAAAACAGGAACATGAAGAAGTTTCCTTTGGTTTGTGTTAGATGTTTGACAGAGACAGCTGTGGTTGAGTGACAGAGACAGTGAATGAGGAGAGGGAGCGCCGGTAAAAATATGAAGTTATTTCTAAATGTTTCATCGTGGTTCCATTCATCACAAAAAAAACACACCCATGCCCAGCAACCCTTAACCCCCTGAGATAGAGAAGAGACACGTAATTGCTGTTTGGATGAACCACGTCCATGGATAGTCCAATTTAGTCAAGATAGTTGGGTTCAACATGGATATACTGGACAATGTGTTTTTTTTTTTTTTTGACAGTCTTTAGAGTACAGCAGCACTCCAGCTGAGCTGTAGAATGTCTTCTGAGTTTCTGGGGGAACATAAATAAACCCAAATAAACCGATGATAACATCTGACTTGACAGAGATGATAAGACAGAAACGTTGTATTTCATATCATAGATCTTAGATAGACGGCAATAATTATCTCAAAACAAGAAGTTTACAAGACATCCTGGATATAGTTTGGAGTGAACTAGTGATTGAGTTATCAGAATCAGAAACAGATTTCTTGAAAAATACAGTAGGTTTACACATACAAAGAATTTGTCTTGATGTTTTGGTGCATAACAAACATAAAGTAAGTAAAAGATATATTCACTCTGAAAGTGTTGAAAGATTGATTGTTTCCAGGCAGGATGAGTCTAATAAAAGAATGCTACCCAGCTGCATTGTGGGATATGTAGGACACTTGAACCATAATGAGGACTAGTCAGGACATCTCACCCTCTGCTTTTCTACTTTTTAAATTTTACTCTTTTTTTTCTCCCAGTTTTATGACACTGCCATTCTAAAGTGCTAGAGTACTTGTGTAAAACAATTAATTCTTTTGTTTTCCATTACTTGTGACCAAATTTCAAATGATTCAAACACAAACGTTAATTCTAGAGCACAAACTGTTTTTATTTTCCACTTTAGACTTCATTGGAATTGGAAGATAAGATAAGAGAGAAGTGTCTCTGAAATAAGGAGTGCTTTTGGGGGCGGATATTAAAGTTAGTCATTTTTGATGATTACAGAATTATATGAAGGAAGGAAGGCAGGGATTTTAAGGCTGGAAGAGAAAATGAGATGGCAGGAGATGTACAGGATGGATGGATGAGTACTTCTCTTAGCAGATGAGTGCAGAGGAGTAGGAGGGAGGAGGGCAGAGGCATGTGTTTTTGGAGAGGACAGAAGTAGAGTCAAATGTTGAATTAAGGACATGGCGAAACAAAGGAGAGAAGGATATTTGAAAGAGGAGAAGGAAGGATAAGAGAAGAGTGGAGTGTTTTCTGATGAAAGCAGCAGAGCGGACACATCCAGAGAAACCTGGCCCTGCTCGCCCTCTGAAGCATGCGCTCTGCTTATGACTGTGGTGTCTCTGCCTTAATCTACTCAGCCGTTGTGTGTATTAGCATTACACACTGCCAAAACGCTGTATAAGAGTTGCTGCGTGCAGGGGTTGGCTTTATTGTGTATTCTTGGTTGGCTGTTTACAGTATATGAAGACACTCTTGGCTCGCTCGGACCTCTTCTCTGCCAAGCATCCTCCATGAAGTACACACTGAGCCAGCAGTTGACGAACACCTCCCAGATTTACAGCGACGACACAGGATTTTATTCACTCTGGACGTGGTTGTCATGTAGCAGGCAGAAGCGCAGTAGCTTAGATTCCTTCAAGTGCCCGTAGGCGGGAAATGAAATGACTGTGGCACTGCTGCAGAAAATGTAAAAAGATCAAAAAGTAAAACATAATTCTGCTCTCATTTCTTTAACAAACATGTGGGCCTCGTGTGTGGAATCTGTATCATAACAGAAGCGTTCGCACAGAAACATATTTCATCTGAGCCAAAGCAGGGAGGGGTGTTGATTCCACACCAGAAATATGCTTAAATAGTTCCATATTTGAGGAAATATGTTTATTTGTTTTCTTTTTTTAAGAGCTGGATGTGCATGTCTCCGTGCTTCATATCAATCTACTGCCAGCAGCTACTTAGCTTAGCACAAAGACTGGAGACAACAGCTAGCCTGGCTCTGTCCAATGGTAATAAATCCACACTAACACCTCTAAAGCTCTGATTAAGACATTTGTTTTATTCCTTACCAGCCAAAGCGTCAAAATGACACGTTAGAGGGTTTGACAGTGATCAGCAATCTTTTTATTTATCTTGACAAGAAGACAAATAAGTGTTTCTGTAAAGATGACTAGGCTAATTATTCAAGGAAAAATCAACACTTTGTCAATTTTACAGAGCTTCAGAAAGGACATGCATAGAGTTTGGGGAGGGGGAAAAACAAGACAGACTTCATCCACCTTTTTACATCCTCCTAAAAACTCACATAGTGTTTCATGTGATAGCATTTCATTAATGGATTCTCATTGTGCACGCATAGATTGTATAAAACATGGACGTAGTATCCATGACGTCACCGACAGGTGAAGGTCATTGTGGTGGCTCTGGTCATCTCCATGTTGGCAGTTCTGCCTCCTCCGTCTCTCTGCCATTCCAAAAATGGTCAAAGAGGTGGAGCTGAATGAACTTGGTTACTTAAACAAGCCACCAACATAACTTTAAGCCTTAATATAATGTGAACAGGTGAGTTGTATATAAATTCACCCTCAGTACAGTTGTCATGAACGGGGAAATTAGCTACAGAGACCAAAACTGTTTTTTGTACCAGGCTGTAAACATGTTTATTTCTGCTGTGAAGTTGGACATTTGAACATGGGGACTTATGGAGACTGACTCACTTCTGGAGCCAGCCTCAAGTGGATGTTTGAGGAACTGCAGTTTTTGGCACTTTCTGTGTGTAGGTTGCTGCTTGGGCACACATCACACACTATAATGTTAGATGTATGTGTGTGTGTTGACCATTAGATTATCCCATTATTACATTTTGACATGGTCCCCTTCGCTCTTTGTGATAAGAATCATAAAGTCAGTAATAAATTATGTATTGATCAATTATTGTTTATTCTGTTTCTGTCCACTGCCAAGAGGAAGGACATTTTCTCTCATTGTAGCCATGCTCGTGAGGCTCCAGATGTTCATGTACTGCTCCGTGTTAGAGTACTTGTGTAAAACAATGCTCCGTGTTTGACAATTTTTCTTGTGTTCAATATTTTTTTCTTCAACATGATGGCTAACAGATTGTCTGTCTGTCTTTTCTTTCCATGTCCATCTGCTGTGCAACTCTGCCACACCTCCTCACCAGGTGAGTTATTTGATTTTCATGTATCTGCCTTTTTTCCTCTTTTCTTCTCCATCAGGGGGCTGGCTGTCTGTAATGGGTTTCTGCCCGGGGTGCTCAGCCCTGGTGCATGCAGGGGGAGAAATTGTAGCTTTGTTTGCAGGAGAGCCGCTGCTTTTATTTAGTTTTATTTAGTTTGTTTTTTCACATTTCTGTAAGAATCAATACAGTATGGTGAGTCTGCTGTGTGTGTGTGTGTGCGTGTGTGTGTATGCTTGAAGGTTGCAGTTTGTAACTAGAGATGTTCTCCTGAAATCAGTACAGAGATGAGCAGTAAATGGAATCTGCTGGATATAATAATAGGTAAATGAAAAGAGTGTTTCTGGGAGTGGGAATGGGAGCAACAGAGCTGTGATCAGGACATGGCACTGCTGTTGTAGTTCTGAGTTTTTACTAAGATATGATGAAACAGAAAATAAAGTTCTATCTCCAATAGAAGCCCTGAAATAAGGCCTGCTTCTCTCTTCATCTGAAGTAAATAAAGGCCCGGCTACTCGTTGACCTTCACCAACAGAACATCATGTCACATTGACCTGCGACTCTGCTCGTCAACAGCTTCATAGCAGGTCATACCACAATTTCATCAGTATCGTGGTGCGTTCAACAGACTTCAAACGGTGGACACAAACCGTAATCATCTGTAATTATCGTCTTTACTATTGTTGAGTTGCTGCTTGCACAGTAGCACAGTAGTGCTTTAGCTCGGGTTAACAGTGTCGGTCAGACGGTCCAACACTTTCCTCAGAGTGAATTTTTTATCAAGTGTCATCATCAGGTCCAATTAGTTTAGTTCAGACATTCCCATCAGCCTCTGCTGTGGAGCACTCTGTGTTCTCCTGAGAACCTTTTTTATTTGTAAAGACCATTTTTTGCTGTTTAAAGAATCACAGTTGTAGAACTTTTGATGCTTTGAAGAACCTTTTGATGTATTTTTTTTATTACTGTTTCTTTAAGTCGACCCTCTGCATCACCTGTTCCTTAAAGAACCAGTGAGGTTCCCTTTAAACTGGAAAAGGTTCTTTTATTAAAGCTACACATTATGTGTACTTTTTCAAGTGTATAATTTGTGCAGCCTGTGTGAACATTTAAATTAATCTGTGAGCGTGTTTTATTCTGAAGGATTCAGGCTGGAAGCTAAATATTTCTCTGCATACAACAAAAACTTTAATAATTCAAAAAGGTCTTTTTTTTCCTTCGTGTCCCTTCTGGGTCTCCGTAGAATACAGGTGAATGCTCTTTTACATGTGCTGGTGATTTTCCCAGAATGTCAACTAGTTACATCATCCCGACACACAAAAAGGAAGAGTTGCATCCTTTTACTCAGAAGACAACATGTCTGGCTGTTGCACTGCATTCTGGTCCATTGAGTCTGTGTTGGTGTTTCTGCCTCACTGAGAAAGAATCTGATCTGTCCTGCAGAAGTTCAGCTTGATTTGCGATTAACCACTTTAAGGAAGTTCTTCTGTTTGAACATGTAAATGCATGAAGCGTGTCATCTGACTGAAACCACAGTGTGTGTGTGAGGAGGAAACACCATCGTCCACTCTCCTCATTGGTCGATGTGTCTTGTGATTCCCTGTGGAGAACACACACACACACACAAGGACAAGAACAGAGACAAGGACAAGATTAATCTATTTTCAATACTGACATCGGTTTATTGGGAAAGACGCTTTTACTCCAGGCTGGCTTGTGCAGAGGTGTGTGTGTGTGTGTGTGTGTGTGTCTGCATAGAAAATGACCAAATATGGTGTGAGCAGCTTTTGTTTAGGAGTGAAATATGGCCTCCCTGATTCCATCAGCGGCACAACGAGGTCATTCATTACCCTTTTCTTTCTGTGTGTGTGTGCGCGCGCGCAGTTGCATAGCACACACACACACACACACACACACACACACACACACACACACGTGACTTGTTAACCTGTTCCCACTTAATTGTCCTCTGGTTGCTCTGGGTGTTTCACATTTGCCTTTGTTTGTGTGTGTGTGTGTGTTTACTGCAATGCTCTTTTCATTCAGTGTGGAGAAGTTTATTCTTCTCGTGTCAGTGGACATTCGTCCTGTCCTTTCTTTATGGACTGCATTGATTGCAGAGGTAATCTACCGGTCGCAGTAACTTTGCTTCCTGTTACCATGGAGACGCACAAAAAAAGTTGACATTTAAAAGGTCATGTGAGTTCAAACTTAAAATATAGAAGTAGCGGGGTGTCCTGATAGCTCAACCGGTAGAGCGTGTGCACCTTGTTTTTAGTCCAGTCCTGAAAACCCAGGGATCTTTTCCTCCCTCCACTCTTCATCCGCTCCTGTCAATAAAGTCGCTAAAATAACAAAAGGATGTGCATGCGGTAAAGCCAGATTTTTGCGGACAGAAGCAGGAAAATGCTGCAGTGCAACCTGTTTTGCACCTGTCATTCAACCAGCATGGTGGAAGTATAAGGTGACATCCAGCACAGAGCGAGTAAAGTGACGTAGTTACAGGGTGAAGAGTTCAACAGTCCTGCGAGATGAAGCTGGTCTCTGAGTCTGGTGGTGCAGGACTGGAATCTGCAGAACCGTCTACCCGATGTCAGCACAGCAGTCTCATCAAGCAGCCTGAACTGTGAAACAACCCAGAATCCTCCTTTAATTCTTCAGCTCCTATCTCGTGACATTCAGCTGTTAGCTTTTGTTTCGGCTGCGTTATTAAACCCTGACAGGCAGAACTGACTCTAAAATGCCATCCATGTCCGGCTGTTAAAGAGCAAATGTGAACATGCTGAAATGTTAACACGCTTTGCATAAATTATGCATCCTCCTTCCCCGACTCTCCCAGAGAGACTCGGCATCTTCGCCCTGCCTCTGTAGCGCCGTTCGTCCGGAGAGGAGAATAAACACGGACCATCAGAGAGCAGAGATGATGAGGCCGCTAATTAGCCCGTCTCGTTTTGTTTTCGCTCTCCGCGTCTCAGAGGAGGATGCCGAACATGACTATATTTAGGGCTGTTGGAAGACTAGAGGAGTCACCTGATGGATACTAGCTGCAGGGAACTGATAACCACACACACACGTTAATGAATGAACTGTGGAATAGACTGCAGTGGGAGTGCAGAGACATCTGGCCAGATAAATTAATTAGTGCAATTATTCAGTGATAAATGATGCTGTGCTATTGCCTGTTACCTCTACATGTTAGAAGACTGTACACCTGCCACACACTGTAACACACCGCTCTCACCTTAAGGGAATGAAGTGTTACTTTTCAAAGTGGATAGAAAATACTAATTTGAATAACTGAATTTATTTGGTGTAAAATGTGTTCCTCAGACTCAGGGCTAACAGCAGAAACGTGACTCACAGCACAGCCGTTATTTCATCTGGCTGTGTGTATTTTAAACTTCCATAATTTTAAATGCATCTGTAAAAAGCGTTTCTGCTGTGGGAGAATTAGCGAGCATGAATCAGTTCTAAACAGACTCATGTGGGTGCAGGAGAAGAGCTTTACTTTCCAGAGAGATATCAAGCAGCTGGCAAAGGGTGACAGATTCTCTTACGAAGTGATTGATGACACAAAGGAGGCAACTGAGCCTTATAAAAAAGTCCTTGGGTGACACCAATAACATTCATACGACAAACATCCTGTATATTGAAAGATTTATGAGTCTTTCTGCAGCAGGGTGCAGTTGCATTTGTCCTCTTTGGTCCACAGCAGGTATCAACGAGTACTGTCTGTATCGCCAGCAAGCGTGTGGATATATTTTTAGATTATTTTTGGGGCTTTTTATCTGATAGAAGCAACTGCGAGAGAGACACAGAGAGATGACAGCTTAGAATCAAACCCAAGTCTCTGTGGTAAGCACTCAGCCTTTCTAAGTGAGCTCGCCGGATGCCTCAGCAGTGAATATTGATGGTGCCCAGAGGGTTGATTCTGATGCTCGTGGTGACACTGATTAATCGGACTAAAATGTCTACATGTATTCAAGGAACATCAAAACCTGACGGCCTGGTCACCAGGACATTTTATTATTCTGCGTCCAGTAGAGACTGCTTGTGTTGGTTGAAGACTCTAAAGGGAAATCCACCTAGCCAGCAATTTTCTAAAGTTTCTTTGTAGCATAAATGACATCCGTCACAACAGATACAATTCTATTTGTACAAATGTATCAGTCCCCGAGCTACTTTGAAACTGCAGCTACAAGCAGCTTCAGCTGGAAGTAGTTCAGCTACAGGCACGGTGTACTTTTGTTCAAAGTAGCAGGCTACTCAGAAAAAGATCATCAAGGTCCGGTGAGTCAGATTTAGGCAGCTCTATTTACAGAATGTGGCAGAGATGTGACACAGCTGTATTGATAAGTGATAACCTATTGTAACCTGCCTCATGATGAGCTCGAGTCCACCATGTTGTGTTCCTACAGCAGCCCTCAATGATCAAACTAAAAACTGCCTCCAGATTGGGCCTTTCACATGTGTTTGCCTATTTCGTAGCTACTGTGATTTCTCCTTCGTTTAGGAGCAAGGTGATGTGAGGGGGCTGCAATCAGCAACTACACTAGCACTAAATCTTTAAATGACATAATGAACAAATGCACTAATAATTGAGTGATGTAGCTTCTCACTTTTTCTTTTCAAGAGAAAATAAAACATTCTCATATCGTGTTAACTTCATGACCTTCAGTTTGTCACATATAATCATAAAAGATCAATTATAATGACATTGTGTACTCAAAGTACATAAACAATAGTAATAATATGTTAATACTAGCAATAAGGAATACATAAACTCTTACATAAACCTTATTTAAGATTATAGTCGCTGAAGGTAGAAGGTCTTCCTGAGCTGCTCAGTTTGAGGCTGGTCTATCTGGTCTATCTATTCCAGGTGGTTGGAATCCTTAAAGGTCCAATGTGTAATATTTAGGAGAATCTATTGGCATAAATGGAATATAATAAAAGTATGTTTTGATTCATGTGTAATCACCTGAAACGTAGTTGTGTATGGTTGCGAGTTGTTGCGATTTTGTTACTTACTAGAAGGAGTCTGCAGTTATTTTTCATGAAGTCCACCATGTTGCACTGCCATGTCAGTCACAGAACAGACCAACCAAATACTCTCTAGACAGGAACTTTCCAGTTTTGCACTTTGTTTGAGTTTGCATTCACCATAATTTCCTCCTACAAGCTTGGAAAGAGGAAGGTGAGGCAAGGGGTATTCAGATTGTTGTAGTCTGCAGCCTCAGTGTTAGATGGCACTAAAACCCATACACTGGACCTTTAAAGATTCTCCTAGCCTTAGTTTTGCGTGTGTGGTACTGATGTCTTTTCGGCAGGTAGAGCACCACTGACTGTACGTCCAGCTGACGTTCCCCATCAGGATGCTCTCATTGGTGCATTATTTGAAGAGATACCCTGAATTTCCTCAAGCATTCTCATCATAGAGTCCGTAAGCAGCACCGAGGTCTAGACCTCAGTGACATGAACACCAAGGCATTCTCCCGTTAGGACCTGCTGATATAAGGGGGGCGTAATTCCCCCCTGCATCCTGTGACAGCTCAGCTCCTCTCCAGTTGAGAGATGTGTTAAATGATGCATGTTGAGAAGAATCCCAAGGTTTTGGTTAATTCTCTCTCTTTAAATTTTCTGCCTCATAGTCAGTTTTGGGGAGGATGCTGTAAGAGAGGTCGGAGCTGGTGTGGACTGAATGGACGGGGACTTGTGGACCGCTGACATCTGCCATCTGCTGTGAATCAATGGTTACTCCTGCAGACTTACAATAAGAAACTCTCACACTTAATAATATAACCAGCCAAACAGACATGTATTTATATGAACGTGTGTGTGTTTATTGAACAGATCTCTCTCGCTGTCCTCCTCACAGCTCCTGTCTGCTGCAGATTGTAAACTGAGCAGACAGACTGACCAGTTCTTCTGCTAGCATTCCTTCCTGTGTCTGGCTGTCAGACAGAAATGCTTCTGTCGGCTACTGCGCACACACACTCCGAGGTGTTTGTATTGTCGAAGCAGATGTCTGCATGTGAGGGCCTCTCCCTCTTTCCCTCCTCTCACTCTATCCATGAACATGGAATTCCTGCAAAAGAGGAAAGAACAAAGGAAAGAAAGTAAAATTAGGTTTGGGTGTCATGACTGCTCTCTCGACGACTTCCGAGTGGGATTTAGTGGGAAATAAAAGGCGGTCATTATCACGTTAGCGAGCCAAGCCTGACTGAAAATGACACGGGCTGTTATCTCCTTAGGAAACAGATTGTTCATCACAATAGTCTAGACGTGGAGGGTTTGAGGTCAGACCACAATGTGGAGAAATGTGAATTGTGTAATAGTTTAAACCCACAAAGCCTGTGGCATGCTCTGACCTGTTCTACTGTCACGCCTTCACTTCTGCCCGGCTTTGAAAGGCTCGCATTAGTCACCGCGATGAATGATGATGAGCGGAGGATTCTATCTGCAGGTTGAATCACTGCACAGCTCCAGGAACTTGATGCTATATCGAGAAGTTGGCTGTGTTTTGATGGCAACCGTTTACCGCTAACCACAAGAACGAGTTCTGAACCGCAGAATGAGAATCTGAATGACGTGTCTCACTCATCTCAGCCTGAGAGAGACAGAAAATAAAGGCGAACTGGTGACCAGCACACCGGACTTTCTACTGAGAGATGCAAATCATGCAGCGGCCGTGTCATCCAGTGTTTTAACGGTTTTGATATATTCAGTTCTGAAATGCTTTTTGAAAAACAGCTCCGCTGAGATGAGACACAGATGAAGATGAGCCGCATTAGCCCATGCTAATGTTTATTCATGTGATCTAATAAATAATTGTTAATGTTTGTTTATTTACCAGGCCCTTCCCCTCCCCCCTCCGCCCCCGGTAGGGTTTGAGTTCCTTTGAGTAAATGTTTTTTTGGTATTATTGCTCATAATTCTCTCAGAACCCTCACGTATTTCACTCATCTGTTTGATTAAAGGAGCAGTGAGTAGAATTTAGTGACATCTAGTGGTATAGTTGAGGATTACACACGCCTTGTTTTGCTCTGCCCTTTCTGGCATGAAGGAGAAAGTACGGTGGCTGTTGCAGTCCACAACTACACCACTAGATGGCCCAAAATCAAACACAGTGGTGCTTTAAATGAGCTACACCCAACATGTGGTTAAATAATGCTGCTTTATCATGAAGACGTTGGTATTTAATGCCCTGGAAATGAGGCCAGACTGGGAGTCCATAACTAAAATGTCTTCCGGAGTGAAGTTGTTTTTCTTGCCAGCATATTGGCATCATTATAGAACCGAGCCAGTATAGGCGAGTTTTGGTTCAAATACCTGAATATAAGGAATGTTAATTCAGCGCCTTAGTTTGGGTAATTAAACAATGTTTAACTCTTTTTGTCATTTAACAAAACATGCCAAACTGTTCAGTGGTCTAGAGCTTCTCAGATCAACTTAAAGCATTTGATCCAAGATCAGTTAAACATGCCTGAAAGAGTCTGAGTGAGCCTTGGATGCCTTCTTGTTTGATCTACAGTATCTTCTGAGTGTGTGCAGTATTGAGATTTGGTCCCCAGCCTAACAGAAGCAATTACAGAAGCTGCATCTGAACTCAACCCTCGTGGTCAGTTGCCTCTTCGTATACTTTGCGGCGTTGGTTCAGTGACTCCAAAGTCAAAGCTGTTTTTTTCTTCCAGACATCTTTATTTCGTCAGGCTGCTGTAGATGTTACTTTTTGTTGATAAGAACAGGCGATAACTTTTGATTTGTGCAACACTCACACTGTAGTTGCTGCTTCTTGCCTTTGAAGACAGAAAC
This sequence comes from Larimichthys crocea, assembly GCF_000972845.2. Classification (NCBI taxonomy): domain Eukaryota; kingdom Metazoa; phylum Chordata; class Actinopteri; family Sciaenidae; genus Larimichthys; species Larimichthys crocea. The sequence continues at coordinate 17,812,647 of NC_040030.1, forward strand.
ATGCAGTGGAACCACCCGGATCAAACTGTACTCTGTGAAGCCGCCATCACAAGTCTGTTTGGCTTACACAGCGTCAAATCCAAACAGAGGAAAATAAAGCCTTCTCCGGGCTGCTGGTCTCCCGTTCTCCTCAGTCGACAGCTTCGTGTTTTGCTCCGTGTTGACATGGCTGATGGATGGATTGAGTGGAATTTGGAGTTTGAATTCATTAAAAGACTTCTCAGTTCTCCTTTTCTTGCCATCGCACAGCCTCCACCCTTTTTCACCCCACCTTGCAGTCTCCTTCGCTCACCCCGCCGCTCCCTGTCTGTACTGTATGTGCAGTCCATTAACGCTGACATGCCCGAGTAAAACTCCCGGCCTTACATGGAGAGAGAGAGAGAGCTGGAGGGAGCCAGGCAGACAGGTAGACAGAAGGAAGACTCTTAACCTCTGGCAGCTGCAGCTGTAGACGTTGTATTGGGGCAGCTCCCAAGTGGGAAATATATCTTTAGCTGTGTGAAACTGCAAGAATATTATGCTGAGTCAGCCTTTGCTGGATCAATAAAGATCAAAACTATAGAAGCAGAGCATCAAAACAAAGGATGGAACGTGTGAATCAACTTTTAAAAATCCTCTGCTGCACACGAAGTGATGACAATAATTGAAGTAAAAAAGAAATTCAGTATGACACAATGACACCTGATAGAATTATATCATACACCAAAAATGAACTTTTCAACATATTTCGCCTTCGTTATTCATCGCTTCTAACTGTCTGCAGACAAACAGCGTGCATCATCCTGTAATAACTGTTTGTTAGGATCAAAGCTTTCAGCAGCCGCTCGCTCTGCACGCCTGCAGGATTTGACCTGATGTACTTTAAAACCGGCCCGTCACCTTTTTTCTAGTCAACAGCTGATGTTTTACTGCCGTCTAATTAGTCACAATTAAAGAGCAGAGCGGCTACGCACGGCCCGGAGCCCGGAGTGTGTTCTGAGAGAAGTACTTCTATTGATCTGGTGTGTGTGTGTGTGTGTGTGTGTGTGTGTTGGCCACAGGTTGTACAGGTCCCAGAGGCTCTGTGTGTGTTTGTGTGTGTGTGCCAGCACCTGTAGGGTTTACAGATTGAAAACAAGCAGTCCGTATGATAATAGCAGCAGCAAGTGGGAGCAGAGTGTGTTCGTGTGTGTGTGTGTGTGTGTGTGTGTGTGTGTGTGTGTGCGTGTGCGGGTAAGGACACACAGGGTTGTCTGTACTGGGGTCGACAGACACAGCGTAGGTGACCTGTCTTCCTGGAGTTTTCTCATTATTCCCTGTCGTTTGTTTGTTTTAAACAAATCAAATGTTTCTTTAATGTAAAAATATCCATGGAATTATAAAATCATTCTTTTATTTCATAAGTCTGAATCATTTCCTAGAAGGCATAATGTCATTTGATATTAATTAAATAGTGTTCACTTCAAGTGAATTCATTCCAGTTAATTCAGAGTGTAACATAGATCATTAGTGCTCATCAGGTCAACTGAACGTGCCAACAACAGGCAAACATACAAATCATAGATTATCATATATGATCAATGTTTACTTGGCTTTAAAGCGAGCCTGTCTTCCCCAAAATAACTGATATTAATAATTTTGAATTATGAAATCACTGAGAATAAACCAGAATATTATGGACCTGCAAGTCATCCACTTTTTTTGTCTTCATTAAATTGAGACAGAAATGATCAGTCGCCACACACTGTGGGAACTTTTTTTCATCTTACAGCTTACACACATGCACATATTTTAAGCAATTGATGTTATGTGGTGCATTTTCTACACTGTAAAAACACATGCTGCCAAACAAAAGTCTTAAATTTGTCAAGTATTTCTGATTCTGAACTACAATAAAGTTATTATACTGTTTAACACACATACACACATCAGTTACAGATAATTATTTTAATTTAACATCCAATTGCACATCAAATTTGCTGTATAAATAATATAGTAATTTGTCTGTCTGGCGGTTATTATTGGAGTTTTGTATTAAATGTTAAAGGCCCTGTGTGTAGAATTTAGTGGCATCTAGTGGTGAAGTTTGCAACCAACTGAAAACCCCTCACCTCTCCATCTTGGTTTAAGCATGAAGGAAAAACTACAGTGGCCATGAAACTTGTAAAAAACGCGAAAGGTCCTATGTAGAGCCTGTGTTTGGTTTGTCCCTTCTGGGGACGTTAATGTGAGTCACACAGTTGACATAAAGTCAGCAAGAATATTGATGACTGATTATTGGTTTATCAAGGAAAACAAAAAAGTGCTTTGTTGTTTTATATAATGGAACATGGAACATCCACATGAAGCTGCCACCCACTGCTGTGATGACTTGTGCTGGGCTTACATCATAATTGATTATCAACATGATTCTGTGTTAGAAAATCATGGAAATAACAAAAATTATCACAGGTTTCAACTCTAACTTAGAGGCTTCTCTTTGTATTTAGCAGTTTCAGTCACTTATGATGTATTGAGCTGCACGATACAGGAGTTTTGTGATACGAGATAACCGTGCTCTTCAAAGCATTATTATGTTGTTCTGTTGCGGCTGAGTATGCGGCGCCTGACACCTGATAGTCACTCAGAGAAATACAGAGAGTCAAAACGCCCTTTGTGATCACAAAAGGATAAGCCTGCTGATCTTCTATAGGCATATTTATGTATAGTCAGCAGTTCTCATGTGCAGTCAAATCAACAGTGAGTGTCTCCTCAACAACAGGTGTTTGTGTCAAAGCATGGCAAATCTTCTACCTCTGTGCCACAGGGCTCCATCGTTGTTAAGAACTATTAAAAACACATCAACTGTTGCACTGGGTGATCCTATCCTATCCTATCCTATCCTGGACTCTCAGGAGCACCGAATGTGGATTAATCCACCGCTGAAAATAGTCCCCAACTAATGCATTATTCCCTCCTGTTTGAGTAAAGTTTGATAGAAAATACAGTGAACAGCTGTTTTAAGAAATGAATAAACCTTTTTTAAAAGATGAAACTATATATTTTTGATATGTATTTAAAGATTTATATCTTCAATCAGAACCAATGGGCTTGGAGCTGAGAGCCACAGACAGGAAGTCAGAAGAGAACATTGTTTAGCTCCTGTCGGCAGATAACATGCTGTATTTAGAGATGACACTGGTCCACGGTGATGTCCCCTTTCTGTGTCTGAGTGCTCCATGTTTGAATTCCACTGTATGCATTTTTAATGCTCGCCAATGTCAGTGAAGCGCCTCTCTTCGCTACGCTAACACACGTGTCCACTGAACCTTGTATTGCAATATGTTGCCCCATTTCCATCCTCTGTTCACCGCGCCGTCCCACATTCTCTCTCCAGAGCTGGATTTAAAGATGCAGATGGCGCAGCAGCTCTTTTTGTCCCTCTTGATATCTAAAGTGACATTGTTGTGCGCTCATGGGTATTGTAAATGGGTCCAGGGTGCAGATGAGGCATGGCGAGTTATGTAAAAAAAGGCAATGACACCAGCTGCTGTGCTGCGATGGAGCTTGTTTGCAGTGGCAGAGCATTTGGAGAATTGAAAGGCGGACGGGCCTTAAGGCCGAATTATGGGGGTGTGGTGGGGGTGGGCACAGAGAACATCACAAACCATGGGAGTTCACAAAGGGCTGTGGCTGCTTTAATCCGATCAGGAGACAGAGGAAGACTCCAGACACACTTACACATTGAAACCTCTTTTAGTTAAGAAGTAAGACATGGATCGTCGGTGGACCTGAGGCGTGCTGAATGACGCCTCGTTGCTCAAACAAACCATCTATAACAGCACCTACCTGTCAATCAAAGCGTCCACACTGTTAATCTTGCATAACTTTAAGTCCTAATATCATTTGAACAGGTGAGTTGTGTATAAATTCACCCTCAGTACAGTTGTCATGAACGAGGAAATTAACTATAGAGACCAAAACTGTTTTTTGTACCAGGCTGTAAACATGTTTATTTCTGCTGTGAAGTTAGACATTTGAACATGGGGACTTATGGAGTGACTCACTTCTGGAACCAGCCTCAAGTGGATGTTAGAGGAAATGCAGTTTTTGACACTTTTCCATAGGCTTCACTTCACAGCCACAGAGGTTGCTGCTTGTGCAATCTTGGATTCGATGTCCGTGTTTTATACAGTCTGGTTGCAGCAGAGAGCAGAGACATGTCTGGCTCCATGTGCATGGATATATGTGCAAGTTTACATTTGTCTGACTGCCTGTGGGAAGAAACTGATGGGTGAGATGGATCATCTACAGTGCTTCTGGTCTTGCACAGGCACCGCAATTTCTAAATGTCCGTGACTGAGGGGAGAGAGACCCTGATGATTTTTTCGGCTGTCCTCATGATGCACTGTAAGGCCTTGCGATCGGAGAGAGTGCAGTTGCCGAACCACAAGCTTTCTTAGTGGTGTGTCTGGTGGTGCACAGTGAGCTGTTCCACCTCCTCTCTGCACGGGACCTCGATGATTCCACTGATCAGCCCCACCACAGTTGTTTCATCCGTGAACTTGATGTGATTGGAGCTGTTCCCTGCAGTACAGTCGTGGGTGAGCAGTGAAGAGCAGGGGGCTGAGCACGTAGCCTTGAGGGACTCCTGTGTTCAGCACTGTGGTGTTGGAGGTCTTATTCCTGAGCTGGACTGCCACCCTCGACTTCATACCAATTTGTGTCCACAGCCAATCGTGTCCTTTCCGTAGCTCGTCTTGTTGGAAAGTGACCGCAGTGCAAACATGAAGAACTCTAATAGAAGCAGTGAGGCTGCTAATTAAAAAAGCAGAGCTTGTTTATTTGCTGAGATTCTGAAAGCAAACATTTGTTTTCCAACCAATCAGCTCACTTCCTGCTCAGGACCGTGTATTATTGAGATGTGCGGAATGTAAAGTACCCGCTCTGTTTGTCCTGTGAGGTCATAATTCCAGCCTAATGAGGACACTGTTTCTGCTGTTACATTCTTTAAATGACATTTTTCAATGCTGTGTGCACCACACTGAACTCCATCCACCTCCTCCTAGGGTGGAGACGGAAATCTGAAAAAAAATATATATATAAAGAATCTAAAGAACAATTTTTTTTTTGCCATTCCTGTCATGTCACCTTGTTTCTAGGTAACAAAGCACTGAATGCTCTCTTGTGCGTGCACACACACACACTTGTGGGACTCAACAGTAATATGCAAACATATGCAACAACATTCATGAGACACAGTAGCTGTTACAGCACAGTTACAGAGTATCTTTGTTGTGTAGCACGCAGTGACATGTAGAGTGTGTGTGTGTGTGTGTGTGTGTGTGTGTGTGTGTGTGTCTCCACCCAAACTAAGGCAAACACAGCAGCAGCTCCCAGCACTCATCTGCTCTCATGTCTCATCAGCATCCCTGGAGAGAGAGATGGCCTGCTGAGGAAACACACGAACAAACACACAAACAAACACAAACACACACAAAGACACACACACACACACACACACACACACACACTGAAGACTGTTGACTTGTTTGTGTGAGGGGGAGAATAAGAAAAATGTTCTCTTCACAAAAGTGTCACCTGTTTTGTGTGTGTGTGTGCATGCGTGCCTGTGTGTGTGTTTAGGCATATCTTCTGTGTATACATGAATTTTTCATCTGTGGTGGTCTTGTGTTTGGGAAAGAAGTCACGCTCTCTACTCTTACCCACCCATTATCTCAAACACAGACACACACACATGTAACCTCGCATACACACACACACACACGCACAGTAGATGTGTCATTCCTTTGGCTTGAATTCAAGGGGATAATTACAGGAAAAAGCTTTTTGGCTCTGAATGCTATTTGATTGCGCTGCCTCTTCCTCTACTGGAAGTCAAGAGAGACCGTTGAGTGTGTGTGTGTGTGTGTGTGTGTGTGTGTGCGTGCGTGCATTGCCATAGCAACATCGAAGGATCAGAGTGAGTGTTGCAGTTGTAAAGATGATACGTTCTGAACTAAGTAAACTTATGGAGAGACAAAGTTCATACTGATGCCGTGTCACGTTCACCGTCTTCAGAATTCTTAGGACACAAAACACATCGGTGTTCTGTCATTAATCAGCGTTTTAGACTCTGAGATGACGCCGGTACCTGTGCAGCTGTGAGCCTCCGACACCGTTGAAGGTGTCGATTTAACATGTGAGTGTGGTGAAGCAGCTGTGTGATGAGCTGTTGGCTTCAGGTTTAAACAGCATGAAGGCACAGAGCGTGTAACCGTTCTGTACCACAGTCCAGTCCTGTCCTATCAGGACACTGTGGGCGACGTCACGCATCGCCGTCCATTGTTTATACCGCCATTGTAGTTTCAATCAAGTTGCGATTTTTGGCACATTGGTAGGGAGAAGAGATACTTTTATTTATTCCTTGAGGTGAAAAGAACATGTTGACCATGGAGACTCACCTCTGGACTAGCTGCAGCCAGTGATTATTATTGTTATCAATCGCTACTTACCGTATTTTCCGGACTATAAGCCACTTCTTTTTTCCCACGCTTTGAACCATGTGGCTTATACAACGGTGCGACTAACAGGGGGCGCTCTCTAGCAGTAAATGCAAAAGTGAGACAGACATGTAGGGAAAGATTGTGCGCAAAAGAAGACACTAGTTTTGGTTTTGATTTTGCGCATCATGCACACAGCCTCATCGTGGAAAACACACAAAGAAATGCATATGATGCAGCTTTTAAATTAAAGGCAATCTATCTGGCCGTCAAAGAAGGAAATAGAGCTAAAGCACGTAATCTTGGCATCCCGTGTTGATGGCGTGTTGGTGCCGTACTGCCGATTTTCAGGCACAGTTTGAAAAAAAGCATGTCTTAAATTTAAAAACTTAAAAAATCTTCCATGTACCGTCTTTCTGTGTAAATATCTCATGTTACAACATGAAAACCACCAAATTTAGCTGGTGCTGCTTATATTCAGGTGTGCTCTATAGTCCGGAAAATACCGTAATTATCGACCATTATTCTAATGTATCATTTGCTTCATAAAAAGTTCACTATGTCTGAAAAATCAAAGGTGACGCTTCAAAAATATTGTTTTTGGCGATTAACAGCCCAAAACCACTTTCACTTTACTGTTGATATGTTAAAAGAGAGCAAAGCAGCAAATCTTATTTTCTACATTTATACTGTTATTCTCTCTCACTCTGTAGGGCTGTGTCTGTTACTAATTTGTGTTTCTACAAATGCAGCCGTTGGTAGTCTTCCCGGTTTGAGGCAATACATTCTTTAAAGTCTGCGTTGGCACTATCTTTGCATCACACATTTCAACTGCAACAAGTATGAGAAGCTATAGCTTAGTAACAGCAGAAAGCAGCAGCTGTGGGGACTCATTAGATCAGTAATGAGGATGCTGTGTCAGTAACAGCCATCCTTCAGCCAATCAGTCAGGCATTCTCCATGGCCACTGACGAATGCAGTGTGATGAATGGAGATGGATACAGCAACGGCAGGTGATTAAACAAAGATGTACAGTATGTGAGCGGTTGAGCTGCAAGACGGCGAAACTAAAAAGATTGTGTCAAATTACAAGTTACAAAGTGACGTGCTGCCATAGTGTTTACACTCCTTAGATTTATACTGTGTGTGTGTTTATGTGCATCTTGTGTGTCCCACAGTCCTGGTGGCTATTGGTTCAGCAGCCCTGTCATTAGGGCTACACACACCAGAGCTGTTTGGAAGTCATCAGAGTCTTGTATGAAAATTACAATGTCCATTTACAAGTGATGAATCAAAGTATGTCAAGGTCCAAGTTTCTGTTTGTTTGAAACATTGTTGTGTTCTGTGCTGTGTCCCAAATTCTGATACGTTGATACACTTTTATGTAGTACACCGTGTACACTGTACTTCCTGGCTAATTTTAGCATGGTGGTGTTGTCTCAGTTCGAGTACGGCTGTTGTGCACTTTCCAGAAATGACAACATTTTACCATTATATGCTGCATTGCAGCAGGGCTTCAGCGCATCAGTGCCAACATTTGACTGGAAGAAAATGGATGGATGGGTTTATATTTTGTCACTTATCCAGAGTTGGGTCGTGGTGGCACCAGGTTAACATGATGTGCCACACATGCTTCTCCCCAGCAATGCATTCCAGGGGGATCCTGAGGTGTTCCCAGGCTAGATGGGCTATGTGGTACTTTCAGTGGGTTCTGGGTCTGCGCCTGGGTCTCCTACCAGTTGAACATGCCTTGGGGGGGGCATCCTAATCAGATGTCCAAACTATGTCAGCTGAAGCAAAGGATCAGCAGCTCTACTCCGAGCTCCTTACCCTATCTCTGAGCCCAGCCACTCAGCAGAGGAAACTCAGTCACTATCCAAAGCTCATGACCATGGGTGAGGGTGTGAACATGGATGGGCTGGAAAATCGAGATCTTTGCCTTCCAGCTCAGCTACCTCTCCCCCACAACAGTCCGGTACAGCGTCATGAGCAAGACCCTAAGACTCTTGAACTTCTTCACTTGGGGCAGCAACAAAAATATAAATATAAAACATATGTACTGTATATTGCAACTCCACTGTTTTTACAATGCTGGTGGTCCCTTTGCACACTGACTTTAGACTGAACTGACAATGTGAACGCATTTATGGACTCAAAGTATAAGCACTGGTTTGGTAAATACATTCAATGTGACCAACATTTGAGCTTGAGGGCACCTAAAGCTTCTTTACTTGTGGAAAGTAAGAACTGTAGATCAGATGACTCACTATTTTCAACATTCTAACTCATGAATACATTTTACACTATTCAGCAATGATTCTGTTCTTTCTGTATTTATTCTGGATTCTGTATTTGTCTTTAAATCCCGAGCAGTTTCTCCAGCAGTTAAGACCATTCATCATTAAGCTGTAGGAGCCTCTGTAGAGAATTCATTAATTAGATATTTTTATCAGTTCCTCTTGCGGTAGCCAGCTAGCCCCATTTTTTTTAAATCATTACAGTCGGATACATATTAATAACAACCTTAAAATGTAAAAAATTCTGCTATTTGATAGCTAAAAGCAGGAACTAGCACATAAATGAAATAAATAAATGATTTGTGGGTTAGAATCATTTTCACAGCTGCAGGGAAGAAAACGAACGAACAGCGATATTCTGGAGAGGAGGAGGAGAAACTATTGATGAGGAATTTTATAATGAAGGGCTAATTTGTCTCATTTAAACTGTGCGTGTTCTCCCATTTCATCTGGTGCCAGCAGCTGCAGCTCAAAGTGTGTATTAAGTAATGAAGACGGTGTGCGCATCCTGGTTATGTCATTCATTATTCATGACAATTTGGCAGAGCTCCAAAAGACACAATGATGCTTTTTTTTTTTTTCAATGTTTATAAGACGACTTTGCTTTTTGCCTTCAAGTCTCAAGTCGAGCCGATCACGGGAGCCAAGTCCAAGTCTCAGTTCTACTCACATATAGACCTACACTGATAACTGTCTTACTATGACATTTTATATACTTCTTTCATAACCCCTTAACTTGAGCTCTAAACTGGCAGAATGTTCACATTTCCTCAACTTTCTCACTCATAGTGTTTTTCATCGGTTGTAGTTTCTACCTGACTATTAAACTCTTCAAGCTGATTCCATCTTAAAAAAAAGGTAGTTTGATCTAATACATTAAACATCTCCATGAAAACTTTCAGGGTGCTTTTAGAGTGACAAAATGATCTAAACCACTCCAGCAAAACAGCCTCCAAAATGCAGGGCTTTGTGGGTAAAAGAAGATGGATGTGGAAGTCTGACAGCCTGTAGCTATTCAAGCTTTTAAAGTCGTGCATAATAAAGAAGAAGTGAGGACAAACTGCTTCATTTGCTCTGAATTGGAAAGAATGGTAGTGAAGGTAAATTACAGCAGTGCATCAGTCCTCATTAAGCAGAGGAGACTTTCACAGTGGACTGTGTTAGCATTTAGTAGAAATAGTCTAAGTGCAGGATGATTTGGAGTTTACAAGACCCTGTTGTGAAGTCAGTTCCACTGGACTCATCCATCATTGATGTGAAGTGAACCCCAGTTTAAAATGGCTCCACACAATCAATCAATTTTTATATAAATGTCATGATCAGCACCACAGGTCACAGTCAGTCCACACAAAACTTCATGTGGAGCTCAACTTTGATGAACAACAATGTGAATTTGCCACTGATCAAATAGCAAACCATCTTGACAGTGTTGACCTTGGCGAGAAGCAAAACTTTAAAAAGTCTAAAATGGGACCACTATATCTCTACATCAAGCTACTACCGCCAAAGAAACTCTATAACAGAATAATGCATTACAGTTTTCTCCAATGATATGAAACAGTATGCACTTCCGGTCTTCTAAGTGGGCATGGTCTCCTTGCCCTGATCTCCGTTATGAAAATGATGATGGCAGATTGTGATGTACCAAAGACAGTTCAGGAAGTTCTTTAAGTTTTAGTTCAGTTGTTTCAGATCATCTTTGGTGAAACTATACAGACGGTTCAGGAGACATCCATGAAAGCAGAGACAGGTCAGATATGTGGCTTCTGAAAAATGAGTCTGGATGACTCTGGGGCGAAAGAATCGCTCATAATCTATGCTCACGTTCCCATCCTATTAGACTCAATAGAGTCAGGAGCAATGGCTAAACCCATGTGACACAGATACAAGAAATGACTTTTCAGTGAGACGTCTCTTCTCTTAACCATCTCTGCTACCACTAGCTATTGCTAGCATGTTTGCTTCTGGCTGAACTATTTTACACTTATCTCATAGCTTCTTCTGCTATTGACATTTTTGGTTTTGAGTTGAGTAGTCGATGGATTGCCATAAATCAGGCATTCAGTGTTTTCAGAGAATGAAATAATCTTTGTGGTCCCCTGACTTTTATCTAGTGTCACCGACTTGGACGGCTCAAAGTGAACTATATCTACAGCTATTCATTGCATAGCATTGTCACTGATGGCTGCATTTAGCTGGAAGCGCTGCTGTGCCTCAGCACGGCTGCACAGACCTGCTGGCATGGCTGGAGGCTCATTTGACTTTCTATGGCTCCTGCTGGACCTTTCATTTTCCATGTCACACAGTTTAAAATAAGACTGTATAACCTTTTACTCCTTTAATGACCCTCAGGCATTAATTTTGCAGCTAATCTAATTTGCCCAGCTTGGTACTTAACACTACACTACACGGGCTGACTGTCCCAGCAGTGTAAATTGACTTGGGATGGTTTCATTCATGTCCAGTGACTCAGACGTTTTCATTCACTGTTGGAAATGACCATTCCTCTGGAGGAGTGACCGTCCGTCCCAAGCAGCATTATCAGGCCAGGATTAAAAGACCCCCCGAGCTCTCAAGAATTATATGGAAAGGAAGTATTCTACTAGCTCTGTCATAAACCACACTCAGATTAATTGTTTTGACCCCTCAAGTAGTGCTGCTTGTGTGTGTGTGTGTGTGTGTGTGTGTGTGTGTGTGTGTGTGAGGAGCGAGGGTTTGAATGACAGATTGAATTAAATATTAACAAAGGCAATTATGTCCCTTTTGTTCTGGTTTTTGCCACTTTCTTCATATTTCTTATACACCAATGAGTCTTAATGTTATAATTAATCTGAATCCCCTGTTTCCATTTGTTCCACTTACTATGCATCAGTATTTGGTTTCATTGACACATCAAGTGGCCATCAGTATCATGCCCTGATATTAGATATAGACAGTCAGGGAAGGAAGAACACTGTTCTCACTAGAAAAAAACAAAAAAACAATGGCATTGGTCATTTGTCCAAGAACTTCGAACAAACAATGTTGTTGTTTTTTTGCTGGCAGTGATGGAATCTGTGGAGGAAATATAAGAAGTGCAACACAAACAAGTACATACACAGTTTCTTGGAAGAGCATTACATTATAACAATACTGCTGAAAAGGTTAGAAAAAGGTAGTTATATAGATAATTTTATCCTTGAGTTTAATAGCTACCTGAATAATATGTCTCAATATGTTATGTTATATGTTATATAGTATCACTTTAAAATGAATGTAGGTTACTTGTGGGTTGTCAGGGCTCAGTGTTTGGATAGGGTGCAGACAGAATTGAAACTATTAACGGTTTTGTCCCAATTGAGTTGGAGGACGATGCAGTTCAAGGGGAGTTAGGGGTGCCATACAATCGGCAATAACAATTATATAGAGTTGTGTGTCGTCTGCATAGTAATGAACATAGATACAAAGTTTATTCTTAACGATCCCTTGTGGTAACATACACAGTCCAAAGAGTGGACCAATAACAGATAATTTTACATGAAATATTTGTTCTTTGTGATGAGTCACTGAAATTAATTTGCAGCATTTGAACAACCAACAGGAATCTAAAAGTCTAAAATTAATCCCATGTGTCATTTTGGAAAGCTGACAAGCAGTGTAATTTCTCTGTTTTGTGGTTTAAAGGGAATTAATTTTGTATTTGCTCTGTTCAGTGTTTCCGCCTAACATCATCGCTAACAGATTCTCTTTGTGTGTTTCTCTGTCTTTTTTCCATGTCCGTCTCCTGTCACTCCTCTTCACCAGGTAAGACATTTGGTTTTAATGCATCTGCTCATTTCCTGTGTTGTTTTCTAGCAGAGGCTGGTTTTCTTGACTTGTTTTTTGACAATAATGAGTTTCTGCCAGGTGCTCAGACCGGGTACATGCTGAGGAAGAGGTTGCGGCTTTGATTGTTGCAGCGCTGCTGCTTTTATTTTAATTTTTAGAGTCAGGTCACATTTCAGAATGTGCAGCAGTATGCTGGGGTTTGTGTTTGAAGCTTGTGGCAAAACAATCTCACTTCAGGACCCGGGAGTAGGTATCGTGGAGCTTTTGATCATATCAAATGATATCCGTCAGTAGATGGAGGTCGCTCAGTTTTCAAATTTCTGTGTACTTCAAGGATTCCTCATCCATATTTGCTTTAAGCTGCTGCTCCCTGTGAGTGTCTTTGTCTACACTCTGCCAAAGGTTGTTTCTGTAGTTTCCACAAATCATATCACACCATTTTCAGGAACTACACTCCACTTAGAACCTTTTTTCAATAGGTTGAAAGGCTGACACATAGCGACAAACAACCATTCACACCTATGGGTAATTTAGAGTCTATTAACCTGAATGTCTTTGGACTGTGGGAGGAAGTTTATTCATATCATAACAATAATTTTTGATTTAGAAGGCTGCAGCTTTTATATCAATGTGTCAGATACATATTTAATCAGTAAGTATCTGATCAGACTTGGTATGAAATATCCAGTTTTTAGTTTCAAATTTGAATATGATCAGATTTATAAATGAGCTCATCTCAGTTTCATGTCCTGTTTATTCATTCATATCACAGTCACCACTGAGGGAGGCAGTGACACGGCATTTCTAGGTAGGAGAGGAGCAGTCATGATCATTGACATGCTGGAGTGAGTGGAGAGAAAGGCCGCTCGAGATAAACAGGGGGCTTACTGAAGGCAAGCTGCAGGGGGGCCCTGTGGATTTGCAGCGCTGTGTGTGTATGTGTGTGTTTGTCAGGTGGCTCAAGCCAAACTGAGCTTGCACAACATTTGTGTGTGTGTGTGTGTTGAACCTGAAAGACTGGCTTCATCCACCCACTCTGCACAGAATGAGAGGTGACAGTGAAGTGTTTGGGATGGGATGGGAGAGGATAAACCCTTAAAAAAAAGACAATGTGTTCTTGTGTGTTTTTTGGTTGTTTACCCTTCTTACTCGCCTCAGTCCAGAACCTTCGAATCCGCCCACAGACGAGTTGACTGCACTGTCTGATATCAGACAACCCTTTTCTCCTTGTGGAGAGACTTTGGCAGGATAGAGAGGAACAGAAAGAGTGAGCGTCACATGCCCTCTTTCTGTCTTTCTAATAATAACTTTGAATTATATCCTCTTTTTGGGATACAGGTCTCCTAAGTATTGCATCGAGTCTTTCGGCTGGGGGTGAAATCTGAATATAGGAGCGCGCACAGGCGCTAGGAACACAAACACAGCCTCTTCCTCGGGCAGGAAGGTTGTATCAGCGTTTTGTTTGCTGCATGTCTGAGGCCAGCTCTCCTTCGGAGGACAGACGCAGGAAGGAAACAGAATAGCTCAATTATCTCTGACCACACGCCCTTGCTACATGCTAGCCTTGCACAAAGTCATGGCAGTGACAAAGATGCTGGAGTTTTTCCAGGACTGGTGTTTTTGTTGCTGTGTGGAAGGCATTGTTCTGTGATGCCAGCTTGGATTAAATACAAAGTTTGTGTTTGGTAAAGTGTTTTTGGATAAACATGGCTAAGGTTTCTCTTAAACTGTACCAGATGCATTTCCTTTTTAAAAACAAATGATTGGCTTTCTATGAAATTCGATGACTGCATTTACGTCCAGGGTGACGAGCATAGACATCCAGGTTCAGAGTAGATCTTCCTTTGTTCTCTCCTTGTTTATTCTGTGTATTTCCAACTGGGGGGACCCCCAGGTAGATTAGATTTCCCATCCTGCCCATGAGGGATGTTTAGGCTACCTGGCTTAGCCTGCTGTGACTGCAAACTGGGAGACATAGTAGTCTTTATTATGCTACTGCTTAGAAAAACTCTTGCATAGCAAAGAGATTGCATAACTATCATGACATATTCTAACTTTTGAATGTTTTGAAATCATATTTTAGGCCATATCACCCTCACTAACACACAAAGGGTTTGTTAAGCTATGAATGTCAGTATTGGACGTGTACATATGCCGTTTAAACGCACCTGAGCGGCTTTTGTGCTTGTCATCCCTGCACTCAAGCAAAGACACCTGCATTGAACACCAGTCAAAGAATATACAGCAGGTGTGTAGTCAGTGAAGTGCAGCATTTTGCTGCTGGAAACACTGGTTATTTTTCTATTCAAGAGAAGCTCTTCATTCTGTGGACAGTTTAACAGTCAACAGCCTCATTAAGTCCACTGGAACACCCATAAGTGGCTCCCAGGACAAGTCACCCACTACCCAAAGAACTGCTATCAGATTATCATATCCATATCCTGGATAAAGCCCCTGCTGGGAACAGCCCAGTGCTGATTTTGGATCAGACTCCTTCATCCCACAATCTGACATCTGTGGAAGTCACGGATCTGTTTCCTGTTCCCACACCCTGTCACCGTCACCCACGACTAGCTCTCTCTTGAATATTTACTTGCTGTATAATAGTAGCCCTACGGTTGGCTTCCTGTCAGCTGAAGCATGTGTGAGCTGAACCATATTTAAAGGAAAAGACAATGTTCTCATGTGGACGAGTAGCTTAGCATTTCCCATGGCGAGAGGTAGCCAAGTCAGTGACTTTTACAAAACAACAAAAATTGTTAGAAATCTCCCTTTACTGAGATGCCTGTTGGGAAATGTGGTCCTCCTCTGCCAAGTCAAGAAAAGGCCTTTCTCTTTTCTGAATTAGCTTTCTGAAAACACCAGTTTGTGCTGCTAGACTAAAGTTTGGAAGCAATGACCGGGCAGCAAAAAGTTGTAGGTTTGTAGAGAGCTCAGTTTTGGTGCGAGACAAGCCATCTCTTTGCATTTGATGGTTGATCTGCATGTTGGAATTCCTCTATGTTCTAAGAAAAGCCTGTTTGGCAATGTCGACTCAATCAGTTAAACAATGAGCGATGCAAGGCTGCTACAACATCAGTCAGCATCTGAATGGCCAAATTCTACCAACAGTTCGGGTCAGTCGGTTTAGGGAGGGGTAAATGGTTTTCATTAAAGTACTTAGGGGACCTTTGTTGTCATGGTTGCAATAATAACCATGTGGTTAAGGTTATGGAACAATTATGTCATGCTTAAAACAATGAAAAATAGTGTTTACTGTTGATTGGAAACATGTAAAGTCCCATGTTTTGTTAACCTCTCAATTCAACCCGACCTCATCCCTAGTGCCAACTTCATCACTCTATAATAGAATGTCTTCCCCTGCAGTGACTAGAGGGCTTTATTACTTGAACATAAACGTGTTTTGATTGGGGTTGCAAAAACTTTGGAAATTTTCAAAGTTGGAAACTTACTATCGGAATTAACAGGAATTTATGGGAATAAACAGGAATAAACCAGAAATTTACACAATTGAAGGTTAGCTCTTAACAGGGAACTAACTTAATATAAAATATATACCAGATTTCACACATTTGAATATCTATTATTTATTCTATTATTTGTTTGGATATGATTACAGTTTTTTTTTTATTACCCTCCAGTTAATTCCCATAAATTTCCAAAATAGTTTCCGATTTGGAATATTTCCAAAATTCCTGAGCTTCACTTCTCATGGAAAGTTTCTAGAAAGTTTTGAGAAATTTACCTAAAACCTTCCACCTCTTTGCAACCTTAGTTTTGATGCAACTTCATGTGAAATGGGTGTGAAGATCTTCTCAAATGTGGCCGTGTTATGGGGACATAACCTTGCTCTTTGTTTTTGGGCACTTCCTATTTGCACCAAGGTGTCAGGAGCCAACTATGCTGTTTGTACCTGAGACAGAATAGCCCGTGTAAATGTTTACCCCCCAATGACACCATAATCTTTTCCTAAACCGAGTAGTTTTGTTGCTTTAACTTACCAGACTGCGACTGATACTGAGAAAGGTCCCTAACCCCTAGAATCGTCCCTACTTGCTGTTTATGCCTAAACTAGGGAGCAAGTCTAAACAGTCAGATAGCTACCGTGTAATTATCCTCACCCAGGTGCAAATAGACATATTTTACTATTTTTGCGAGTCCAAGTCAGCCAAAACGGCACACCTTGTTGAGACATTTGGTCTCAATGAGAAGAAGTTTAGATTGTGAGCAGACCAACCTGATTGTGATGTTTGGTCTGTGCTGCTGTCTGCTTGTCAGCCTTCAACTCTATATATCAACCATACACGCGGCCCTCAAGGATAAAGCAGAATTTCTATCCCAACTAAAAGGATAGGAGCTGTATATGCTCTCGCTGTCCTTGGGTCTGCACTGGAGTTTTGGCGGCTGATCTCAGAGACGAAGATGGAAAAGACAAGACGAGAATAGCGAGCACCAAACATCAGCTGGCCTCTTTGTAACAGATCAGAGTTTGAGAAGATAAACCCCTGTCCCGTGTTGTTTCTGGAGGACTGAGGGCTGAGCCGGTCTGTCTGTCAGTTTGTCTGTTTTTCTCTTACTTAGCATAGATGGCCTGACCACGGCGACCTCACAGATATTACTTTATCAGCAGAAAAAACAAACATTTGAAACATCATTATTGACTTTTCCATCTGCGGCTGGTTGGGTTAGTATCGGCTCTCCCTCTGGCAGCCGGAGGAATGGCTCGTCTTGCATTCCAAAACATTTCTGGAAGCTCTCAGATATTCTCCTCTAAACACACAGTGCTCCATATGACCCTGAATACAGAGTGTGTGTGTGTGTGTGTGTGTGGTGCTGGAGTGAGGCTGTGTGTTTGTCATGCAGGAGTGTCCTCACGTTAACTCGGTGATGTCAGCCTCACACAGAATGTCTCTCTGCGTGTCGTGATTCTGTGTGTTTATCTGCTCCTCCATCTTAGAGGCTGCAGGTCATGGGTGTAACATAAGAACTGGTCCTCCTTCCTTTTTGGACTTGGTTCTGTTTGTCTTTTGGTTCCTGACCTCAAGACCACTCTAAAGATGGGATTATGATACAGTGGGAGAGGCGAGCACATGAGGAGGGAGTGACTCAAGTAAAATGGTGTTGATTATTGAATATTAGAATGATGAAAGGATGAAAACGAAGAATAAAGACAAAAAAACAAACAAAGAGATGATACTAAGGACAGAGGAGAAGAAAAGGGTGCGACTGAATGATTGTGATTTATGCATGATTAACATCACTGCTGGCTCAAACAAAGAGAGCGATGAGAAGAGACAAAGAACAGCAATGTTTGAGGTCGGAACCTGTTTCTGGTTTCAGTTTTGTTCTGCAGCTTGACTCTTCCACGAGCATCAGAGAGACGCTCTGCAGAACTGACAGCTCTCTGCTCATTTACAAAGAAAGACTGAAGAGTTAAAAGCTCCATTCGTCTCCTCTGCTAACCAAGAAGCTGTGCGCACTCTGAGGTGAACTGAGTTCTCTCAGGGAATAAATGGATTTTATTCCACCTCTGTAAAGGTGCCTGACAGACGGTGACGAGTACTGCTTTTAGACTTACATACATCATATTTCAGAGCAGACAGGGTCTCCATTAGCATGCAGTTTGTTAATTATCATAGAAAAGCAGACGATCTTCATCACTGCTCACATAATAGACAGGTTGTTCCTGACCTAGGAGTAGAGATTGGAACAAGGTGAAGCTTGCCTGATCACCTCCTGACTGCAAACGCCTGCTCTCCTCTGGATTTCAGCCTAAACTAATAAACAGAGATCAGGATCTCAGTCTACACCCAAGCACATAGTCGATGGGGATAACAGAGCCAGTCCTATATGTGGCTTAAATATGATCATTTAAATCTTTAAAAAAAATACAGGAAGACATCCAGGCAACCAAGTCATGGATGCTTTCGTGGATGTTCTATGTATTCTCCTGGCAGATCTTCTTCATGCTGGACAGGTCATCTTGACTCAGACTGGAATAAAAAGTTAGAGTAATCTGTAATACCACGGTGTGTTATGAACGAGTGTTATGAACGAGGTTGGACAAGTGAGAATCTTGCAAGATTTCTGCAGTGAAGATAGAGAGTGAAGATCAGTGTGGACTGAAGATAACGCAGTTAACAAATGGAACGTTAAGCCAGCTTTACTAAATCATGCGTTCATCCTCTCAGGCTTGAACGAGAGAAGTCTTTCTGATTTTGAATGTGCTGAAACTAATAAAACACGACGTGACTAAAACTCTCCAGCAGTGACAGCACCTCTCTCCACTCATGAAACTGACCCGTGAGGACCTCCCTTTAAGTCTTTGTCTGCCAGTCCTCTTTTCTGTCTCTCCTCCTTTTTGACTGTTGGGTTATTGGCAGGAGTGCAGCTGTGTGAACTGGCAGCTGTCAGTGAAATACTTCATCCACTCTGACTGTCTGACGTCAGCAGCGGCAGCAGCAGGATGCTGTTTGCTATTCTACAGCAGTTTGAAAGGTGGAGAATGAGGCGGAATGAGCTGAGAGTCTGCTGTGGAATTGAGGCGTGGCTGAAAACTCTGACGGGCCTGGCTGCTGCTAAGATTTTGTACTCGGGCGAGCACAGCAGCTGTGTGTGTGTGTGTGTGTGTGTGTGTGTGTGTGTGTGCGAGAGAGAGAGAAAGTGAAAGAGAGAGTGCAGTGTTGGCCAACAGTCTGTTTCCTAATTGAAATCTCTGAAAGGTGCTCAGCTAGACCAGTTATTTCTCACACTCACACGCACACCCACACACACACACACACACACACACACACACACACACACACAGATGTTGATCTCTGGCCAGCTGTTCAAGCCAATTCCCCAACAGCACAATACACGGAGATGTTAGTGCCAGGCCAGCTGAGGCAGGAGAAAGTGCTGTGTCATGTTATCTCACCGAAAGAATCAAGAGGCGGAGAGGTGGTTGTCTTTGACCTTTGACCCTGGTGTGTTTGCATTACGGGCAATGCGATGCATTTAGAGCGCGAAAAGGTTCACTGGTACTTTTTAAAGGATCACAGTTTGTCTTGTTAACAGCTACCAACACTGACATCACACAGTAACACAAAGTAAACTGCCGTGTCATATGAGGTAAACATGCTTTTGTTGGGGATAACAAATGGTTTAAAGGGATACCAAACTATGAAGATGTGATCAATTAGCTTTAGCTATCAAGATCATCAAAAGATAAGAATAAATTATTTCTTCAGCCAAATAATTGATCAGTTTAATTCTCATAAAATACACTACACTGTTAATACGTGACTCTGGTGAATAATTAAATGAACAATTAGAACCAAAATGAGCACATCAGCGGTTAGTGGAAGGATTGGAGTTCAGCATAGAAGAGGTTGGCAGCATTCACTCTGAACAGACCAGCATGTATACAGACAAACATTTATTAACAAGATAATAAAAGCATGGATAAACAATGTGCTTTAATCTGTGTGCTCAGTGTTACACCAGACAGACTAGAAAGAACAGTTAGTCGTATTCGACGACCTTGTGTCTAACCTCAAGATAACCACAGAAGCAATCACAACAGTGAACATCAGAAGGAAACACACCGGTAACTAAATATAAACATTAAGTCCTGTACTAAATGTCCAGTACATTACCAGTCCAAAGAGATTTGTGGGGTTTTGCTGTTTGCCCTGTGAGTCGGGCTGGAGAAAGATGTCCGGTGAAGTGTCCTTGCTCTGCAGAGTTCGTCATTGGAGGAAACCGGTCGCTCTGTGTGTTCTCTCTAGGTTCAGATCAGCTGGCAGACTGTGTGTTCTCTTTAGGTTCAGATCAGCTGGCAGACTGTGTGTTCTCTCTAGGTTCAGATCAGCTGGCAGACTGTGTGTTTACACTCCCTTCAGCAGTGTGCTAACCAGAGAATGGTCAGGACAGGTAGGTGCTTCTGTTTCGGCCTGATCTTTTGTCCTTTCCTTGTTGGCTGTGTGAACCGAACCGAGGATCAGGGACCCTTCTGGTCTACAAAGAGCAGAGGAAAGAGTGGAAAGAGAGACAACAAAGGGCAACTTGGAGTTTTGTTGATCAGGTGAGGGTGTCGGGTTACAAACAGGAAGTGACCTGTGATCTGATCTGTGACATTTCACAATAAAAGTCCAGTTCAATTCACACAATTAACGAAATTCACATGTGGAGCCCCCGTGGTGCCAACCCTGTTTTTGTCAAAGGAGTCTAGTAGCTTCATAGAGAGCATAGATGGATATAAATGCTTCAGTTTGCCACCGGAAAGTAACCCCTCCGGAAAGTAACCCCTCCATACAAAACCAGAGTTTTTAATTTAGTTAGCTGCAGTTAGTCCTAATGTAGAAATAATAAACATGGAACAGGACAGTAAAATGTAACCAAGCAGAGACCAAAATCCAAATAAACGAACAACAGAAATGACTGCACAAAAACAACAGCTTGGCTGCAGAGAAACTAAAGGCTCTGTTAGCGACAGCAGAAATGTCTGAGAGCATGGTGAGCCAATCTGCCACAGATGCTGTTTGTATCTTTAATAGATTAGATTGACTGGAGGAGCCTGCAGAGCTCTGCGAGGAGCTCTTATCATGGGTAAGCTAAATCTGGTCAAACGGTTCCATCCTGGGAGGTCGACTGATAAGAGGCCGGCTTGATGAACTCGGAAGCTCTCTGGTAGACTGAACATATGAGCTCGGTCACAAATCCAAAAGATGTAACATCACAGGAAGTTTATTGCTGGCATGTTGGGGTGCTCCGACTCTGTTACTGTATATGTGTGTGTGTGCGTGCGTGTGTCCTCTCAGTGCTGTAGGGCTCACAACAAAGGTTCATCACCACAAGAACTGCCAACCCCATTGCAGCAGATGTCTGCTGCCCACACACGTACACACACACACTGGCATATTTCATCAAACACTAAAGGGATTCATGCAGTCCCTCCACAGCTAATTGAAATTATCTGGGCTGAAATGAGTGTGTGTGTGCGTGTGTGCTCGCATTTCCCCCTTGTTTACTTGCTGAGGAAGGACAGACCATTCAGTGAAGAGGGTAATATTCTTGGAGCAACATGCTTGGCCTCTCGTGCACTCTCTTTCTATTTTTCCGTGGAGCTCAGGGGGCTGCCACGTGCACGCTAAACAACAGAGCCACCCTGAAAGGCTCGCTTCACAGTTTCTCACTCATACCTCTGCAGTAATGATTTGTACGTGAGAAGTCACAAGGTACGACAGAGGGCAAAAACACATTTCTGCAAACACAATGTGTTCTGCTTGTTGGATAATCTGATCAAGCTGATGCTGCTTCTATCTAAATCAGCTGAGGTCTTGTTTTCGACGCTCAATATAAACCTTCAGTGCTTCCTCAGTGCAGATTTTAAATCATTTAAATCAAAATAGAAAAAACTTTCCATCAACCTGGTGCATTTCTGTTTGTCTGTCACAAGTGGACGTCCATAAAGGGGTACCTGCCATTTCATATAGCAGTACTGCAAGTTGTTTACAGTCATCACCATCAATCCCATATGTTATCCTTTATGCCCTGTTAGTGCCTAGTATGGATCAAAATTTCAAGAACACTACATTTCCCCATTGCATCTTGATGCTGTCCTTTGTTAGACCCTCTGTACTTGGTAAATTCAAAAGTCTTTCAACCTCCAGTCCAGTTTTTCGTGGGGGCTTTCTGTTCATGTTGTGTATTCTTAGGGGTTGCCTAGGGGCGCTTTCATACCAGTGCTGTTTGGTACACTTTAAACGGACCAGAGTTCATTTCCTCAGATAGTCCGGTTCGTTTAGGCAGATGTGAAAGCTCATCCGAACTCTGGTGCGGACCAAACAAGCGAACTCTAGTCCACCTGAAAACGTGGGTCTCGGTCCGCTTGCAAGTGATCCCTGGTGCTGTTCGCTTACAGTGGGAAAGCAAACGGACTATCCAGCGAAAGATCAGAAAGCCAATCAATGAGTCTGGTTTTCTTCTTCCTCGTGCTTGTTTTGGGCAATACCGCCCCCAAACGAGCAGCTGTTGTAACTGCATGATGTTGTCCAGGTGGTTTGGTCCGCTTTAAAAGTACAGTGTGAAAGTGAACCAAACCAAAAGAAGGGGTGAAATGTTTCAGCATTCCCTGCCCAATCAAACTGAGTCCCCTGGACTATTCTGGTGTGAAAGAAACATAAGAGTTTAACCATGAACCACACTGTAATCAGTTCAGTCCAACCATGGACCTTTGTTGCATAACATTCCTTATTTCTGGTGTTTCACTAAAGGTAAAAAAAAAAAAAAATTAATGAGTGAGAAAAGTGTATTCTCCATGCTGAGGTACACCTGACAGGGTCAGGGTTATTTTCCCAGACTTTGTAAAGCTCCTCCCGAAACACTCAGACTCTTCACAGCTGTGTTACAGGATGAGTAGTTCTAACCATGAGTACACTTTGACCTTGATGTATAAAAGAGTGCCTCTTTAAAATGTAATATCACAACTTGGACTGCACACTTGGAGATTATGAAACTTCCTTTTGGTTTACCAATGTTGGCTGTGGATGGTGTGTGACCACCAAATGCACCATGTGAGGCCTTCAGGTTCTCTGAAGGACATACAGTACCTATTTAGTTATGTCCTTTGAATAATGCACTTTCTGGAATGTGGAAAGAGTTCATTCATCAATCGGTCCAGGGTGCAGGGTGTCTCTTGGGAAGTTTCCATGTTCCAGTGATCTATTTTTATACAGACCAGGACGATTCCACTCATAGATTTGTGCTGTAATCTGTAAAAAGAGTAAAACTTCCAGTGCTGAAAGCAGTTCATAGATTCATTTAGCTTTTATTATTGATAGTTAGTACATTTCCAATCCTATATATATATATATATATATATATATATATATATACGGTATAACATTAATTTTTTATTGTAACGGATATACTGCTGCAGAAGAACCCAGGTTTTTCCTTGAAAACACACCTATCAATCATTCCATACCTGCGTTGTGCACTCACTCACCTCTTCCTTGACGTCCTCTCAGCTCACTTCATTTGCCCTTTTCTGTTAAACTCTGTCTTGCCTGCACATTTAAGAAGAATTAGGGCATGCTGCTCTACAAATAGGACCTGTCAGCACGGGGTTAAAACTGGAGGCTGCCACCCTAGTGATGAATCCTAGGCATGTCTCAAACACACACATCCACGCACACATAACAAGACCACAGTCCACCCTCTGTTTTAGAAGTGTGTGTGATTAGCAGAGGAGAAGGATGGAGCTTTTAACTCTTCAGTCTTTCTTTGTAAATGCGCAGAGAGCTGTGTGCTCCGTGCAGCTGCCTCTCTGAAGCGCGTGTGGAAGACCTTTTTCTGTCTTTTCAGGCTGAAACTAGACATAAACTATCAAGATTATCAGAGAGTTTTCAGCAATCCACACCAGACAGGAAACCAAGTTGTTTCCCAGCTGCAGTATGCAGGGCTTCTTGTTGGCCCCACTGGTATCAGTAAAATGATCATCTATGTACTACTACTATGTAAAGGGATATTAGTCACCATTATTTAGTTTACTCTGACAAGTTTATTTATCAACTGCTAAATGTCCCACTCCCTACACAGCTTAGTCACAACGAAATGTGGAGTTAGAGGTTCAAACAGTTTTTCACCAGTCCAGGATTTTGTGGGCGGTCCTTAAAGGGTGGCTCGATGACACACTGAGGCCACCCTGAGCATACCCCTGCACCCCTAGCAGAGAGATAGAGATGGATTCACTCACTCAGAGTGTTTCAAAGTTAGTCATGTCATTTTCTGAACTCATCTGACACGTTTCAGTCACTTCATAATAGCTGCTTGACTGCTCCCACGAGTGGGCGTGGCTTCAGCACATTCAGAGGACACGCCCCCACAGTCCTTGAGCTGAGAATTCATTTTTACCTGATTTTAACACCTCATTTCATAAACGTGTTGATATTTTTAATCCTTAAAAATTGGCTTTGTGGTTATTAACACTTTACACAGACTTTAAAAAACACATTTAAAGAATCTTCAAGTGATTCTGTTCTTAACAAATGTCTACAACAACTATTGGATGGATTGCCATGAACTTTGGTTCAGACAGTGATGTTCCCCTCACAGTGAATTGTGATAACTTTGTAATCTGATAGCTTTTCATATGCCTCCATCATCAAGTCGAAAAAAAAAAATATATATATATATATTAGTACAAAGCTCCTTTGTGGTATTGTTTCTAGATGAGACTCATTGGTTCTGTTGTGTTGATTAGTTTGGCAGGTTTTGTTTGTCATCTATTTGAGTGACAGAGTGGATTCATTGTGGGGTTGGTGGTTTGATTCCCTGCTCCTTCTGTCCACATTTTAAAATGTCAAGATCTTGCTTCAGCTGGCCAGGCCATGAACTATTTTACCAATTATTCCTAAAATAAACTAAGGTATTGATATTGGGACCAGTAGGCTATAAGGCATTCTAAATACAATGCTAGTCATGTTTGAAGGTGTGTCTGTGCTCACCCTGCACAGCCTGTCACAAGTAAATCATTTCAGCTTGTTAAAATTCAGAAACTTCAATAACTACCAGCTATTTTCAACAATTTACTATCAAGCCTGAAATGATTTTATCTGGCCTGGTCTGCAGTTGTCTGAGTTATGTTGATGAAAGGAAATCAGCTTGGATTCCATTTGCACTGACAGAAGGTCTGACTGCTCCATCCCAACTCTGGAGCCACGCAGAGACTTTTCACTCTGATGTGTGACAGAAATGGTTCCATGTGTTGCTCTCTGTCTGCTGTGGCTGTAATGAATCCACTTGTCATCAGTAACAGACCAGCCAGTGTGACATTTCACTTCACACTCTTTCACAGTCTGCCTCCTCCCTCGCCATCCTTCTTTTTGTCCTCCTGCTTTGTTTCTTTAACTCTTTAGCTTCCACCTTAGTCCTTTTAAGTGACTTACATCATATGTGCTCTGCACACATTTAATGCACGATGAAGGCGCTTTGCATGTTGTTGTTAGAAGAGGAACCATTGTGCAACTTCAACTGTTTTCTCAACATGTAGTCAAAGTGTGCATTTCCAAATAAAACCTGTGTGAAGTATTCTGCTGTCAGTGATAATTGAAGCGGTTCCTCCAGGAGACTTTTCTGTTTCACACACTGTCTGTAATCACAGCAGAGAGAGGAGAGAAACTGTGGATGGTTTGTTGGGTTTGGACAGATTTCTTCGTCTCCTGCAGGTTTCAAACAACAGAGCTTGCAAAAAGTTGGTAAAATTTAGACAAATGTTATGTTCCAGGTCAATACTATATCTACAATATATAATACTAATTATCATAGTATACTGTTCATGCTGTTCTTTCCACATGCAGTCACTGCAGTCTAAATTTAAAGAGAAAGAAACGCATTTCTCTGTTTTTTGAGCTCTTCATCATTTTTTTCCAGCTGTGAGATAGTGCACATCAACAGCAAACTGAAAACTGAGGCTGCTTTCAGTATGTATACTTTGGGAGGATTGTAGTTTTTTATTTTATGTAAAATAGAATTTATTGAAAAACTGTTGCTATGTCAAACTACATGCTACGTATAAGCAACCCGTAACATTATTATATGTGCATGACGTGTAGGTGAAACACGAGTAAAAACATCATAGATAACAAATAATAACACATGCACACTCTAAACTGCAAATTAAGTTTGTGGACCTGATGGAGAGCCGGCTGGGTTCTGATGGGGAGGACCACATCGGTGGTTTGGAGTCGCTGTGCAGGTGATGGTGTTTTCATCCAGTAGAGTTGTGAAGTGGATGGAAAAACTCCGACTGCTGCAGCTGGTCACCATTCGTAGACTGACAGATTACAGCAGTCTGACAAACATCATCCACTGTCCACAGGTCAGTTTTCCTGCACAGCTCTGGGACCAGCCAGTCATGTTACTGTTATGGTCAGAATGTGTTGATAGGCTGTATTTTATAACATATATGATGTAACAGAAGTTAGCTGTTTGTCACTGGAAGTGTGTGTGCCTTTATGTCCGTCCAAGCTTTGAAGTGAGAGTCATGTAACATTGTCTTTGAGAAAAATCACTTCCGGAGCTCCGGGCACCTGAAATAACTCTCTACCCCTACAGAACTTACCTCTCTGCTGAAACTCTGTCAGATGTCATCAGATCTTGAAGATCTTCAGATCTTAATAAATATGTTTTCTTTGGTTTAGAGTGAGTCCTTTGTATCTACAGAGTGAGTAACTCCTTCTCCATGGAGTGTGCCATGTTTCCCTCTAGAGAAGGCCTTTGATGAGTTTAGTAGCCATCGGATAGATTCTTCTACACGCTTGGAAGGGAAGGGTGAGGCGAGGCATTCAGTTGGTAGGAATGTGCAACCTCACCGTTAGATTGCACTAAATGATACACAGTGGTTCTTTAAAGATTTTCTTAATAGTCCCACAGTCTGCCTGTTTTATTTTGAAAACTAACTGGATTCTCTATGCCATCTCTGTCTGACTTCCCGTTAGCTCGATCGGCCAAAAATAGAGCAGCGCTGCAGAACCTCTTACCTCTCGGCCTGTATCACTCCATCGTGGTCGTATGGATAGTTAGTACTGTGGTGCTTCCCCTTGTGTTCATGTGGATAAAAGCTGACGTTCATCAGAAGAGATAACTTTATGATCAGTTCACAAATGGACATGTTCCCTTTCATTATTAGCTTAATGGAAGCTATTAATTCACATTTTGTGATTCAAAAGTCTGGATTGACAGTTGAATGAATCTCTCTCTCTCCCTCTCTCTCTCTCTCTCTCTCTCTCTCTCTCTCTCTCTCTCTCTCTCTCTCTCGCCTCTGTCTCACACATGTTTAATTCACATCTCGATGGAAATCTCAGTCACACTCTGGCAGAAGAATGAATATTTCAGCTGCGCGCGGCCTCGCAACTCCAAAGACTTCCAATGCTACAAAGACGGAAACTCTTCCGCTTCACCCACACTCGGTCTTGAAATATTGAACTGCTTGGCAAAAGCGTGAACCTGCTTTTTCTTCGGGACGTTATCCTCTGTGTGTGGAGTAATCGCTGTAATAAAGAATCCCCAAACTTCACATTATGCATGAAATGTGCTCTCTTTCTGGCTGTGTTAACACAAGAGACTGAGGGACCTGAATTGTCAATGTGTCACACATACTTTTCACGCCTGAAATGATCGTTATATAGAATTAACTGGTGAACTGTAATTGTTAAATACTTCTCTGCATCTAATGACATGTCATATTAGTTGGGGAGATGATGATGTCTTTGTTTCTTCTGGTGATCAGTGTCGTGTTGTTGATTCCTGACGGGCCTGTGCCAGATGTAAAGTCTCCGTCGGCCGGTGACAGATGAGATGTGTTTCACTTCATATATTATTCACAACCTTCACTCCTCCTTAGGAGAGGAGATCCAAAAGGACACGGGGCTGTCAGTACGTACTGAGTTTTGTGAAAAAGTTTGAACCAGACCAAACTTTGACTGTGAAGGCTGAGATAAACAGGAAGCTATATCCGACTACGCAGTAGTCCTACATGGACGTGCAGTACTTTGTTTGTTCATCCATTCAAGAGTCTGCAGCCATAGTAGCAACGCAATGAAGCCGCACGCTCACAATGACCACGCTTACAGGCTGAGCTGATGTTTACCATGTTACCATGAGCACCATTTAGCATGTTAGCATTCTAGCTGAGGAAGATGGAATTGTGGAATGGTCTTCCGACCATTCAAATCTTTTACACTACATATCTCATTCACCCATTCACACACATTCATACACTGATGGCATTAGCTGCCATGCAAGGTGCCAACTGCTCATCAGTTTGAGGAGCTAATGTTGTGGAGAAAACCTTCCAGAACGCAATGAAATAACAACACGGAGACAGCTGCTTGCGAATCCGAACGAACCCTTGCTTTTACTTTTCACAACCTTTTATACCCATTTTTACGTCATTCTTACATCACTGTTACATAGTAAAATCACCAGATCTGGACCCAAATGTCCTGTACTTTCTTATAATCATATGTTGGTGTTCTGAGCGTCACATGAACGTAATATTGTCTATGTTTCCCATGAGCCTGCATGGTGTGTGTGTGTGTGCTCGACTCCTTAATCTTGGTCAAGGCCAATCTGAAAACAGACTGGCTGAATGTTATCTGGTGGCAGAGAAACATTCAATACTGTCCTAGCTGTGTAATCTGTGTGTTTGTGTATTTTGTATGTCTATGTGTGTGCCTTTATGTGTCTATGTGTTTGTGCATAATATGTGTGTATGTGTGTGCCTTTATCATGTTCTATTCAAAAGTCCATATGCGTCACGCAAAACACCACACTAACCATTCACACACATTCACACACTGATAGCACAGCCTTCAGGAGCAATTTGGGGTTCAGCGTCTTGCCTAAGGACACTTTGACATGCAGACTTCCCAGATACCCATGAAAGGTATCCAATCCAATCCAATCGGGGATTGAACCGCTCACATCCAGAAGATCTTAAAACTTTTTTCAAGGGGGTTGCTGCTCCGAGCGAAGGACTCTAAGTATGTCATGGTTTGTTCACGAGTGACAGGAACATGGAGCATTAGATGGACCGGCAAATTGGTGCAGCATCAGCAGTAATGCAGGCATTGCGTTGGACCGTTGTGGGGAAGAGGGAGCTGAGCAAGATGGCAAAGCTCAATTTTCCAGTCTACTTACATTCCAGTGCTCACCTATGTTCATGAGCTCTTACATGCTGCACGCTGCACTGCTCATCAGTCACAGAGAGTTTATCCACCCTCAGTCTGCCTGATATTCTGGACATGCAAGCAGCAGTTTCTGGCATTCTGATCTGGTATTGAACACAACATGAATCATGCAGTACTTTTCTCTGAATGGTGGTAGAATTTTAAAGAAAAGATTCCAGTCTGGGTGTCGTGTTGGGTGTGCGGTGATGGGACATTTTGCACGCACAGATGTTATATTTTGTTTGGAAATTCTCATCACAAAACTGTCCTCTGTGCATAAGACTTTTATTTGCATCTTTGCTATCATCCACATACTGTAGGGAACAGTGATGTCCTCTCAGTACCCTCACTCCGTGTGCTCACAGTGCATCTCCCTCAGCGTCCATCACTGTACGGTGTACTGTACTGTAAGTTTCCTGCAAACATCCCTGACAGAATGTTACAATGTGCTACAGTTTCCTCCAAATCAGAGAACAGGAAGGGTTGACAAATTGTAATTTATGTGCTTAGAAAAAAAAAATCCTATCAAGCTCAGAATCGTGACATGAATATATCTCCATGAAGTCTGTGGTTTGGCCTCTAGATGTGGATCCAGATCTGTGGATCAGAACCAGCACTCAGGGTCACTGACTGTGATCTTTAATCAAAGAGTTGCGAGAAGAATCACAGGTAACGCTGCTCGTTTGATTGGAGTGTCGAAGTTAATTTTGTAATTTTCTTGCCACTTATTTTTTTGATTTAGAACGGCTATATTTCAGCATCATGGGTCATACAGCTGAGCTTCTTAACCAGACAGACTTATCATAACAATGTCAATTCCCAAATGATGATTGCAGGCAGGCAGCAGTGAGGGGAGCAGGGGGTCAAAGCATCAGTTCCCCGACAGTCTGCACATCCATTACTGTGTACACCAAATAACCTCTAATGGTCTGCTGCCGCTCCAATGTGTTAAAAAAAGTCCTCATTACAGTGAGGTCATGGTGGAAATGACAGACATTAGCAGGACACATTGGACCACAACATAATTCAGCAAATGGAGCCATTTTCTGCAGACAGGGAGGGACTGCATGTTAATTCTGTCGAGGACGTTAATCAGAGCTCTCGCTGTCTGCCATGTTCCCTCCTCGTTCTTTCAATAAAGATTCATATAATCAGACTTCGAGGGCTTTTCAACGTTTTTCCAAAGCATCATAGAGGTAGGAACTGACTGCATTCGTGGTGCTGATTTTGTAATGAAGTCATTGGTTGATATCATAGCCTTTTATACAGGCTATGATATCAACCAGTGACTTGGACACATGGACATTGTGGTCCTAATCTAATTTAAACAGGTGAGTTGTATATAAATTCACCCTCAGTACAGTTGTCATGAACGGGGAAATTAGCTATAGAGACCAAAACTGTTTTTTGTACCGACTGTGTTGCCATACGGGTCAGAAGATACTGAACTGTCCCAGCAGTATTACAGTGGTTCTAATGTTCATGTTGAGAAAAGAATAGAATAGAATAGAATAGAATAGAATAGAATAGAATAGAATAGAATAGATACTTTAAAGGGATGTGAAGTTG
Source organism: Larimichthys crocea (assembly GCF_000972845.2). Classification (NCBI taxonomy): domain Eukaryota; kingdom Metazoa; phylum Chordata; class Actinopteri; family Sciaenidae; genus Larimichthys; species Larimichthys crocea. Next base: position 17,843,499 of record NC_040030.1, read on the forward strand.
TGTGTTGCATGGGCCAAAACAGTGTTGCAGCCACGACCTGACAGAGACTACCCAGCAGGGTTTTGGTATGAGGCTGGGATTCCTCAGCTCCTGACCTGTGGCTCCGTCTGCTCCTTTCTCTCTTTTGGCCTCTCAGTTAATTGTCCTAAATGGTGCAGAATTTATTTAGCTCCAGGCACAGTTAGATTTATTTCACTGTCAATATGCAATGAAATTCATTAACTTCCTTCATAGATTGGGTACGGTGCTCCATGAATATGAAGTGAGTCCTGATAAAATGCAGTGAGCTTCCATCTGAGGCTGGACTGTGGTGTGTGTGTTTGAGGCGGCTGCAGCACCAGAGATGAGTGCTCGGCCAGAGCTTTGATGTGTAATGTTGAATTTCCATACAGTCGGACACCCACAATTTGCTGTACTGTATCCACGGCCGCACGTGTTAAGCCAGTCACTTTACAGGGATGACATAGCTCAGTGGAGATCATCACTTCTAACTTCATTTGGTGATTTTGGTGAAACTGGATCAGATTTTTAGACAGAATATATTTGCTGCTTTTCCCTCTGATGTCCTCCGGCTGCTCAGCTTCAACTTTCTGTGATTTACACAGTTTATGATGGACAGAGGGCTTTAGTCTAACTACTAACTGCTAACTAACAGGACCAGGTTCAAGCACGATCTCTGAGACCAACAGGGAATAATGTTACACTACAGAGGTTAATTCTGGACCTTCCTGATGGAAAGATTACTAATTAGATAACTGCTGAATGTTGTTATCTCGGTCAGCAGTGTATCTAACCAAACCAGGAGTCAAACTGGCAAGATAACCTACTACTAAGATCCTGTATTCCCTGTTAGACTGGCTACCGCTGGTTTCAGAGGTTGTGTTTGGTCCCGGGCCCAGCCATGCTTACTCATGTAGCGCTTATCATAGTGTTTCCTACAGTGCATAGCAGTGAGGGTGTAAATAGACTTACTATTGGCTACTGCAAATGCCAATCAATATTCACAAGTCCCTCCCAGTCTTCCCCATGTAAAAATGCAGAAGCAAATAGCACTCTGTGCCCTGTTTCATTGCAACTTTAAAGAGCTACAGAGATACCTGAGATACATGTAACACATAGTCAGTGGTGCAAGGTATATATGGGGTGGCTGTAGCAGGTTGTCGGTGGTTCGATCCCCGGCTCCTCCAGTCTGCATGTCAAAGTGTCCTTAGGCAAGATGCTGAACCCCAAACTGTTCCCGAAGGCTGTGCTATCGGTGTGTGAATGTGTGTGAATGGGTGAATGAGATATGTAGTGTAAAAGAGCTTTGAGTGGTCGGAAGACTAGAAGGGTGTTATATAAGTACAGTCCATTTACCATTTATACGCAGGTATACAGAGTATACCAACGCCTTTTTAAAGTCTGTGTTAGATAAACACACTTCTAAATCCCCTCTGATGCACATCATTTAGTGTTCTGCAGGCTCTGATTTATTTATTTTTTCTAGGATGGTGAATCATGACATAGATGTCAAATATCCATCTGTGCGTCAGTATTTATTATAAAGGCAGCACTCCTTCTGTGGCTTCTGTGGATAATGTTGAGTCTGAAGTCAAGCAGCAGAAGTTAAGTGAAATGTGCAAATACTTTAACCCACATCTGGAATAATGTCTGGCTGAGATATTGGAGGTAATGAAAGGAAAAATCATATACGTATGAGTCTGCTTGTGATATCTCTGTTTCTTAATTAGCTCATATGTCTAATGTGGTGGCAAACACAAAACAAATCCATATGGCGGTTATCAAACAGCATCTACAGTTATAAAAATATAAAAATCATCAATGTGTATCATCACCGCAGGCTCCAAGTCAAACCACAGCGCTGTTCTCGTCTTCATCTGTAGTTTTTTGCCCTCTTATTTCTGATCATAATCTTTCACAAGATTATCTCATGTATAATTAGCCACCGCTGCGATGGCGGTTGATAAATCTGTCTCTCTAGCAGTCTGTTTTGTGGCTGCGAGTGTTTTTGCTCTAGTAGGAAATTATATGAAGCACCGACTGACCCTAATCTCACTTTAAAATGCTTTTACCAATGTCAGACTTGTTACAAATAGCGAGAACAGAAATGCATTTTGAAGGATCGATTTTGTTTTCGCGTCCTCGCACCACTGTGAAACATTTTGACACCCCTTTTACAGCCGTCGCAGCCACTGTATCTGTTGTGAGTTGCATTGTGGGTCAATAGTTTCCATTAAGACCGCACTGAGTATGAGGTTTGGCTTCTACTTCATTCTGTGTGTGTTTTTATTCACACTGCTCTCCCCATGTGTATTCCATTATGGACATTCTTATTACTTTCAACCAAATCCACGCCCACATTCTCACATCCCACACACACACACACAGTTATCATTTCCACTGTACTATGTTCTTTCTTTTCTTCCTTTCTTCCTTCCTTTCCTCTCTTTCCTCTCCTCTTAATTTCTTCCCATCATTCACACACACACACACACCACAGCCATACAGTATGTTAATGCCCACGGGCTCTGTGGCTGTTATTAACTGAGTGTAAGACCACACACTCGAACATGGTGTGCTGGTCGTAAAGACGGGGGAACCTTGTTTATACTGTGTTTAAACTGTTGTATCTCTCAGTTTTATTGGCCCTGCTGAATGCCCGAGTTCAAATTTAATGTCACTGAAAAGCTGTTTTAAAAACTCATTTGAATAGGTTATATTGACAAAAAGATATGTTTCAGTGCTAAGCAGGCTGGTAAGCAGTCATAGACATTAGTCAAGAAGCAGTTACAGTCAAGGGAAGCTCAAATATTATTACACATATTGTAGAAAAGTAATATGGGGGTGGTAAGAGTTTAATTTCCCTGGATGTATTACCGAGGGTCTGGATCAGAGCTCCTGCCAAACCCAGCAGGCAGCCGATGTTTACTGGAAACTTTCTGTGGCAAAGCGAATGAGCGATGCTCTGCACACCCTCAGCAGCAACTGTCTAAGTGCCCTTGGGCAAGTGTTTAAATAGTAATCCAACACTTTTTATGAGTGCAGTGGTGGTTGGTGTTTGTCATAGTTCAGAATGCATTTTTTGAATTTGTGAAGTGAGTGTGTTCAAGCTTAAATAGTGTTAAGTTGCACTTGTAGAACTTTAAACTGAATCATGAATAATAACTGAGATGGTTGGTACAAATTTAAAAACATGGCTGGATGACAAAGTCAGGGCGTGCGGTCCATACCAAATATCAATACTGTACATATTCTTCACAAACATAATAATCCATGCCATGCATCAAGTTATGTCCACCATAACACATTGAAAATACTTAAAATACTAAAGTCTGACATCCTCTTACTTCTACAGCACAGTTATTAGTCCCAGGCAAAGACTGAAGATCTCACAGGGTCACTGTTTACAGAACTACAACTAGACTCATCTTCCTTTTGATTTCCCATCCTGCACCTGGTGTAAATTTACAAAAACTGAGAAAAAAACAGTTGGACAATGGAGCTGAAACAAACACAACTTTTGGCCAAAGCTGTCTGCGTACATTTTGAGGGCTGCAGCGATTTCTGTCCACTTTTTGACTTCCCCACTCGATCGTGGTACAAATGGGAAGACGCCGTTCACATGATTGAACGTCAGTATTTGCACAAGCTGAGACTAAAAACCTATAATAATATTAAACATGTTTGATTTGATCAAACCTCAAGATGAGGAAAAGACCGACTTAAGACAACTCAGTGTGTGCCACAACTGGAGTAAAACTTTGAGGATTTATACCAACATTGAACTTTTGTTTGCAATAGTGAAATCATTTAAACATTGTTAGGTGTAAGACAAGCTTTACTAAACTTTGTCAGTGTACAGTATATGTGCTGTGTGAGTGCACATTTTTCTGTAAAGTTACAGGTGGCCAGGAATTGCTGTGCCATGACATACTGAGACGGCAACCTGCTGTGACTGCAATGGTGGAAACACTGAATTTTGGAGAGTGCATTGCCCATATTTGATCAATTAGCTTAATAAGGTCAAAATTGGCCACGATACCTACATAAATAACATATGAACATAACATGTTCATGGCGTTACACATGGTGTTGGTTTTAGAGCAAAAGTACTGCCGCTTATAAAATTCAGACTTTTCTGAAGATGAATCCAGATAAGAGTCTACTGTCAGATTGGTAAAGAAATCTCTCCAACAATGCTGGCAATGTACAGCGACCTTTTTTTGGATAGATGAACACAGGACAAAAGCCTCCCTATACTTAAGTGGAGTGGTTTGTGTAAAATATTAAGTGCTGATGTGTAATGGAGTGTTTTGCCTTTCTTTAGCTAATGTGGTTGCTGATGGTTGTGGGAATATTGGAGTGAGTTGTTTCATTTGCTGTTCTTCCTCCTCTGTCTGGCCTCAGGAGCTCTTCTGGGGAGAAAAAACAACAACTGCATTACAGGACAATATTATAGCCTTTGTCATATTGAGTGGGAATAATATCCCCAACCATTTATTTTCTATAAGTACATGTCAGAATCTGAACCACTTTATTCACCAGATGTAATGAATACACTAGCATTTGTCTTGATGACAGTATTATGCTGCACAGCCAAAGAGCAGACAGTGCATCAGTCAAACTAAGAGAAATGACTTTAACCAACAGTGTTCATGGTTCAGAAGTAAATTACATAATGCTTGGGGTATTTACTTTGAATGTATTTTATTTTTTAAGGATAATTCTAGTTTATTACAAACACAGGATACTTCAGAGAGTGAGGGAGGAAGCTGGTCAATGAGACTAAATGTGAATGTAACATGAATGAAACTTTCATACATTACCTCAACCGTGAACATGATTTCAGTGTCATGTCAGATAGATTGATCTCAAACTACTTAATGGCGTCTTCAACCAGGCCTTTTGTTATTGATTTGGTGTAAGAGACCTGTAGCTTGACTGGCCTGGCTAATTAACACGAGTGCTTAGCTCACCACCTATAGGGGGGGGTGCTTCTCTAATTACCATTGCCAGTAGTCACTGTCACCAAGCTTCTAGCATCACCTTCTCTATAAGGACAACAATCATTTAACTGTCTCACAACCGAACTTTATGTTTCAACAGAAAATCATGAAAAGGGTGTTTCCTGGCATGTTTGACATCTTTTCCGAAGTTCCACAAGGCTACATCCTGGGCCCACTCCAAAGACATTTTTTTGCTGTCCTACACTCTCATTACTCTCTCACTACTACAGTACATCTGGACTTTTAGCCATTCCATCAATCAGAGGACACTAGGGGTGTTGTTTAGCTCAGTTGGTAGAGCAGCCGCCCATGTACAAAGGCTCAGTCCAGGGTTCAAATCCGACCCGTGGCCTTTTGCTGCATATCATTCGCCCTATCTCTCTCCCCACATTCCTGTTACTCTTCAGCTGCATCTATACAATAAAGCTTAAAAAAAAAAAAAAAAATCAGGACAGTGGGCTTTTCTTTGTTCTGGCTCAGCTGTGGTGGAATGGGCTCCCCACTGAAGGCAAAATAGTAATGCCATTACACATCTGCTGCCAAAGACACATTTTCTATGAGACTTTGGTTTATGGATAGTCACTAATCATTTAATCACGGCAACAGAGTAGACTATATGTTTAGATTCACCTTCACAAGAAACCACACAAACAATAATGAACAATAAGACCTTGATATGTCTGTGTGCAGGTTGTTAATATATCGATCCATCTTTGTTTTCAAAGTTTCTTTGTTTCTGTGTGCTGAATAATGAAAGTTGAGTGGAAACTGCTGATTTTAATTACATTTCTGGAACTTCACAAAGAGAGCACATGCCTCTGCAGAAAGGGATGAGGAGGGAGAGTGAATAGAATGAGTAAGAAAGTACAAAAACATCATTTTAGGTTGAGTTCAACTGTGGACAGGTTTGACATGTAAATTTGTGTTTATTGAACCATTGTTTCTTGTTGACCTTTTAGCTCGCTGAGTTTTGAACATGCTGATCAAATACTGCTGTGTAGAACACCTGCAGCATGATGTGCAATTAGTCAAATAAAGGACAGGAGAATCAATATGTTTATATGAACAATGGGTCAAGTGACTGTGAAAGGGATTTCTTGCAGTGAAGAACCCACAGAAAATGATCACCAGCACTCAGCAGTTCCCCCCAGCTCCCTCGTGGAATTTTAACATCTTTCAGCTCAACAAATAAAAATGAACCCAACAGTTTGCATCAAACTTTTTGAGTCCTGACAGCTCTGACAGCTTTTCCTCTTCATCGAGACACATTTTATAATTACCATGTGCCGTGACTGATGGTGTAAACACCAGACTTTATGTTGACTACACATGAATGTTATTTAAACTCATTGTTACTCTATATTTAGAAAGGATAGTTATAATTATTTACTTATAGTAAATTACTGTCATTGTCAAGTTGTTCCTTAGAACACAGCAGGCCTGGACATCATTTGGACATCATTTCCGAGGACTCCGAGGACTTTGGTTGCCTTGACTGTGACTCCTGGGTGCAGATACTGTAGTGGCTTGTTTTCGTGACCAATGGCAATTTCCTCACTTGCCTAGTGCTGCCTCAAAATTCTTCTTCCTTGTAGAACCAAAACAAAGATAGATCAGAGTATTCATTTGCAAATTTCACAAAAGTTCATTCTAATTAATTAGATTGAACTTTTGTGAAGATCCACATTCCTACCTTTTCTCTCCTTGATGAGACTATTTCTGTTCACTTTGGGGTGCAATGGTCTGTTAAAGTAGATTTAAAGTTCATGGTGGATGTTCTCTTAAATTCTTCATTTACCTGTAGGGCGAATAAATCCAACATACAAAAAGAGGACTCATCAGAGAATTGAGCTGGGTTCTGCTCGGGGTTTCTGCCTCTTAAAGGAAGTTTTTCCTTGTCACTGTCGCCAAGTGCTTGCTCATGGTGGGAATTGTTGGGTCTCTGTTAATAATACTATAGAGTACAGTCTATTCTTTATGGAGGTATTATGAAAAAACTGTTATGACGTGGGGCTATATAAATAACATTACAGGTTTTACAGGCTGGTGTGTGTGTTCTAACCCTCGAGGATGCATGTCTACTCTGTTTTACAAATAGAAGAAGTGGTGAAAAGTTTCGGTGGTCTTAACTTCCACCAGAGAGCTAAAATGACTCTGATCCTCCATGTTGCAGTGCTGAGGCATCCTCCCTCTCTCTTATCTCTCCGTGTTTCTCCTTCTATCTCTCCCTCCTCTCATCTCGGCTTCTCCTCCTCTTCCTCGTACTAATCACAGCCAGGCTCGGGTGGAGCGGCGGGCTGCTGTGGGTGCTGCCTCGGTGCTGGGTGCATGCACGCAGCATGTCTGGGCGGGCTTTGATCCCGGTGCTCTCCCGGGACTCAGCCAGGAGTATTAGGCACTTTTCCACTCTTGTCTTCTTTTAATTACGGGCCCATAATGAAAGCTGCACGCTCGGCTGCAACACATCACACACTCGGAGGAGGAGGAGGGAGAACCCACCCTCCATCTCGTCTTCACATCGCATCCTTCTTCCCCTCCTCCAGCCTCCTCTCTGGCACACTGATCCCTCTCTTTGGCCTGCACACTCCCACGTCTCTTCCTTCAGGGCTGTATTTGCTCTTTTTCAAGACTTTTATTTCTTTATGCTTCTTCTTCTCTCTTTCATTGGTCTGCCTGCTCTTTCTTTGATCTGTCCTTGTGCTCACTTTGTTTTTCAGCCTCCTCTAATGAAGTTTATTTATTTCAGCTTTCCTTCTCTTAAGTCTTGTAATTTCTTTGTTCCTTCTAAAGTTCCTTGTACTTCTTTCTTTTGATTTTTACTTATTCTTTAACTTCATAAGTAGAGTCTTTGAGTCTTCTATAAGAGGAGGATCCAGCACTGTTTCCTCTGTTCAAACTGGCTCAGGGGGCTTGGAGGAAAAGGAAGGAGGGCTGCTGTACTTTTTTCCTCCAAGCCTGGGAAACTTGAAGGTTTTTGAGGGAAGGATCTGTGCACAGCTTGAGTAAAGACAGTTGCCAGCTCTGTGATTATCGTGCAGTCACTCGCTTTCAGTCTCATGCTGGCCAGATAAACCTGACATCAAATGAGGGGAGGCCACAGAAAGGCTGTATAGATTGCATTGTACGGATCCTGGATGGATGTGGAGTACAATGTGTGTGGATATAGGTGGCCAGGATGCACACAAAGAGCTTTGGAGAATCTGTAGACATGTTTCCATCCAGCTTGTTTTGTGCTGGGCTTTTATGGAGAAGTTTGTACATTGATGAAATGTGATGTACATAAAGCATGTGACGAAAACATCCATGACAAGGCCAAAACATCACGTGTGGAGTGATGATGCGACTGTAAACTAGTGTTCTTCATGCCTTTCATAGTTTGAACTTAAACTTGTGCCCTTTTAATGATGCTGTATCTTTTCTTCTGTGGTGGTTTAACAGCACCGACTGGAGGATTAGTACCACTGTTGGACCACTGATGGAGACACATGTTAATTTATCATTTTAGGCAGATTTTCTGGAAAATCACTGATTCTGGACAGAAACTCTGACGCTGTACCTACTTGGGGGCAACATTAGCTCAGTCTTGGCCTGGCTAAACAACCAAAAGGTTGCCAGTTCCAGTCCAGAAGCGCCAGTTCATTTCCTGGGCACTGCCGAGGTGCCCTCGAGCACCTAACTGTTCCCATGGCGCTGCTATGTGGCAACATCTCTCCACATTTGTCTGTTCTTCTTTGTGTGATTGGGGTTGTGAAAAAAGAATTCTCCATTTAGGGTTTAATAAAATAAATCTCCCTCTTCGAGGCAAATTCAAAAGCCTAAAGAGAGATCAGGGGAAATTAGCGGTGATGTAATCATGGAGGGGGCATCAGAGATCACTGGGCTGTGGTCGTTGTCTGTGGATGTTGGACAGTTTCTTCCTCGGGCACAGGTTTCTTTCTACAGTGTGAGTGTGACTCAGGAGGGAAACCTGGCTTTTAACTACACGCTGAGCGAGAGCCTTCAGGAGTCAGTCCTGCTGCTGGGAGAATTCAAAAAAAGGTCATTCACTATATGCTGAATTATCATTACAATGAGCCATGAATCAGCACTACATGACTCGTATTATTCCTAAGATGACAGGCCTCACATTTATTTCAAGTTAATATCGCAGCCATTAATCATTTTCTGTGCTTCTCTCTAAGATCACACTGGTAGATTAGAACTGTGCATTAGCGTTGTCTGAGGCTGAAAGTTATTACACGAATAAGTAAGCTGATATATAATATCAACTTCATTTCTCAGTCAGACATACAGAATGGTTCAGTGTTATCATTAATTCAAAGTGTCATCTTCTTGAAAAAAAAAAAGAGAAATTAGCTACAGGGACTAAAACTGTTTTTTGTTGGACACTTTAACATGGGGCCTTATGGAGGCTGACTCACTTCTGGAGCCAGCCTCGAGTGGATGTTTGAGTAACTGTGTTTTTTCCGGCACTCCTGTGTTGACTTGACAGAACACTGCACAGTGGTTTGTAATCCTCACAGAAAGGATTTACAACTTTGTAAAGTCATCATGCTGGCAACTTTTTTTTTATCTTTCATCACAAAGATCAAGAGGTAAACCGTGGAAATACAGCCTTCATGTTATAAAGTAATCTGTTGGGAATGTGTGCTGGCACGTATTTGATTGAGGCGTTCTTCCAGGAGTGTAAACATGATCATGTATCCTCTGGGGTGCCCCCTTTAGTTCCCCCCCCTGCCCCTCAAACAGCCACAGAGTCACAGGCTGTGGATGTGCTGCTGCCTTGTTTTTCATACATTTTACTGTCCTCTGAGGCATTTGCCTTTTTTTACAGTGTTGCTTGGACTAAGCACACCACAGAGTTTGCAAATGTTCAAAAACATGTTAAAAATCTGGGTCAAACCTGAAAGCAGAGGTAAAGATAGCCTGACATTTGCTTCGGATGTATTATTCTTTACTACATTTCCCACAATGCAACATCTTTACTTAGTCTTCTTCCTGCCTGGTAATGCTTTTAAGAAATGTATCTGACAAATTAGACCAAGCTGAGAGAACTCTGCTGACGTCATGAGGGGATCTTGCTGAGTCAGTGTGTGATGTGGGACTGACTGCTGGCCGTGTGCTTCTCCTCCCGGCTGCTCTGAGAACAGCTTCTCCCGCAGCATCACATCACACATCTTCAAGCCTATTTTTATTCATTGGTCTTTCTCTGCCTCTGACACGCTCGTCTCTGCTTCTGTTACCCTTCACGCCGAGCTCCGTTCCCTCACGTCTCCGGTTGCTGTTTTACAAGCCTCCCGTTTTTGACAGCTCCTCACCCCCTAGCTGTTTCTCAAGTTCTTCTGAAGTGATGTTTAAATAACTATTGAGTTTAGAGAATGAATGCCCTGAATAAGTGCTTTCCAAACTGGACTCCAGAGACCGTAGAGGACCCTGGGGGTGGATTTTGAATCCTCCTATTGTGAAAAAGTGGATTTGTGAATCTCATTTTTAGCCTAAAGTTTGATTCATTTGAACACAAATAAAGGAGGTCTCACCCTCCTCCCCTGCAGTGCTTACAGATGTCTTTGTTACATGGGCCAGGCCGGCATCAGAACACTTGGGAACACTTGGACTGAGTGCTTGTTTACATGCACGAGTAGTGGGCATGTTAGTTTGTGACCACAAGAGGGGGACAAAGCTCCACTGGTCTACAGTACCTGGCTTAGGTTCACAATCAGACAGGCTTCAAGTGCCAAGTACAGTAACTATAGACCAGGCACCTTCCCAGGGCGTATTAATGAAATGCAGAGGGACGACTGGGTGATCTACTGACGACTTCACACACTGACGCACACTGAACACAGATATATTAGATAAAAGTGAGCAGTGAGCTGCCTCATTTAGCAGTCGTCCACAACGGGGCCTCAGCCACAAGTGTGAGAAGCACTTTAAAGCACAATGTACGACACAGAGCCTTGGATAACTGGACTTAATGGTGGATGTGATGAGCCCGTTCCAGCTGAATGTGTTTGGCTCCGGCTTGAAAATCACTAAACATTTATTGGAGATCTATTAGCTGCTCTACGTACACCTTGCCAAGCATTGTTTGTTTACTGGTCCCAACATTAGTAGGAACACAACAACACCCCCTCTCCACCTCGTACAATAAAATGCCTCTTAACTTTATTCATATATAAAGGTCCAGTGTGTCAGATTTAGGGGGCTCTGTTTACAGAATATAATATTCATAACTGTGTTTTCATTAGTGTATAATCACCTGAAAATAAGTTACCTTAGCATGAGACTTTTATATCTACAGACGCTGCAGGTCCTCTTCCAGATTCTGCCATGTTGAACCACCATGTTTCTACAGTAGCCCAGAGCAGACAAACTAAACTGACTCTACAGGAGGCTTCTTACATTTCTTTGCATGTTTCGGCCACCATAGTTTCTCCTTTACACTAGGAAGAAGGCGAGGGTGACGCAAAATCCTACACACTGCTCCTTTAAATCTCCCAACACACCCATAGGATCTCATGTTCATTTTAATGTTGTGTGCTGGACACATCCAAAAGGTCACACACACGCACACACAGCTCCACCAGAGCTGTCTGAAAGTTTAATCCTGTTCCCTCTGGAGAGTTTTCAGTCCCGCAGTATTTGCAGTGGCATTACAGCGTGTGTGGAAACCTCTTTAGTCAGTCTTTGAAGCATACATCACCTGGGAAGCCTGCACGTCATTTCAAAGGCCACCTGACAGAGGTCCGTGCTAACACAGCTCTCTAGATTACAGAAAATAACTCGTCCAGGTGGGTGGTTTTATACGTACATGCACGTTCAGAGACACCGGAGCTGATCTGTGTATCGATGTAACCGTAATGATGAAGCGCCCGAGCAATGAGACAGAAAAATTCTATTTCCGGTCAAAATCAGCAGGAAGGAGGCGTGTAGAAACACGTTTGTATCTCGCAGCGCTCTCTGCTTCTAAGTGCTTTATTCCAAAGATAATGTGCACAAGTTTACTCAAATATTGGTATGGACATGATGTCCGTATGCAAACCTACATCCTTGGGTTGTGCTATGGCTGTGTATGCATCATGTATGTTTCTGCCTGTCCGTTCAGACAGCTGTACGTGGCTGACTTGTCTCTTCATCCCTGTCGAAACGTCAGAATATCCGGAAAACACACAAATAACAAATGCAGGAGTGAAATTCTGAACTTGCTCATCATGCCCCCCATAATAATGGTACACAGTTTAAACAGAAGTAATCCAGTGTTGGTTAACTGATGCATTCACCCTGAACACATCTGTGTTTGAAATAAAGCAGTGTTTCATTTGGTCCTCATAATCCCTCTGTCAAACTGCAGTGTGATGTGTCGACTGTGGAGTCTGTTTGAAGGGACAGTATTACAGAACATCATCATTGTTTTGGTGTTTCTTCTGCTCTGAGTATCGTCTTTCTTCTCCCGTCTTTACACTTCATTCAGAAAGACATCTACACAGACATACTGTCCCATGGAGACATTCTTCATCCTCTCTCTCTCCTCGTCCTTCAGTCTGCCATCATTTGTCTGAGACTCTGTTTCTCTGCACAGAGCAGTCACTCCATTTATTTGAGTCCAAACATATTTCAAAAGCAGCCTGTCAAACCATTTATTGCAGCAAAGATAATCATTAAGTTACAAATATTCCAAATACACAATACAAATATGCCTGAAAGGCTAAATTCGGGGCAAAAACCTTGACTGTGATTGTCTTCATAGGAGATTATGACACCCAAAGTGTGACTGCTGCTTCACTCTGTGGAGGTGCAATAAGAACATCATCCTGTTCACGAAATCTATTCAGTGTTTCTGTCAGACATGTTATTGAGTTGAAGCTGTGCACAGCAGAGTGAGCTGTTAGACTGCAGTTGCAGGGCTGTATGTAGGGGGGGTAGTGTTGAGCTTAGTTTGTGATCCATCCTTGTTAGAGACTCACGGGGTGGACATAATAAAAGAAACACCTGTGTGAGGTCTTAAAATCCAGCACAGAGGTGTTCAAATCTGTGGCTGCTTCACAGTGTGTCGGTGACAGTACGGGATTACATCATCGGGTGTGGCATTTCACTCGAGGTGATCGAATGTTAAAGAACATTTGATTCAAGTCATTTTATTCATAAAACTCAATATCATGAATCATAAATTTGCCTCACAGGGCTTTGTGATCTGTTCAGTACCTGACACCGTTCATCCTGAGAGCCTCGGTTCAAATAAGGGAAAGTATCACAGGAGGGTTCCCTCTGTCGGGACAGACGGACATGCAGGAAATGTTTAAAGGATAAATCGACATAGTGAAATGACAGTATGGAGTAGTCTTCTTGATTTCTCTTCTGGTGAAAAGAACTTGTGTTGCAATGATTTCAAGTTAAAGTTATGTTGTTAAAGTGTCTCCCGAGGAATCGGGGTGAAGTCTGAGAAGAAATGTGCTCATGTGATGTCACATTTTTTGCCATTACTTACTATGTAACTTGCCGTTTGAGAGCTGCTGTAACAAACACAATTTCCCTGCAGGGATTAATAAAGTATTTCTGATTCTGATTCTGATGAGTAAGCAACATTCAGGGCCGTTAACTACAAGTTTTTAAAAAAAGGAAACAAATCTCTTAGAAATCTGTACAGTCGAGTGAATTGTGTTGCATTGTGGGTAATATAGTTGCCAGGTTTTGACATGAAAGACGAATGCGTAACATCAAAATGAGGATATATGAATGTGTAGTTCTGTTTGTGTGAGACTGTGAGAATAAGGCTGGATTCAGACAGGATCTGGTGGAAACTGAGGTTTTTCCATTCATTCCGGATCCTGTGTGAACGCTGAGTCCTGTGTTTCTAAGACATCATGTCCACACTGTCATACTGAGCTCATCATTGCCACTGTTGCTCTGTCCAGTATGCTAAGCTAACTGCTAAATGACCGTCTCCCTGTCCTTTTCTTCCATGTCCGCCCGCTGCTCGTCGCCTCCTCATCAGGTAAGTCTTTGGCTTTGAATGCATTCGCCTGTTTCACTGTTTAACAGGCTGGTTTCTGCCTGGGTGCTCACACCTGGTGCATGCTGGGAGAGAAACTGTGTCATTGTTTGCAGTCGTTTTAGTATCTATTTATTTATTTATTTGGATCCGAGTCACACTTGTGTTGAATGTGTGTGTGTGTGTTTGTGTTTGAAGCTCATGGCCTCGGTCTGTAACTAAAGGGATATTCTTCCTCACTTTATTTATTGCATTAGTCATGAACCAGAGCTGCCCCTCCACCCATCCACCCATCCGCCCCTCCACCCTCCTTCTCCTCTCTCTCTCTGTGACATAATCCATCTCTGTCTCTTGGTCTAAGCCTCCTGAATGTCACACTGCAGCTCTCTACTGTCACATCTCAAGGTTCCCCATCACTTATTGAAATAAACTCAAGCAGTGTACACTTTCTGTGTGTGTGTGTGTGTGTGTCTTCTTGTTGTTTTTGGATTGTCTCCGATTTGATGGGGCTGATGGGATGGATGTCTTGATGGACGAATGAGGAGATGGATGAGCGGGCAGATTCGCTCTGGCAGTTTTTCTCTTCTTCCCGCTCCCTCCATCACCGGAGCGTCCACCTCTCTCTCTCTCTCTCTCTCTCTCTCTCTCTCTCTTCTGTTCTTTATTTATCTCCATCTTGCTTTCTCTTCACTGCTTCTTCTCTCTGTTTGGTATGCAAACAGTATGTGTGTGTGTGTGTGTACGCTGGTCTGTCCATGCGTGCTTGCGGCATGTACGTACGTGCGTGTCTGTGTGTGTGCGCGTGTGTACAGACGAAGTATGTGTGGAGATGGGTAACCATGACAACAGCAGCCTGAAGTGTGAGGGCTTGTGGCGGCACAGCACAGTGCCCTCTCTCTCTCTCTCTCTCTCTCTCTCCTCCTCCCTCTCTGTCCATACATCCATACACCACCTCCAACATGTTTCCATTAGAAATGAGTTAGTCTTCAGTGTCCGGGCCACACACACTGTCCTAGAAATGGGTCAGATGTGGCAGTATATATACACTATATGGACAAAAGTATTCGGACACCTGACTATTATACCAACAGGGACATTGTATTCAAATACATATACTTTAATATGGAGTTGGCCCACATGTGTTTCTGTGGAAATTTGTGCCCATTTATTCTGTAGAGGTCAGGCACTGATGTTGGACGGGAGGGCCTGGAATATCATATGCATATCATTATCCTTCCTCCAACAGGACAGGGACAACCAAATACTTTTGTCCATATAGTGCACATATAGATATATATTGCTGATGACCACGAGTAAGTAAGATAGTTTAAAAGATCAAAATTCAAAACTGTGCAAACCTGGTGCCTACATTACCCATAATACAGCTTCACCAACAGCAGTTTAGTTAGAGATTTGGATGTGTTATGCTTGTGGTGGCTAATGTAGCCTGGAGACTATGGGTTCATCATTAGAGGACATTTGTCAGCCGTCATACAGCTCCCTCTGGAGACACTGGAGCTACTTCTACTTTATTTTCCCCTTGTTACACCTCAGCGGTGTTGGTACAGTAGGGTTGGGTACGATACTTGTGCCTAAATAGTGCCTGACTAGTAAAAAAACAAAGAAACCCAACTCAAATACAACAGTTTAACACCAAACAGTTGGTGTATTAGCAACAGCTGAATAGATTTGAGTGTGAATGTGGTTGAGTTGTTTTGAGGAAAGGCAGCTGTCAGTCTCATCATAAACACATATGGGGAGTCATTATGTCACATGTAGTGTTTGTTATCAGTGCAGCCCATCACCAGAGGCAGGGTCACTCAGGCTGAGGTGCTTGGCACAGGGTACCATCATCAGTCGGGTATGGTTGATAATTCTGCTTTTAATCCAGATCCTTGCCAGCCCACCTTTACACGCAGTTGTTTGAGATAGCTACTAGCTAACTGTGTGCTACCTGCTGCCATAACCATGCAGAGTGACTGTTGCTGTAATCCAATGACGGCACGTTCAGTGATGCCTCTGTTGCCTGTAATGTCCGCACCAGATGGTAACTGGTGATGCTTGCAGCAGTAACAGATAGGGTGCATCACTTAAGCATCCCTCAGCCTCTTCCCAAAACCAACTACAAAGTGACCCAGTTTGGCAGTGCTCTGCTGCTGCCTCCAATGTCAAGTGTGTGTATGTGTGACTGAGAGAGAGGAAGAGAGCTACAAGTAGAGCAGACCAATAGCAGTTAGTGAGTTGTGGAGACAGCTGCAGCAGGTGAAAACATCTGTTTTTCTCTGTCCGGCCTTCCCAGGACACCCCCGTGGTCACGGTAAGCTCCGGACGCGTCCTGGCTCAATGTGCTCCTGTTTAGTTAACTGCTTGATATTCAGCCACAGTACAACAGCTGCTTTCCTCTGCAGCTCTTTTGGAAGCTGCAGGACGGAGTGTGCTGTGATACCGGAGATCCGTGTTTCCAGATGCTACTCAGACTTTGATATTTTTGATGTTGGTCGTGTGTTGACATGCTACATGTATGCACCTGTATCTGTAAGATATGTCAAGGTTTATGTTTGTCCAACCTGAGGCACGTGAGGAAGGTTTCATTAACAAGAAGCTAGAATAGTTTTTGAAGAATATTATATTCTAGGGATGGGAATCTTCATAATCAAAGCGATACGATACGCATCTCGATACACTGCCAACGATTCGATACATTCAAGATTAATGAAATTGCCAGTGCTAAGATGCGATACGATTCTCCCACATGCTGCGATACGGTGCGATACAGTACGATTTAATTCTAATACAATGCGGTCCAGTGCGATACGATGCGATTCGATACGATACGATGCAATGCAGAAGAAAAGTGCACCATGGAATACAGAGTAGTTCAAGTTATGGCACTTGAAGCATTAAAGCTATGCCTTTTATTTTAAAACACATAAAGTAACAGAGTGCTTACAGGTCTCTCTGGAACTGTAGTACAAGTATAACCTTAAACAAAAAGGTTCCTCTTTAGTGCATGTTGTAGAACAACTCAAGACCTACAAAAGTTTAAGGTTTCCAGGTTAAGCTTTCAAAAGTGCATTTAGTTTATACAGGAGGTAAAACAAATAAAATGGGCTACTAAAAAAAAGATTAAGGCCAGGAGATTCCCTCCAATATAACAACTTAAAAAACCAACAAAGGGACTCATTGCATTTTCCTCCAAATGTAAAATGATTCACAGTTATGAACAAATGAGAATAACAAGAGAGCAACAGTTCAGGCTACTGAATTGAAACATTTAACCCAGATGTGTCTTTTTCAAGTTCTTTTTAAGAAAGATCAATTGATCAACATGGTCAGGGTGCAAGAGACTTCGTTGGGCAGTAACAATATTGCCTGCACTGCTAAACACACGCTCAGAGGACACGCTAGTTGCTGGGATGGACAAGTAATCTTTGGCTAAAGATGAAAGGAGTGGTAGGACTGCCTGCTTTTTCCACCACTGCAACACATCACCGCCTAGTTCTAAAGAGTCTCTTTCTCTGTATTTTAAAATTTCATCCTTAGCTTTCTCCCTTGTGGTCTTCATTGGTGTTCTTGTGGTGACAAACTCTCCAAACAGCTGGTCCATGGCAGTCTTCTTTTTGGGAGAAGGCAAGACATCATCATCTATAGAGGACATGTGCAAGATTATTAGTGTTGAACAATACGAGCAGTCAACACAGCACAACACAACACACTGTTTAACAATAATAACATGTACATGCATTGCATACACCAACAACATCTTAAACTGTTGTGCTGTATTAAAAAGATCTGCATCTTTTCAGATAAAAGATAAATATTTTATCTATTTTAAATGAACAGTCTACTACTCAAGCACAGTCAAAACAAACCTCTTCTTTCTTCTATGCTGGGGCTTCTATCACCTCCTCCTTCAGCTGCCCCTCCTTCATCCAGTGCCCCTCCATCATCCAGTGCCCCTCCAGAGTGAGTGAGTGAGGAGGGTAAATAGTCACATTCTATGATTTAAAATAAAATAAAAATAATAATAATATTACCTTTTCGTTCATCTTCACCACCTCTGCTGTTATTTTCATGAAGATGTGATCTCTGGAGTCGACGTCATCAAGGAAAGTCAGGTCTTTGAATCGGGGATCAAGGGCCGATGCACTGTTGAGGAGTTCTTGGAGCTCCACGTAACGATCGAAAAAATCCTGTCGGAAGCGCCGCTTCATCTCTGTGATGATTGGCATGTCGGTGTTGTCTTCAGAGAAGTGTTTGTGGAGTTTGGCTTGTATTGGGGCGATCATTGAGATGGTTGGGCTTTTTTCCTCACTTAGAAGTGTAGTGGCCACTTTCACTGGGGACATCAACTTTATGATTTCTTGGATGAGTGACGGAAAAAACTGGAGTAATCTTGGCTCACGTGAAGGTGTTGCAGCACTGCTAGCTGACGTAGCCGGGGACTGGGGCATGTTGTGTTTCCGCTTCAGGTGTGCAGCCATATTAGTTGTGCTCCCTGTGTATTTTATAGCTGAACGGCAGAGTTTACAAATTGCCGTTGTCTTGTCCAGCTCCCCCCCTCTCTTGTAGAACCCGAAATCTTTCCATACACTAGACTTGAAACCCGTAACCGAATGAATGTCTTCCTCGCCTTCCTCCATGCTAACCGCTGGCTAATGTATCTGGCTGACTCAATGACTAGTCTATGGGCTGACTTTCCGCCGCTATTCAAAAGCTAGGTTGGACCCGCCTATTCACACGAGACTTGAGCCGAGACTTCAGCCGAGACTTGAGTAGGAGAGAGATAGAGAGATGAAACCCAGACCCTTTTCTAAACGGTTATGTTATAATTTATTCATCATATGTATTAAATTAAGATATTAATCGGTTTATATCGATGCAGACAGTTTAGATACGATGCATCTCGAGTTTATGTGCGTTTTTTTCCGATGCCGACGTTTGCAAATCGGTGCAACTGTATCTTAACAGGTCGTATCGATTTTCCGATGCGCATCGGTGAATCTTCCCAAGCCTATTATATTCATATGATCTTTTTGAGGCCAGCAATCATGTACATATATGTGGGAATAAATCAAGATAATGTTTGGTTAATTATGCAATGAAATGTATACATACATTATTAATGTTCTGTAACTCACTAAATCTTATCGTATATGTTGAACGTTTCCTTTCAGTGAGGAAGCTCTGCTAAGCATGGAATTGTTTAGGTTGCTGCAGGAAGAGAAATGAAAAGATTTCACTCTTTTAGCTCTGATGTTGGTCTCCACCAACTCCTGAGGGAAATATTCAATTCAATTTCATTTATTTTCTATAGCTCCCATTACACTTCCCATATAGATCAGGTCTAGATTGTACTCTTTATAGTATTATTTACAGAGGCCTAACAGTTCCCACCATGAG
Source organism: Larimichthys crocea (assembly GCF_000972845.2). Taxonomy (NCBI): domain Eukaryota; kingdom Metazoa; phylum Chordata; class Actinopteri; family Sciaenidae; genus Larimichthys; species Larimichthys crocea. Next base: position 17,862,897 of record NC_040030.1, read on the forward strand.
CAAGCACTTGGCGACAGTGGCGAGGAAAAGAGTAGGAGAGACTCAGAGTAGGGGTTCCATCTCAGTGCTGGAAGTACAGGTTGTAGTACATTTTGTTAAGTTTGGCTGTTAAAACCTCAATAAACAGAAGAGATGTAGGGAGGGATGAGGTATGGAGGTAGGTTGCTTTTGTCACTGATGTTAGTGATGTTAACACCTGAAAACTCAAATAAACACCTCACCTCACCTTTTACATGCCTCAGTTAACAGCTGCTTCGAGTGTTGTTATTAGACTTTTAAAATTGGATGAATCCGTCCTCTCTGACACGCTGTGACACTATGAGATACACAGTGGAAAAAAAAAAAACAGCAGTTTATCCGACCACATGCCCTGCACACACTCACTCTGTTACCCAAAGGGCTTTGCTGTCCAGCGGACTGTTACATCTGTGATAGTGAAGCATCTTCAATCAGTTTTTCCCCAAAGGTGTTATCACCATGCACACAACAGCTCCTCTCTAGAACAAGACAAGCTGTACTGGAAACAAGCACATTTATTTTTCTGCCCCGCTGGTGGGTTATTCAGATTTTTGGGAATAATTCAAAACACACAGATTTTCTCAATCGCCAGTTACCATCTTAACCAGTAATTCTGGTTAAGATGTCAGTAGTCTGAAGATGAAAAACGAAAGAAGCAGAGAAGAGCAGTCAGCTTCCCCTGGGTGAATGAACCCCTGATGAACCAGAGATAGATCCAAAGTGACCCCCTGCCAGTGTGTGTTTCATCTCAGTGAGATAATGATGTCATTCATCAGGCTGACACTGAGCTCCGCACAGAGGGATGGAGCTGCCGTCCATGTTTCTACATCTCTGACGTTCGTCTGTCTCAGCTGCATGAGGAACAAGAAAACTCCCATTTAGAAACAGCACTGTGTCCCCGTCACGTACACTGACTAATATTATTGAGTGACCGACCAACCTTGAAGTCAGTATGCAGTCATTTGAATATTCTGAATATTCTGTGTTGCAACAGATAATTATACCTAGTCAGTTATTGACTTTCGATGGTGTGTAATTTAACCAAGACCTTTGCTTTGCTAATAATGGCTAGTCCAACTCGTAGTGTCTCAGCATGGCCCATTTTCTCAGTTGCGTCTCCCTCTGATTTGCTAACCTCATGTTCGGACATTTCTTCTGTTTCGGGTTGTCTTGCTTTTTGATGTTTTTCTAGCCTCTTGTTTTGCTTACCCCACTCATACCTCAATTTTTTATCAAGTTGCACTTTGTTTGGTGAGGGGGGTTTCAACCAGCTTGGGTGAGCTACTTAACTATGCGTCCACTCTCTCCGCCATTTTCCCGGAACAGTTGTACCAGAAGACATTTTCTAGAATACAGTGTTGCAAAGGTTTTTATTTGTCACAGTGCCAGATTTTAGTGGATATCATCTATACAAACACATTTTTGTTAATGGCAGTGTTACCAAATCTAAGCCAATCAGGCATGAACAAATCTAAAAACCAGTTCTGCCTTTGGAGTCACATAACAAAGAAAAAATTGTATGGAATACGTTAAACTTGCATGAAGTTGATATAAATCTGAACCTCATGGTCATTTTAAACAAGACTTATTATGAGTAATGCAAAGTCTGTTAACATTTAAGTTTAAAACATATCGCTCTTGCTCTCGTCTTTCACAAGATCATTCAGAAAGTAATATTTTGTGTCACATCTACAGATATATAACACCAGCAATTATGTCCTTAGAGTTTAACATTTAGTGTAAATCTGGCAGCCATACAATATCTGACAAACCTAGCAGGCCATAAATAATATATTCGAAAAATTAAGCTTCGGGTTGCATGAAATCTGACCGGAGGCCGTGATTGGTCCCTGGGCCGTACTTTGGACATGCCTGGCCTACCATGTCAAGAACATACCTAACATTAGCATGTAGCATTTAGCACTTTCTGTTCATGTTTTGTACAGAACTCTCTGTTTCACTGAGTCTTTTCAGAAGCCAAGGCTTGGTTGGGTTGTTTACTACATGTACCAACAGTACAGTTTGAACTAGCAACATAGTGAATGTAGCACTGAATTAAATGCCAGGTCACATGACCAGTCATGCGTTTATGACTATTGTAGGTACTAAAGTGCATTGGAACGGTGATGCGTTCACTTACTGTTGTACAAAAGTGCATTTGGATCATGGATTTCCACATCTACAGTGTATGGGTGTTCTACCAGCTTGTAACAAGATACAACAATGCTTATTTTCTTAGCATATAGGAACTACATATCCCATGAGGTTTTGTCACAGAACCACTGTCAAAGCCTCCGTGCAGAAAAACACTATCAAATTCACTTTAATGGTGCTGCTCATACAGTAGTAGATATTTTTGGCAGGTATTTATGGTCAGGAACGCCAGGACTACATTTAACATGAAAGCTAGTGCGACAGTGGACATGATTTCAGCTGTCTGCACTGATACATATTGATTTGTCAGTTTGCTAGGCACACCTAGCTATGTCAAATTCAATACAGTATACCAGCATATACATTTGCTGCTTCTGTTACGGGCACCAAACCTATGACCACAGCAAAGGCTAAGAAGCATTGTGTAGCATGAGTTGAGCTCGTAGCTACCTTCTGCCGGCCGAAAAGGTTTTTATTTTCTTTGCAAAGAAAAGATCAATCAACACGTGAGTGGTCAAAGATGAAGAAAGACCCCGAGCATGGGGATACCTAAACATTTATACCTGAGGAACACCCCTTATGTTTCACATCCCTTTGTCTGCTGCAGGGGCCAGCCCCACAGAGAGTGTTTCCACACCCTTTTCCCTGTTGCAGGTATCGGCACCAACCTCTTTGGGTGTGTTTTACACCTCGGGTATCCTGCAGGATCTTGTGTTTACGTGCAAGTTTGAGTCTAGACATCACAATTTAAAACACAAAAGGACCTGGTAACTTTCTTTAGGAATGGGGAGGTTGGGCGTCTCAAGTAGCTGAAACAAAGAAATTGAAATTAGAAATACAACTTCCACTGTGGAAGATGCAGATATTTGTCACAAGCTTTGTTGACAATTGCAAATCTCGATTGAAAAAAGGGGCCGTTCCAGCTGGCTGACTGAGGAGAGGAGGTGGAAGGGAGGGTTTCGGCTATACCACGCCATTTTCACAACTGACGACTGACGTGTGAGCACACACACACACATATACAGAGATAGAGAGAGCTGTAAGAAGTAAGCAAGACGAAATGCTGTGTTTGAAGGAGAGGCGGTGGAGCCATGAACGAAGGCAATATCAGCCTACCTGTCTTCCTGTCTGCCTTCATCCACCACCTCCTCCACCCACAGAGCTGGGTGTGTAGAATATGGGTGCTGAAAGCTCACTGAGGTGAGAGCGGAGCCGCTGTTGGCAAATTCTGCTCGGAGCGCTGAATCACATTGGTGACGCTGTGTTAGAGAGGGATCTCCATGCTTCCTCCTGCATCACGGGTACCTCTCTGACTCTAAATCAACTATCTCACTCTCTCCAAATTCAGTTTTCAGTACCGGCACAGCTCAGCTCGCTCCAATTCCATCAGCCTCACCTTCAATTGACACTGTGAAATATCTCCTTCTCCACCCTTCTTCCTGCCGCTCATCTGCTCAGCCAGAAAGAGGATTCAGCTGAATTACTTCAGATCAAGCGCACACATGCAGTAGATTCAGATAGAAGGCATGAAATGCATTATTAACCCATTCACAATCAGGCACTTCTGGTTTTGGGTGAATGGGAGAAATAAAACCCAGAGAAGAAGCAGACCGAGTTCTGATTGTTCAAATTGTTTCAGCAGGTGTTTCGGGATGCATTCCTGCCAGATGCTGAAGGATATCCAGGGGAGATGACACTGAAATGACACTAAAAATAACCCTAAGATATTGTACGGTTAGTCCCATGTGCAGAGTCAAACCAACAATCAATGTAACCTACTAACAAGGACTTCACATGAGCGCATCACAACCTGACGTGTCTTCTTCCTCTGTGCCACATTGCTCTGTTAAAAACACATCAGAGAGCCACACTGTTGCACAGGGTGACATGCTCCTTCATTACCATGAACACACACAAACACTGTGTGGAGTTTATTTTGACTTTGTCCCACACACACTCAGTCCTGCTGCTTCAGATACTTACTAAAGCCAAATGTGGATTAATCCACCGCTAAAAATAGTCCCTAAAAACGCACTATTTCCTCCTGTCTGCTAAAAACAAAAGTGAGAAGCTGTTTGAGGAAATTACTGACACAGTTAGTAAGTCAGACAGTGCTGAGAGATGGATGATTTTAGTGTTGCTCTGACTTTTGAGGGGATTTGTTGTTATTAAGAAAAATCTAGAATGACAGCAGACTTCTCTTTTAAGTACGTTTAATCATTGAACTTTGAAAGAAAACTGCCAATAATTCTAATCTCTGATTTTAGAGAACCTTTGATCTGCTTCATGAGAGCTTTGGGCAGGATTGCAATGCATGATGTAATAGTTATAAAGTTAGAGAAGTTATTAAGCTTTAAATAAACTCTCAAAACTTTGAAACCACAGCCGCATCTTAAAGATTTGACCTGAATGGATCACTCGTCCAGTGAGATATTGTGCATCTATTTGTGTGACGTACATGGAGCAGAACAAGAGATGGTCAGAGATTTGGGTATGTTATGCTTGTAGTGGCTAATGTAGCCTAGGGCAACTAGCTCCATTTATTTAGCAGCATCCGATGCTGGCTAAAGGGAGTTCACTTGAGGACATTCATCAGCCTCATCTGCAGAGAACACATGCAGGCATGGACTGTATAAAACATGGATGTAGTTCTGTGAAGCTCAGTGCGCTGGTTCTGGTCGTCTCCATCTTAGCCACCTCCCTATATGTAGACGTTGCCATGATGAATGAATTATCGTGTTCCATGCTGCTGTGAGGAATCAAAACATGAAAAACATATTTTGCCATCCACCTAATTTCTGCTAGCAACACCACCACAGCGCTATAATCTCTCCTTTACCTTGTGATTGAGGTCAGCACACACTCACCGCTTTACTACGGAGGTAATCATTTCCCCTCCCTTCCCCTCGTTCATTATCTCATCCCTCTCTCCTCTCCTCTGCCGGTGTGTCCCTGCAGCGTGGGCCATTAATTCACCACCTCAATTAGACGGAGGTTTAATGAAGACGTCCAGCCAATATGATTACGTAATTAGCTGTGCGTTACCTAAGGAAAGTAGGGAAGAGAAAAAAAAAAAAAAGTGGCTCCCTGCCTGGTGCACAGATGGGTCGAGACAGAGCGAGGGAACAAGAGCTTTATGTAGGTTAAAGAAAGAAAAAGTCTGATTCCTGCTGACGCTTCCAGAAAGAGGCTGCAGCACCGACTCTATAGAAACACCACACCGCCATCACTGTTGTCAGCTGCTTGTTCCAAAAAAAAACTCCTGGAAGTTATTTTTTATTGTTGTTATAAGCTCTTAAATTTCACGTCTTTGCCCCAAATTAGTCGGTAGTAACATTTTTAATGTGAGCTGAGTGCTGCTGTCATTAAGCTGATGATTTGGTGTAACTGATAGTTGGAGATCGCTGTGAGATGACCAAGCAGCTGTCAGTAGACCACACCATGGATTTGTCAGCTCGTCAGATATTCCTCCATGGCTTCCGTTTCTCTGTGAAATGTTTTGTACTCATGCAAGTTGTTGTTGTTGCTTTATTTGTTGCAGAATGACATTTTACAAAAGCCAACATCTGTTGTTTGGCTATTGTAATCCATTAAATACATACACATATGCAAATTTAACATCCCTGCAGACTGTTTTCCAAAGCATGTCATCGGTTCCAGTTGATCTCAATGTGCAGAGATTTTGCTCAAGATAAATAATCCACCACGGGGAACATTTACCCGCCGTTATTTTTATGTCAGAGTGGTGCCACGTTATGTAACACAGCTGCAGGCAAACACTACACCGACAGCTCATACATGTTGGTGTGTTCAAGGACACATTAACATCGGAGAGAACTGTTGCAAAGCCAGAAACGAGCAAAGTGCCACGTTGACATGCACCACTGCACAACTGCTTTTTCAAATGAAAAGCATTACATTTACATTTAGTCGTTTAAAGTGACTTACAGAGAACTAAACAATCAAGGTACAGTTTGACAAGTGCATGCAAGTGCAGCAATAAGTATTACTCACATAGAATCATGGTCCAGTTGTAAAGGGGGATAGATTTATCATGTCCAGTTGTTGGTAGCGTTGGAGAGCATGTCCTCTCTGAAGAGCTGGAGGTCTACAGAAGCTTTGCTTTGCTCTGGTAGGAACTGGTAGGACGTTCCACTAACGAGGAACTACAGAAAAGTTTTTATTGCCCTGAGCGCACAGCTGGCAGAGCCACACCTCAATGGTCGTGGGATAACATGCCTGTATAATGGCATTCAAGTACATGGGTGCAGAACCAGAGACTACTCTGTAGTCAGCATTAGATATCTGAATTTAATGCGGGCTGCTACAGGTAGCCAGCAGAGCTCGATGAGCAGCGGGGTAACATGCGAGGTCAGCACACACTCACTGCTTTACTACGGAGGTAATCATTTCCCCTCCCTTCCCCGTGTTCGTTATCTCATCCCTCTCTCCTCTCCTCTGCTGGTGTGTCCCTGCAGCGCAGGCCATTAATTCACCACCTCAATTAGACGGAAGTTTACATTACAGCCTGTATCAGGAGCTGGGTAGCAAGTATGTAGGATTAATACATCTGTGGGGCCATACTGTATATAGATTCCTGTTTTTAGAATTCATGGCCATGGCATAGATAAACAGCAAAACACATAAATCTTCATATGGAAGCACACAAGGAAATTAAAGTAAAAGTACATTGTATATTTAGTAATGTAAACAGTACAATAGTAGAATATGATCTGTATGCCATCATAATAATAAAATCAAAACATTGTAAAATGTCATCCTGATTTATATGAAACTCATATTGATCTTTTTTCTTTTTTTTTTTCTGGAATGGTGGCAATAAGCTGCTGTGCAACACAACAGAGCACAACACGTTACTGATCCAAGAAGAAACAGACACACTCTCTGAGGTTATTATCCCGTTCATATCTTCTTTGACATGTCAGGAATGTTGTAGTTAGTCTCAGATGTCAGAGCGTCCTGAACGCATCACAAAGGAAGCATCAGAACGAAGCAGCACTGACAGTTCTTGCTCACAACTGCTCTCAGTGATAAGCTTGATGAAAAAATAAAATAAAAATAAGGCGACAAATTGATTTTGAGACTAAACTGAAAAGAAATGAAAGCTGTGTGTGCCTGGAAGGAAGATTTCAGTCCAGGTACTGATAAAAATACTAATGGTGACATAAAAACAGGTGTATGTGTGTACATAATACCCACATACATGTATCAGCTGAAAGTTTTGTGTCGGTTGAACGCTGATCTGCAGTCAGCCTTTGTCGTCTTCCAGCTGTAAAAGGCAGCAGGATGATAGACAGGCTTTGTCATCTCTCCTGACATTTGTGTGTGTGAGCAAGTGTGTGCTTCTCATAGTTGGTGACCTTATGTATGGATGATTTGTGCCAGGCATCCCTGCCTCTGACTGTGTGTGTGTGTGTGGTTTAGAAGTAGGTGAAGCACTGAGGCAGTCCTGCATGCCATTCTGCCACATCTAACCATGTGTCATTTTACAGTACAGTGCTCAGCACGGCAGCCATGTTCCTCTCTGTCCTGGCTAGCTCAGTTCACACTCGTGACCCGGTGCATCATGTGACAGGTACGAGGGGGAAGGCCTCCTCGCAGAGTGATGGCCGCCTGTGATGTGAGGAGCAATGTTGAGCTCTTCACTCATGTAGAAATGACTTCCCAGAATCCCTGTGAGGCATGTATGCATGCTTCACAAATACCAGTTAGAGTGCTCTACTTTTTATTCAAGCCACAGTGCGTGCACACACACACACACACACACACACTAATATGAATGTTGAGGATGTAGTACACAACAGTGTTCACGTGTCAGGATGCTGCTCCATGAACTCACTGCGAGCTGACAGAGACTTAGTTTACTGACTGAAGCGCATGTTATCCACGTGGACCAAGGGGTGCTTGAATAGATCCTAGCAAACCAAAACACTTTTACTTCCACATCACTCAAGAAAAATCAAGTTTTTGACATTCACACACAGACCTGTGACAGACTGGAGCTGAATACATGAGTGGCCGATCAAGTTCAGATGCTGCCGTTTGACGGTTTCTTCGAATCCCAAAGAATCTGAAATGGGAGTACTGGAGTACTGTTCTGAGAACTGTACGGATTACTCATTGTATATGCAAAAAGTACAAGAAACAAAAAAATGTTACTCAATCATGGCAACAAGTATAATTGCTCTCCATCCATGTTCAAACCTGATAATTACCTAGAGTTAAACAGCGTCGGTATTTAAGTTACATTTGTACTGAAGTAATGTGTGTTTTCCTACACACTGAAAACAGTCTGTGGATCTGTGTGTACACACAAAGACAAGCATGTTTCATCAGTTTATGAAGCTATGCGTTCAGGTAGATCTGTTTTCATGGATCTGAGTCATGGTGAAACTGGAAGACTGGCAAGTCCTCACCACTGTCACCAAGTGCTTGCTCATGGTGAGAATTGCTGGTCTCTATAAATAATATTATAAAGAGTACAGTCCAGACCTGCTCTGTATGGAAAGTCATGAGATAACTTCTGTTGTGATTTGGAGCAATTTAAATAAAATCGAATTGAATTTCCGATATCTGGAAGAGAAGACAAAAGATGTGCTCACATAACCACAAAAAAGGATTCTGCACTTATATGTGTGTCTGTGAGTGTGAGTGTGTGTGTGTATGTGTGTTGCGACTGCTCTGCAGAGCATGGGGTGTGCTGAAAGTTCACATTTGTTGAACTTAGTCCTGAGCTGCTGTGACTTATGTGGGTGCAACCAACCGCTGTTAAGCTTTTCATGGAGTGGGAAAAAGGCGAAACAGGAACTTTCATGTGTAATATTGTAGTAATAAACTGACCTCATATTGAAGACAGACAAAAAAGATATTCACTTATCAGATCTATTAGAAAACCTGTCTAAATATCTGAAACACAGCAATCTACTGCTAGCAACCTTAGCATTGTAGCTGAGGCGGCAACAGCCTGGTTTTCCACTGTAACATGGGTCCAGCAGTCATCAAACATTGGAAAGATAATCAGATTACATTTAGTGAACCAGCCTTGACAAAATGCTCTACAATGAAGAACAACATGAAAGTAACAATCAGATGGAAATACGTGCATTTTAAATAATGAATGAAACTATATTTTAAATACTAATTCATTGACATTTTTAAGTTTAGAAATGGACGTCAGATCGGCGTGTTCTACAGATCCTTACAGAGACTGTAAGAAAAAAGAAAAGGTGTATTATTAGATTTCATTACTCCTAAAAACTGCACTACATCACACTCAGCTCGCTCTCCCGTGTGAGCTGCACGCATTATCTTTTTATAAAATACAGTTTATGGTAAATGGCCTATGCGTAGTTTTTGTGCATGCACCTCATTTATATTGCACACATGGAGCATGCTGTGTACTGCTGTAAAGTCTGTGGAATATTAACAATTATGCACAGATGCTAAATGGACTCAAATTTTGACTCAGTCAATCAGAAAAATATGGACTTCATTAAATGTTTTTGACACAAATTACTGCAAAACATTAGTTTGAACACATTATTTCCAGCATCTTTCTAAAAAGTGGAGCAGTGTGGTAGCCCAGAGGAATTCACACAATATATATTGTCTCTCAAGGAAAAGTGTGCAGCAAAATCAACAATTGAAGTATTGTGTAAAGTGGTAAATGTCTTAAATTGCTGAGACTAGCCAGCACCGCTCTGCTTTAAACAGCAATATAAGAGTTAAGACACTCAATGGTGATGGTGGACATCTTTTTCAAAAGTTGCGTGTCTTAATTTGCACCGTGTCGAGGCAGGAGGTGTTTGGAAGTCCTCACCGGACTCAAACGAGTTGTGCAGATGAATTTGCGGCTCAGATCCTCCCTCTTCAGGTAACAGGCAGGTTTAAAAATACTGCTTCCTCGAATCCGATGCGAACCTCCAAGGATGCCGCCGGAGAGCAGAGGCTGGAAGCGTGGGGTATGCTGTGAAACACACACACACACACACACATACGTAATCTAAAGTGGAAAGGAGGAGAGAGGGAGAGAAAACAGGACGAGAGGAGGGAGGAGATGAAGGAAAGCTCATTTTAGAGTATAAAGGGAGCAAAATGAGGAGTGTTTTCTTTAGGGCAACAAATACAAAGCGCAATTACAACAACTGGGGCTCAGTGTTTTACAAAGAGGGGAGGGGAGGTGAGAGGAAGGGGAAACGAGAGAAGATGGTAGACAATCCCAGACGGAGAGCTACAGAGAAAACCTACATGCTGACATTTGAACATTATATATGGTAAATGTGTCTTCATGTATTTCAGGTCAGTGATCTTCATTAGCTGCTGGCCTTTTATGCGAGATTTCACTGTATTATTGTTAACTTACTTACCTTTACTAACTCTCCACAGCTTTGTCTCAAATGTTTATGGTAAATCAAGTATCAGTCATTCATTTAATGCCATGAAATATAATATATAATCAGTCTGTGAAGGTTCTCAGTCATCCAGGTCATTAAATCTGGGACAACTGGACTGTAGATCTATGAAGACCTTTCAGCTCTCGTCCTAAAGACTTCTTCAGTCCAGATGGCACAGACTAAACTCTTCTCAAAGACATGACATACAATGAAACTTCCGACATCCCTGATTGGTCATGGTTAGAAGAAGATGGGATGAATTCTTCAGCCGGCAGTTTGCATCTTCTCTTCATGTCTGCGTGGGTTCTGGGTGTTCTGGCTTCCTCCTACAGTCCTAAAACATTTACTTCACAGGTTAGCTGGTGACTCTAAATTAGGGGTGGGCGATATATCGAATATACTCGATATATCGCGGCTTGTTCTACGTGAGATGTATGAAATGACTATATCGAGACCATCGAGTACTTGTCCCGTAAATGTTTTAAGCCGTCAGCATTTAATTCTCGGAGTTTTGCCTGTGTCACTCCTGGTGCTGCTCACAGCACGCAGCACACTGCCCCGCCCACCCAGAAAAATCCCCTGCGCGCATGCGTACTTTTTGTATCAGGTGAGGAGAGAAGTGAAGAGCCCGAGCGAGTTAATTGAAGATGGAGACGGACGACTTGGTTCCGAAGAAAAACAACTGCGGTCACGCCAGCCGTCTCTCGTTTTCGCGTGGTCACGTCAGCTGCTCCAATATTTTCAAGTGCGCCCTTATTGCGACTTTATGTCAAATACTTTGAGAAAACTGGGAAAGTCAGCGCTAGCTTACTGCAGCGTGTGGACACTTCCGGTTTTCAAAATAAGACGTGGGTGTTAAATTTATTAAAGGTTTATTTATAAAATATGAAGAATGGTTAAAATTTGATTTAAAAAAGTGTGTCTCATAAGCCAAGTATGATCCTGCACTGCTTCAGTGCTCATATGTACATTATGAAATATATTAAAAATTCATAAAAAATATGACAAGTGTTAAAATGCTATAAAAAGAGGTGTGTCTCATACAGCAAGTGTAAATCTACTGTTCTACATTGATTCTGAGCAATTACAATGCTATCAAGGTAATAATGACATTATTATTTATTAGAAATAAACAATACAAAACAACAACAACAAAAATATCGAGATATATATCGTGTATCGCGATATAGCTTAAAAATATCGAGATATTGGTTACAGGCCATATCGTGCAGCCCTACTCTAAATTGCCTGTAAAGGGGAATGTGAGTGTGAATGGTTGTCTTCATGCATCAGTCCTGATGAACTGGCGACTTGTCCAGGGTCTATCCGTCACACTGATCTCGCCCAATGTCAGCTGGGATCAGCTCCATGCATCCCTGATGTGGATAAGTGGTCATGGAAAATGAATGAAAGTGCTCCCATTTTCCCAAATTTATAATCCATATCCGCACTGCAGTTGGTAACATGTAAGGTCAGTTGGTCAATTGTGGTGATAAAAACTGATAGCCGAAACACAAAGATACTGGATCAGCCACTTAACTGGCAATATCCTTGTAATAAGGGCAGCATCAATGCTGACATTCTTCCAGTGTATCAGAGCAGCCCATCTCTAGAAGTGATGATCATGGTTCAGCGCTTCATTGACCCCCAACCTCTTCTCTAGGGAGTCCTGTGGCTGTTGTTTTCACCACAAATTACTGACTGTCATTTTTTCCTGAGTCGCCTTTGGTTGACATTTGGTGCAGTAAAATCCATTCAGTTTATTTCTTGTCATAAAATTTTGTGCATGAATTAAGACCCATTAAATCACATTTTGCACAAAATGCTAACCAGGCGTCGAGGCGGTGCAGCTGGTCGTGGCATGTGATGAACGCTCGCTGATTGTCACACACTCCTGTTTCGTGCAGGAAATTGCTTTTTTGTCACAAAATGCCAGGAGTGTTAAAGGTGCATTCTGTCCAAGGTATTGTAAATGAATGTCGGTAATGATATTGTAATTTTATTCTATTTACTCCAAAGTCTCTGTCTTCGTCCCATGGTAGGAGATGGATTTCATGGCGTGGAAAGTGACTCTTTGTGGCCCAAGGTGCATTTCATGCCACAAAAGTGAGTTGGTGAAACAAAATACGTCTTTTATTTTTTACTCTATAGTCCAATCATTGCATGTCTACCCACAGATACACATGAGCGAGTAGAATTCCTTTTGTGCGTGCAGCTCTGTGTTCTGCCTTCAGCATCATCAGCATCACCATCACGCAGACTGATGAGCAGATTCATTATCACACATAATCTCTGTGCACGTTCTTCCTTTACCTCCTCTCAGACCAGCTCATCACCCCGAGGAAAGCATCAGAATGCATTCATGAATCATTTTGTACACACAAGCAGGTTCTGCCTGCTTTTGTTGCCAGGCAACACAAAGGAAGTGTCAGAGGTTGTTGTCAGTCTTTCACACGGCTGTGAAGATGTATGTAGCTACGGTGAACTTACTGGTTACCGACATATCGTAGGATGTGATGTAATGGCTCTGTGATAGGGTTGGATTAATCCGCTGGGTGGTTTGCCCCCGTGGGGAAGCTGAGCCGCTGACTGTCTGTGCACAGTTGGTGGAGTGATGGTGGAGAGATGGGCTGCCATGTAGCACCACTCTGGAGCTGTTACCCCCAAATTCAACTGGGCAGGGATGCGGCACATTCTGTGTGCTGTGGCCGCCTGAGTTAAACGCAACCGTTCTGGTCAATATTTCAAACCCCACCATCCGCTTCAGAAGCATCCCAGGAGCAGGCCTCCTCTCAGCTCTGCAGTGAATACACGGCTGTTCTATTTTTGATGGACACTGCGAGCAGCCCGCATCAATCTGTACAGAGCAGCTCGACCTGGCTGGAAGCCACACACAGAAACGGCATAGAGAATCCTGTCGATTTTCAAAATAAAACATCCCGGGCGGGTCGAAAAAACAGCCAAAAGGGAAACAAACCAAGAAAACCAAGAAAAACGAGCCACCGTATCAGAGGAAGTAAACAAAGTCTGAGGAACAAAGTGCTAACTTCCGAAATGCTCCTGGTGGGGTTTGAAGTCACATGGAGGATGGACCAAAACACAGCCATGACGTGACAGAGACATGAGGTTTTGGGGTTAGGGGTTCAGTGCCTTGCTCAAGGACACCTCAGAAGTGTCACCACTCCCCATCATGGTTGAACCAGCCTTTAGTTTCAAAGCCACATCCCTGCAGACTGAGTCACTGCTGGCCAAGTTAAATGAAGTTTAAGTATCTGAAAAAGTACAAAAAAGTACCTTAAGCTCAAATCTTTGATAATGAGGTAATTTCCTTCCATAGTACTTTTGGCACTCATTCAGCGATAATGGGTTTGATTTTGGTGTTATCATCAGGATGCTGTCATTATAAATAGCTATCATCATGATGGATATGATGCATTTCATCACTCCCAAAGCTGGGCTGTGAACAGCTGCCTTCCACACATTAGTGCTAACCTCTAATTCCACTGCACAAAACTGCTTTCAGCTTTCTTCTCTCTCAGGCACAGAACCAATTTTAATATCCCCCCCCTCCTTTCCCCAACTGGCAAATTAATTCTTTTGAATACGCTTTGCTCTCATTTGCTGCAGCCATACATTTCAGCAGACGGTAATCAGCTCTGTTGGGAGAAACTCAACCAAAGTCCAGTTTCTTACTTTAGTTGCATGTCCTCGCAAGCATTGCTGCTGCCATTCAAAGTGAATTTTCTAAAGTACAAGCCAGAGGCTGTTCATTTTTGTCTGACAGGTTGCTGCTTATTCATTTGCCAGCCAACAAGTGTGGAGTACATTGCTCGTAAAGGGCAAACATGCTCGACTGACTTTCTCTGGATTGATAAAGCTTTAAACACTCATCCATTACTGAGACCCCACAAGACCCCAAGCCTCGTGCTAATTTGTTTCTGAGACCGGTCTTATTCTGGGACAACACTAAACACCATCACCCTCCCTGTCTGATATCGTCTGATCACACCACCTTGTCCAATCTTTGACAAGCTTGAGTGTTCTATAAAAAGTATTTACCTGGTTCACCTTCCAAACTGGAGATGCTCGTTGATTTCTCCACCTGACTGCACCGACAATAAGCCGCTAAAGAAACATCCATGAAGACAGTTGTTTTCTTGTTGTTGATATCACTGAACTAAAGTGAATTTAGCACTTGAGTAGTCACAGTCGCATCAGACCTCATAACAGCAGATATAGCAAATAAGCAGAATGCAGCGGAGCGCCCTCGTTAAAAATTCGGCTTAAATGATTCAGCACACCTTCAGCTGCTCTCTCTCCTTGACTCCCGCTCACACATCGATAAGCATGGAGGACATTTCACCTGTTGTCTTGGTAACCTGAATTAAATGTGACAGCCCTGATATACAGTTAATGTGTGTGAAGAGTATGGCAAAGTGGCTAACCGCCACACACACAGCAGCCTCCTTCCTGGATCCTGGTCTGTTGTCAGGGAGGTTTCAGACACAAAGCCTCAAAGGACGGAAGCAGCAGCAGCACGGAGCTGCAGCTGGACCGAGCCGGACACTGTTCCATCTTGCTTTATTTGAGCAAATGTACCACCTGGACTGTTTTTGCAGTCTGTGTTTATTTGCCACAGTAGTGGTGTATGAATCGCGATTCAATTCATCCGGATTATTCACCCGGATCCTCTAACTGATTCAGGATTAATGAGTCTGTAGTCTCCATTAACCCGGATCTTTATTGTCATACACCCACCTAACAGTGGGCCACATATGCAAATTAAATGCAGCATTCACTACTCTTTTTAACCTGTACAATCTCATTACAACATGTCCATCCGCCTAAAAGGCTGCCAGAAATCCAGCTACTATCGCTGCGGCAGGCACGGGAGCATAAAGTTTTTCTACCGTGTGACGGACTGTAATTTGTTTTCTTTTTTTTTTATTAAACGTTTGAACTGGATAACATCTCCTGTCATTCGCGTCAGACTGAAGTTACTGTGCCTACAGCTTAGGAAGTGGCTTTTTTGACGTCCAGAAGGAACGCCACTATATTCAGTAGCACGGATCTGGATTCAGATTCAGATCCATCCTGCAGGAGTAAATCTGTACAGAGCCGGAAACACCCGAGACTAAAGACACCCATTAATCAGTATGACTTCAGCTGAATAAGTGACTTCTGACTGATGAATACTGTTGTAATTGTATAAAGGATCTGAGTTTGACATCTCTGTTGTACAGGCGTTAGCTGTTGTGAAACTTCAATCCTCCAGACAGAAGCTGAAATCAAAGAATTTGGACATTTTTCTTAAAAGATTACTCCAAAAAAGTGAATTCATTATCAGAATAGTTTATTTATTGACCGTTAGTCGACAACTAATCAATTAGTCAACTACAGTTCTAGTTGGAAGGTTTCTAAGTGGTTGCGATTCAGGTCAACATTTCAGTGACCCGATTCAAGCGCACCATCAGCTAGCTTTGCAAAACAAGAAAACCTCTTCTCAGGAAAACACACCACATGAAAAATGAAAGCTACTACAGTGTATGTGCGTCTATGTGTACTAGAATTTCCCTGTACCTTATCAGTCAACCACACATAAACACACACATGTCCTCTGTGGCCTTCATGTACTATCAAACACCAATATCTCCGCTAATGTGTTTTTCACTCACGACGTCCCCTCTACCTGCCATTTCCAGCCGCTTCTCAAGGGCGGCTCCGGCCTTCTTTCTTAATGCACCACATGTGCTTTACTGTAGCACTGTAGCCTAAGTGCATAGTACTCTTTCAAAGGCACAAACTTATTACATTAGACCAACCTTACAAAGCCTTCGAGTGCAACTTTTATCGATGGAACAGCTTTTCAAGAGCTTGCCTTTTACCAGCGTCTTTTAGAAATGGAAGCAGAAAAAAACACGACACAGCTTGTCCCGAATGTCCGATTATTTTGGTCGCTGAACAGTGCAGCAGATACCTTTGTGTTTACCTGCTCTCATTCTCTGTCTCCTTCGGCGGGTGGGTGATACATTCCACTAGCCTGGGTGGGCTGTGCTAAAATGATGAAGCCAGAATGATGCAGAAGCACACCGTTTTTTTTCAACAGGCCGTGTCCCATGGCATCTGTAGACTATTCTCAAACCTTCTGCATTTTAGATGTAAAGGATAAAGGAAAAAGAGAAAGCAGCCCAACATCAAATATGCCACAGTGAAGAGCAGGAGGGAAGGACGAGTTGTACTAACTTTGAGGAGAAAGTTTAAGCTTGACCTTCTTCCATTAAGGACTGATCTGTCCTGAACCATCCACCAATAGACCCTCTCTTCTCCCTTTTTTCATTTGAACACATTTGTGTTCATTTAGATATCTCAAAGCAAGCTTAATTTAGCACTTTAATTAACAAAGAACAGATGGCAGCCACCCCAAAAATATTCTCCAATAAAACTTATCAGTAGTAGACTTCTTACTTCTTCTCTTACTTCCCTGTTTACCCTCTACTCACTCACAAAAACATCATCTCTTTAATTAGCATAACTACTGCCAAACACGGAAAGAATCCTTTTCATCCTTAATGTGCCTTTGCTTGGTATGCCCTTGAAGATATTTACCGTTTTGAAGGCACTGGAAAAGTTAGTTTGGAGGGACGGTTTTCTCAAGTGTCGACATAATGCTCAGTACACCCAAACACCGTTTCCTCCTCGTGGCCCAATTTTTGTTTTTCATTATCTTTGTGTAACCCTGGAAACAGACTCCAGAACACAGGCTCTTTACTCCACAACTGCTCTCATGAGAGAGAGAGAGAGAGAGCAGTCTTATTTTTCCAAGAAAACCCAGAACTCCCTAGCTTCTATGGACCACTGTGTTCCAAGGAGAATGTTTCAGCTCTTTTTGGAGGCTTTTGATGAACAATTTCTTTTAATAAACTGTAGCCTTGTCTTCTTATTTCGGTATATTTTGGTTCTTTTGAGAGAGCGGTTCCTAGACTGGGTTAGGGTTAGGTCTAGAGCAGATCTCCAGTAAATGCTGCTCATAGCAGAATGAGATGACATACTGTAACAGTTCTCAGAAGAGTTTGCTTTGATCACAGTTTCCTCTGAATGTTACAGTGAGCTGACTGTGAAAGCCTTTGAAACTGTATCAGGCAGTACAACGCTGCAACAAAACTCACTTAAAAGAAAGATAATGTTCAGCCTTCATTTCAACTGCGGCCTCTGTGATCTAACGAGTTGTGGAGAAGCAGTGGGTTAGCGCTTTTACTCGTTTGTAAGGCTTCAGCTCGGAGCAAACAGTATACATGTTTAATGAGTGATACATCCTTTGAATTTTGAAAACTTCACACCTACGACATCTGTTCTGGAAATAGCTAAGTGACAGGAAAATGGTGCAGCATGAAGGAGCAGCCTGCTATAGCTGGCAGAATCGTGCAGCTTTAAGAAGTAGACACTCATTTCACAGCTGAAAAGGATTTTCAACTGCAGAAACAACGGAAGGCTCGTATGCAGGACACACATGGGGAGAAAAGGTATCAAAGCATATCCTAACCCAGAAAAAGTATGTCTGTCCTGTTGGAAATGGAGATGATGTCTGTGTAGAAAAGAAGAATATATGTAAAGCTTCACAGCTAGTTTCTCTACTTCAAACGCAAACAGAAGCTTTACAGCATCGAGGACATCAAAAAACACCTACATCTTCTCACCTGAGCTGCAGTTTTAATCTCTTCTAATCCTCTTTGTATGTAAATGAGCTCTGATGATGCTCTGCATAGAGGACAGGAGAACATAACACTAGTCTGCTTGTAATTAGTTTGCGTTGACTCTTCATGTTGTACAGCAACACCAGTCCTCTCGCTTTTTATCAGCACTTTTGTCATGGTAGTCACGTCTGTGAGGCGCTCTATAGCTGTTGCCTTTGGTCAGCCCCTTGGCAGACCTACAGGATATGGTGATGTCAGTACTTTACTTGGTGTGTCTGTCCAAGACTTTGGTCCAGATAACATGAAATCAGCTCCAGGAAGTGGTTACTTCAGTGACCACTTCATACCACTGTCAGGTCCCAACTGATCCAACTTTGTGTTTGATATACTGCATCTTGAAAAGCATCTTCCACCACCACTGTGGATAGGCTAATTGATTTTTAGGTCATATAAGGGCAGGTGAAACAAGTAGTGAACACAACATTGTCACCCTTACGATGATGTGGCGAATTAGCAATTCAATTGGAGACATGTCATCTGATGAAAGTACGTCCATGTTCTTTTAGCTTAGTTTTTGGTCTCTACCAACTCCTGGCTCTTTAGTTGCTAAATGCTCCAGTATGTTCACCAGCTGGTCTTTAACTATGCCTGTCTGCTCTTTGGTTCTAAGTAGGCTCTTCACTCAAACAGCTGCATGCTGCAGAACAAAATATTGTAACACATCTATTTTAGTTTTTTTTTGTGCCTTTTATGATAGTACAGCTGAAGATAGACAGGAAGCAGAGAGAGGGGGAGTGACGTGCAGTAAATTAGCCGTCTGATGCAGGATTCGAACCGGGGCCAGCTGCAGTGAGGACTATAGCCTCCACACACGGGGCGGCCGCTTAACCCACTACGCTACCGACCGCCCCTATTTTAGTATTTTTAGTCCTGCTAGCAGCATGGCAAAGTCACATTTTAACATGCTAAACTAACGTTGCATGAACATGGCAACTGGCAAACAATCTTTATACCTGCTGAATATCAATATGCTATGCCAAACTAAAGCCATGTCATATCTCATGTACAGCCTCGGAGCTGGTAGCATGGCTGTAGACTGTCAGTAGAGTTATTTATAGGTCGCAGAGCACGAGACACTGGACCCATGTGACCGGAAAACAGGTCACCTGCACTATCAGAGCTCTGACCTGACACTAGCCATGCTGGTGTACATATCTGTCATTTTTCCTGAAAAGCTTCTCTCCCATGCTCACTCTCAGCTCGACCTTTTCTGTTCCTCTCCTTCGTCATTCGCCTGCTTGGGCCACGTGCACGTGTATGCCCAATCGCATGTGACGACAGGTCTGAGTGTGGTTTTCACTCTGATTTACACGTTTCATTCTGCAGTTCAATACCAGTCTGACGCTCACCAGACCAATCAGCTTGCCAAGCCACCAAAAATTGAATGATAATGTTACTCCATGTCTGCCTGGAGTAAAATACGCCTCTGTGGGAACCCTAAAAAACAGAAATTTACAAAATTGAAGGTTGGCCCTTAACAGGGAATTTAACTTTAGTTGGGGAAAATATATTCTATCATAATCTTGATAAAACAACCAGAATTCATGCAGGTCCACTTGAATATCTGCTATTCCTCAGTCACATGCACATAGCACACTGCTCACTGCAGGGCTGTTGAGGCCACGCCCCCTACCTGCACAGGTGATTTCTGTACCTGGACCACACTTTAGAGCCCAGAGCACACAGAGACTATTGAAGACACACATTTGAGCTCGTGGACTACATAATAATAAATAAAATAATTCAAACTTGATAAAGTTCTACTTACAAATAAATCTGTTGAAATGTTTTTAATTGTTTTATTTTGCATGTCTGCTTATGACAAAACTAAATGTTATTATGTTATGTTTGGATATGATACAGTTTGTTTAAATTACCCCCAATTTACAGTTAATTTCCCTAAATTTCCATGGAGTTTCCAATTTGGAATATTTCCAAAATTCCCCAGCTTTACTTCCTATGGAAAGTTTTCGGAAATTTACTGGAAGCTTTCTGCCCCTTTGCGACCCTACCACTAAGTAGCCAAAACAATCAGTTCATTCCAGTGTAAGGTTTAGTTAGGTCAAGCTCACAGAGGCACTAGAGGTTCTTCATGGGAAAATGTTTCTTTGTGAGGACAGCGTCAGCTTTCAGTTAAAGCTTGAAAGTGGGACCCCTCCTCACAGAATCTCCTACAAATGTTACAAATTTTAGTAAAGATGGATCATTTTCATTGTTCGAAGCATGAAGTAAGCTTGAGAAAAGCTTCTGTGTTGTGTGGTATACGCTCTGTAAGTGTCAGTGACTCAGTTGCTGGCAGGTTTTGTGATGAAACAATAAGACAGCTGATCCAGGGAGACTGTGCAGCGCTGTACACAATCCATACCTTTATTTCTGACATGCCATGCTTGCCCCCGTGCTGCCTTCACAATCGCAGCCTCGTGGGAATTTCTCGCAGGACGACCACTCCACGTTGACACATCTGTCTTATAGCGCTGGCACAATGGTGGTGCAGGCAGAGCAGGAGAGAGAGAACGAGGGAGGGAGGGCTGTTTAGCAGCGCTCGCACAAGCCGAGCTGCTGCCTTCACCCGGAGCAAAGCCCATGGAAGAGGCTGCCGTGCTCCTCCTGCTCTGCCTGCATCCATAACTACAATTCCTCTGGTGAGTCAACAAGCTGTGGACTTTATCGCTGTTGTGTTTTGGGTGTTTTTTTTTTGGTAAAACGTGCGCAGTATATTTTCCTGGTTTGCAGACACTGTGAAATATGCCGTACAGTGTGGCATATGCTGAGAGGTTATTTATTGGCAGTGTAGATTGCAATGCAAGATTCACACACATGCTGTTGCCAAGGCTTTTCTTTCAAAATCTGAGCAAAAATCAAATGAGCTGCTCCGCCATGGCTCTGAGCTGTTTGTGTTGTTGTTTCAGCTGGCTGATTCAGAGGTGCAATTTCCTAACAGCAGCTAATGTCATTAGAGCTGCTGGACAAACTGTCAGTGGCTGCTTGTGTTAATGCAGAATATTCATCAACATGAAGGATATTTGTTTACCTGCGAGCACCGTTTTCCCACATCAGGTGTAACTATTGATGGATTGGAGGTTTCACTTCTTGTGAAAACATAATTACGATATATACAACATCGTATTCCTTTTTGCCTTTCTGTTAGGTGTAGGACATCGCAAGATCTATTTATTAGATAGAAAATAGATCTAAGGTCTATTTTCTGTCTAATAAATGTGCAAAATCTCAAATTCTGCATCTAAAGTTTAGCAATTGTCTTTTTGTTAATTTAAGAAACACACTAATTCTATCTATTTTATGTCTAATTTGTCGTTGAAAATGACAAAATCTGTCTGTTTTCACATCTATTAGGGCTCAAAAATACCCAAATCCCATCCATCAGCGCACCCACCTACCAACCTACATACGTAAATACTGTCTATCTATCTGGTTACCTATTCAGACCCAGGACTTTGCTGCCGCCTCCAGCTGGCAGTTGATGCGCTGCAGCAGCGTGATGTTGACAGTCGCGGACGGCTTCATCATTGTCCTAATGGCTGTGGACGGGGAGTAAAAGATGGGAATGTGGGAGCTGATGGATACCGTAGAAATAGCTTTGCCAATTAGAACCAGAGAAAGAACAGTGTAACGAAGCATCACTGCAACAGGATAGTGTTCCATTTCTGTTGTTTTTCTGCAAAAGTAGCCCTGAAGAGCGTTGCAGAGTTTGTGGTAAACAAGGCGATGGGAGCTGACTCTAGAGCGAGCTTTGACATGGAGAGGAAATTCTGAATGGAGCGTGACCAACAGCAAAGTAGTTATTTTTGATCTCCTTTTGAAAGCACACATCAGTGCAAATTGAGCGTGGCTTAATTTAGCGATGCAGTGCAAGTTACCATCCTGCCTGTTTGTCTGACCTGTTTGTGTCACCACTTATTTGTGCATCCAAGTCCACACAGCACTTCCCTATATGTGCACGTGAAGGCTCGTAGTGCGGTAGTGTGCAGTGTCTTTCTCACTCTCATCTCCTGCTGGCTTTCTTTTTCCCTTCTTTTATTTCCTCACATAAAGTGAAGACTGTCTCACTATCTCATCTCATATGCTCATCCCCAGGTGGAATGAAAGATGCTGCATGCAGCGTTTTTACACATCAGTGTATCACTGCCAACTTAAAGCAACGTTATGTAAGATTTGGTATTTTTGCGGTTTAGCGCCTCCACTTTCAGAGAGCAATATCAATATGGTAAAAAAATATGGACAACTTGGCTAACAGCCAAACATCAACAAGGTCCAGCAGCAGTCAGCCCAGCTCGGCGTCTGTCTTTCAGCCTTTTATTTCACCAAGCTCTCGCCAACCACTAAAAGTCAGTCCCACATTTACTCTTGTCCAGCAGCCTGTCACTTAGCTTCTTTGGCATCCTCTTCAGCCTCTTCACCTCTGCCATGTCCAGAGAGACCGCCGAGCCCAGTTACAATAAACACTTGCCTGGCCCATGTCCTGGTACTCTCATCTGGCAATCCAAAGTTCCTGTGCAGGGCAGTCACTCAGGGCAGCATAGCTACGTGATTGGAGCTAACATTAGCTAACAGTAGCTACATTTTCCTTTACTGATTCAAGGATTCAAGGAGTTTTATTGTCATTACAGCACATGTAAACATGGGATGAAACGAAATTGGTTTCCCCTGGTTCCGGAGCAGCCCGATATCAAATATAAAATAACAATAATAATAAAATAAATAAATAAATAAATAAATAAATAAATAATAATAATATATATAATATAAAATATAAAAAGTAAAGGTAAATTTAAATTTAGAAAAAAAGTATATACCACAGATGATGGACCGAAGACAGCTGATGCAGATCACAACATGTGATGAAAATCAGTCAAATAGTTGGTGGTGTGTGACTTAGTGCCGTAAAGTGTTACGTACTTCTCCCGACCCGGAGCCCAAAGTTACATAGTGTGAGAACAGACGTACGAATGACAGAGACACCGTTCACCTGATTACAAGTCGGTAAAGCTGATATTTTAATGATTCTGCTTTAAGTGTTAATCGTTAATTTAATTGCTGCAAACAAAAGACTGTGGGCAAGATAACATGCAAACAGCAGCCAATTATCTCAAATCACTGGGGTTTTAAATGGTGGTGTTTCTTTCCACACTTATAATTGTGTTCACTGAGTTCATTCTCAAGATCTCTTACAACAGTCAGACAAACGGTCATATAGGTTGTAAATACTCAAACTTACCTGCAAGGTAAAATGAAGGTGAAAGGTCAAATTATTACACAGCTGTTGGTGGTAATGCTGCATTCATGTCATGTTCTTTCACAGAGTGTTCAGATAATCTGAATGAACTGTTGGTCTGTTAACAAGCTGTGTGATCAGCTGACTGCTCATTGCAATGCAACCACAAGATTGCCCGTTACTTTCTATTTTTTGCTGTTGTCTGAAGCAGTAAAGTAAATCTGAATAATCTAAACCCACGTGTGTGATCACGTGTCCTCAGTATGAGTGCTTACTAAATAATGTACGATCCAGTGGCTGGTACTCATACACAATCCATCACATCTTCCATATAATGGATGGTTAATGGCAGGTCTTGAAGCCTACCACTGCTGTCATTGTAAGTTACTCGTAAAAAAAGTGGGTTTTGTCAGGAGGCCAGAAGGAGGAGGATATCACTGGCCATTGAGTGGCCCTGGGTGATGAGGCTAACTGCAACTTCTGATGATGAGGATGATGATTGGTGGAAAGGAAATATTGAGGAGAGGGTACGAGGAATAAAGGACAGAGATGGCTTGTATTTTTCTCCGATGTTCTTTCTCTAGTAGTATTTCTTTCGATTGTCTGATGAAATCCATGACTGGCTGATAGCGCTCCACTCCAGAGACCTTCATCACAATCGCAATCCCATCAGCCATCTGTCGCAGTTACCAATAGCAACATGGGAGCCAGCACAGGAGTGCGATAGCAAGAAGAGTGATGTGCTTTTGTACTTTTGCTGCAGCCCTCACTTATTGTTTGCTGGAACATGACTAATTTGTGCGAAGCATTAAGAGGCTCATCGTGTACACTGGCTACTCTATTACTCTATTATTCCTGCTCGTCCAGAGGGGAGTTTAACATAATGAAAACAGACTTTATTCATTAACTTATTCATAACTTGTATTTATTTGTTAGGGAGCTTTAATCAATACTTTTTTGGTACTTGTACTTTGTGTTGGTGTCTATGTAGTTTGAAAAATTCCAATGAATTGAAAATGAAGCGCACTGCACGATACACCTCATTGTTATTCATGCACCATGCATCTCAGACTTAACCCACAGGTAAACAGAGAGCACAGTGCACCTCTTACTGAACCTGATTCCTTGTAGAACTCCTCGTAGTAGTAATAATGTGAGAGAGGAGTTGCTCTGCAAAGGCAATTTGTTGTGCTATTAGGTCTCAGTATGAGGAAGGAGCATTGGCTTGATGCTGGTTTAATGTTGTTGCCGAGTATGATTGTCATGCTATACTATACTTTTACTATAAGATACATATTTAACAGCCAACTTATGAGAGGTACTGTACACCCATGCATTTCTTATGTATGTACTTATATGAACTCACGCTTAATTAAAACCTTAATAAATTGGAATGGGACTTGGACTGTCACGTCTCTGGCAGGACAGGAAGTAGAGCTGGTGTGGGTGGTGGCACAATGCCAACTACAGATAGTTAGCACACCTCAATGCATAGCACTGACTCTGGAACCAAACTCCTGAGGTGGAGCTGGACTGGGGACACCCACCCTGCTGAGTGCCATTGTGTTGAAGTTCTACAAGATTGGAACATGTGTAACATGTAATTGGAGTGGTAATAATATTAATATTAAAAATATATATACTGGTATAAATAATGATAACATGCCGGGCATGTACCTAGGCATCCTGACTCCTTGGACTGTGTCACCTCTGTCGCAGGGCAGGGACTGGAGCTGGTGCAGGAGGTGGCATGAAACCAACCACATATAGTTGTCTCAATATGTATGTATTGTTGAATGTATTGTTGTGCTGCAGTAAAATATATTGAAAGGTGTTTCTAATATGACCCTCTAATGTGGCCAAAATATTAGAAACACTTCTGACAGACAGTCATTAATTGATAATTGGATTGATATTTGACGTTTTTTTGGGGAGGGGGGTTAGGAGCAGCTTTTTTAGAGAAAGGTGTCCAGCTGGAGATATTAGAGTTCAGTTTGGTTTCTTTTTCTTTCCATTTTACACCGTGAGTATTATCCTGCAAATCCTCAGATTTATTGTTCAACTCTTCTGGGGGTCCCAGTCCAATTTGTGAACTGCCACAGATGGTGGACAAATCATTGAACTGTCGTTACATATGCAACTCTTGCATCGACTTTGAAAAGAGACCATCATGCTCAAACAGTAAACTGTGATGGCACCCACCTGTCAATCAAAGCGTCCACGCTCTTAATCCTGCATAACTTTAAGCCTTAATATAATGTGAACAGGTGAGTTGTATATAAATTCACCCTCAGTACAGTTGTCATGAACGGGGAAATTAGCTACAGAGACCAAAACTGTTTTTTGTACCAGGCTGTAAACATGTTTATTTCTGCTGTCTAACATGGGAACTTATGGAGACTGACTCACTGCAGTTTTTGCTACTTCAATGTTGGCTTTTCTTCACAGCCACAGAGGTTGTTCTTGTGTGGGACAGACACTTGATTCAAAGTTACATGTATGCGAGCATATGCTACTGTGTTGACTCATCTTGTTTTTTAAATTTGTGAAGGTAATATATAAAATATGTTCTTAAGTTGCTCTTCAAGTTAACAAAAACGTTTGATACTTTATACAAAGTGACTCAAGAGAACAGCCTGGATAAGTAGTTTTTCGGCTGATTGATGGGTTGGGTCTGTCCAGCTCAAAGCAGAGGTGTTTAAATATGAGTGACCTCACAGGTCAAGACAGAGGAAGTAAGGAGGAAATCGAGAGAAGCAGGGAGTTAAGAGGTCAGAGGGGACGGTGAGAAGCAGCTGAAGGGCTGGCAGACAGAGACCTAATTGAGACAGTAAAGGAGAAAATGAGAGGGAAAAGGTCGGGGAGGGGGGCAGCAGGAAGAAAGGCAGAGGCAGATATGAAGAGAACTGTGAGGGGGTGAGGGTTAGGGAAGAGGAGGAGTTGAAGTAAAGAAATGGATGGAGGAAGAAAGGAAAGGGTGGGGGACAGGGCTGTCAGTGCTGGTGGCCTTTCTGAAAGGTTAGTGGCCTGGCCAAAGGGAGAGACCGTGAATGGCAGCCGCTCTGCAGGGAGGAGAGGGGAGCTGTGGTCAGGCTGTGGAAACAAGGCTGCATGGCTCACACACACACACACACACACACACACACACTGACCACAGGCGTCTTTTTAACATGGCATTTTAAAGCAAAGCACGTTTGTCCACACTGAGAGCTAATGACATTAAACATTAGGTGACATTTCACGTGGACAGAATTAGCTGATTATTGTACTATTGTTCTAGTTGTGTGTGGACGTGGTGTGTGTGTCTGGCTCTGTGTTATGTGTGTACTGCATAGTGTGCTCAAAGGCATTGTGTATTAAAATGACAGCTCTGTGGCTGTTATGCTGATGTTAATCGCGTTGAATTTTTCATGTGCGTTCACGCTGAGTTAGAGGAACATCGGCGGCGTCATTTTCTGTCCAGTAGGGCAAACTTTAGAGCTTAAAATTCCATTTACAAAATAAATAGACTCGCTCTTCTCTTACGGGCTGTAAATGTTTGAACGGAACGTGTTTCGCTCAGTCCAACTATGCCCAAAGGTTAGATTTAAAAAATGAAAAATGCTCACATTTCTCTTATTTTTATACCACATCTCATCTGTTCTCACTGTATAATGGCTTTGACATTTGCACTTTGATTGGTGATCAACAAGACATTCTATGAACAAAACAAAGTGATTAACCTAGAATATTATCAACAGATTAATTAATCAAAAGAATACTTACTGACAGCTCATGTTTTACATATACAGTTACAGATTTACACAAAGAAGTCCAGTTGCCATTTTTCAGCACTGAAACAGACACTCAAATCTTGCCCACACAAAATGATAAACAATGCAAATGTGTTATTTCGATGCAAAGCAGAATTGACCTTGAGAATGTCCAAATGCTTTCAAAGATCTCATCAAAAGAGGCCACAGTTCTGTGTGAAACAACAGATTCCTCAAACACAGTCAAACATTAGTCTGCTCAGTGGACAGACCTTGAGACCGCAGAGTTCGTTCTGTATTGATAGTGTAAATGAAGGTGACAGCACTGTCCTTCAAACCTTCCTGCCTTAATGGTCAAAGGTCCTTTCAACTCCCCTCCCATCTTCCTTGTCTTCGTCTTCTTCTTTCATCTCCTCCTTCTTCTCCTCCTTCCTCCATCCCATTATTTTTTTATGTCAATACATGTGAATTGGAGTGCTTGGAACCACACCAGGACGCTGCAGTGAATTGGCACTCTGTTCTCTTTGTTTATTCCATTTAGTTGGCTTGGCCTCCCTCATTTACAGTTTGTTTCTCACCTCCTGCCTCTCTTTTTCTCTCTTGCCTCCCTGTATCTCTTCATTTTCTCTGCCCTGTTTTATCACCCAGACAACAACCTGATGGTCTGTGTCCCTGAAACAGCCTTATTTCAAGTAACCGCACGGGAAAGGCTTTGGCTCCTTGCTGAGGACGAATTGTTGGCTGGTGCAGGGACTGAACCTGAGACCTTTTAGCATTAGCAGCATTGTGCTGGGAAGTTAGTGATCAGAATGTGTCCAGGACTTTGTACTGAAAGAACAGAAACTTCTTGATTCATTACAAACACACATACAGCTTGCTACAAGGGTGGCTTGTTGTCTCCTCTCCAGTTTGTGATATCTGTTCAGAATACAAGATCTGGAGAGCTTCTGGCTTGGTGCTGTTTTTGGTGAAGTTCCTTAGAATTTTGTTTATGTTGGACAAATCTGCAGCTCACAGTTTATGTCCAGTGCCAATGTTCAGCACTAATGCAAAGAAGTAGTGTGTCCTTTATGTAGCCAAGACAAAAGTTAAGCTGCTCACTTGAACTACTGAGTAGAGGGTTTCCGGTATCTTTGGGAGCTTTTGTTCTTCAGTGAAAAATCACTGAAGAATACTGGCAGGTCCATGCACACGTGTGCAGAGACCCACTAAAACCACCAACCATGTTTAGAAGTTATTGCTATAGCAATAACTTTGCTCCACAAAAGTACTGTCCGTCCTGGGAGAGGGATCCCTCCTCTGTGGCTCTTCCTGAGGTTTCTTCCACCTTTTTTCCCTGTCAAAGGGTTTTTGTGGGCAAGTTTTTCCTCACTGGAACCGAGGGTCTAAGGACAGAGGGTGTCACTCCCTGTACAGATTGTAAAGCCCTCTGAGGCAAATGTACTTTGTGACTTTGGACTATACAAATAAAATCTGATTTGATTTGATTTTGGATAGATAGATAGAAGAAGAAGATATATTTCCAATCCCAGGAAGGATTCTCAGTCTTCCAGGTCATCGTATCCACTGAAGGTTATTGCAGTCAACTGGACTTGCTTAGTTTCTTGAGGATCTTTCACTTCTTCTTATTATTTATTATTAATTCTTATTTTGCGTTCTTCTCGAACTCTTCTCGAAACATAGCAAATAAATCTTGAATCAATGAAATGTTGAACCTAACTTTAAAATCGAACTCTCAACTTCTACAGCATATCTGCTCTGTGAATCTGTCCTGTGTTCTCCGTTGAGAAAAATGGATGAATTGAATATTTTTTGGTTTCATGATGGTGCCTTCAACAGAATACCATTCGGTCTACGTAGATAGAGACCTTAATTTGATACAATCCATCAAATCTTGCAGAAAGCCATAAAGATGGTGCAGGGCAGACGGTCTAACTGAGCAGCAGCTACACAACAGCAGATCCACAGACTCTGAACAACAGCCCGCATTAGCTTTCCTGCTTCCACTGCAAATTTGTAGCTAGCTGCTGAGCTGCTGCACCTTAAACAACATGTAAACGTTCCTGCAAATGTCTCTTGGGTCCGGTTAGATGCTGGTGTGCTCCTGACTGTTCAACACCACTAACGTCACACTGACAGCCCGTGACATGGAGGCTATAGCGCAAGTTTGTTTACTCCTCATTCCCTAAGGTGCAACACCGCCAGCCTGCCAGCTGCTGCCAATCAAACACAGACCCCCAGATGCTCCTCCAGCCGGCTCAGACTAAAAGTAGCATTTCTGATTTTTTAAGATTAAAAACTGATAAACAATACGTATGAAAACCACTACAAAGCAGGACGACTAAACCTGATCTCACAAGTAGGTTGAAATTATAAATGTAACCTGCTTCCAGTTTGCTCTGTGGTATTTTTTCTTTGTGGTGGGAAAAGTCACGCAAAGGACATTTTGAAAGGAGCAATAATTAAATTCTATTAGACTAATCACCAGTTTAAGTACAGCTTGTGCGGAGTAGTGTTCCACAACAAGCTGACACCAGTGCATGGTATTCATTTATTCATATGTAGAAAAAATGGGGCTTCTTTTTGTCAAAGCAGTGTAGCACTTCCACATGAAGGATGAGTTTTGGCATCCATAATTAGAGCAACATTTATATGATGACAAGTTCATTGGCTGTTAAACAACAACTTCAAGCACGCCGTTGCAGCCGATTAGTGTGTGGGAGCGTCTACTTTAAAACGGGGCTTGGTTAAACGCTGTCATCAGATGAACGGTTCCATGTCAGTGCTGTCTGTTACTGTTCGTGTTTACGTTCATCTGTCTGTGATCATGAGGAAATGAACCGGTGTCTTTCATGACTTTAGGTGACTTGAGACAGTCTTTTTCTGTCTCATCTGCTATTCAAGCCTTGCAGGGGAGCGGAGGAGATGTGACTGTAGTTAAAATTGGATAAGGCACAGTTCACACGGAGTCCACCAGCCCGACGCGTCACTGCCATTTGTCTCGCTGCGTATCTGAAATGAGTGCAGTGATGCCTCTGGTTTGAAATGATGCTTTAGCTGCAGTTGAAAGCTTGTTGAAAGCCGCCCTGATAGTTTATTCACAACTTGTCTTCTTTTTTGATATGATGCACTGCTCCTTCACTCAAGTCAGTATCACAAGATGTGACAGATGTTGTATTCTTTATTATTTGAACTTAAAGTCTGACAGACACAACTGAAATATAATCAGGAGTGTATGCGTGTGTATGTGTGTGTTAAACACTGACTGGCCTTTGCAGCCCTCTGTCCTGGCTGACCTCGAGCTGCAGGGGACTGGAGAACAGAGCAATCCCAGCTATGGTGCTGCACGGCTGGCTAGATTAGACCCGGGAGGGACCCTCCGCTTGTGCGCTCCTCCATGAATCCCCCAGCTCCTGCACATCTGGTATCCCCAGATGTGGGTGTGGGGGGAACAGTCTCCATCTGCTGCCAACACATGCTGACCCCCCAGAGAGCCCGCTGAGTTTATTTAAGGCTTCTTCACTCAGGTGTCAGAGCTGAGGGAAAAATAATCTACTGTCCTTTTTTTTTATTTGGCCATTTGAATATTTATGATATTAATTTTTAGAACGTGTCATCATAGGAAACTGTTTTTAATAAGATTAAAGCATTTAAAGGTGGAGGGCATAAACTCCTGCATCACTTAAAATGCAGGTTTTCTTGTGCTCGTTGGCCTAAATCCCATCTCTTCTGCTTTGGGTGGAGGCAGACACTAAAACTCTATGCATGGCTACAGGAGATAAACTCAAACTTTATTTATTTATGCAGCACCTTTCATGTAAACATGCAGCCCAGAATGCTTCATGGAGCAAAACGTAAAAACAGAAATAGATGACAACGAATAGAAATCTGCAAAACTGAATACATAAATAACATTTAATGAACATTTAACTAATTTAGAACGAACAGAAGCCAATAAGATAAGACCAGAGAGGGCTGGTACAGAATTAATATGGTGGGGAGGTTTGAATAATCTTATGAAAGAGAAAACACGGCGCCTCGTCCTTTTAAGTGCAATTTTTGGCCACATTGCCAAAAACTTCTCCTGTGACGTTTTTGGGTTCATGAAAGTTCTTTCACTGACTTCCTGCTGACTCTCTGTGGCTGTGAAGTGAAGCCTATGCAGAAGCACCAAAAACCGCAGTTCCTCAAACGTCCACTTGAGGCTGGCTGCAGGAGTGAGTCAGTCTCCATAAGTCATTTAAACACTTTACAGCTCGTTCAGACTTTTCACTTTTCATTGGATCAAATACTCGTAATAAAATAAAATGATTTCAAGATGATCAGAAGCTGTAGTGATCGTCTTACATTTCTTTGTTATAATGAACAGCACGGGAAACGTGCCACTGACTGCTGCTCCAAAACCCTGAGACAGAGGTTATTAGCGCCCTCTAGTTGCCCAAGGTACAGTTGCCCACAGTGAGATCAATGAATTTGTTTGTGGCAGCGATAATTTTGAATCCCTTCACTTAGTTGTGTTTCTAATTAATGAGTCAAAGACTTCCCATGAAATCTGAATAAAAGGACGTGTTTGTAAGCAAGTGTTTCTAGAACATACAGAAATAATCCAGTACGTTTGGTCAGTTTCACTGCTGCCATCACAGGCTGACTGTGTGTGTGTGTGTGTGTGTGTGTGTGTGTGTGTGTGTGTGTGCCACATGCCATTGGGATTTGGAGTGACAAGTTTTAAGGCAGAAAAAAGAATTCTGTTCTCCGTCTCTTTCACTCTGTCAGCATTTGCGTCACCTCCTGCTGCTTGTAAAGACACTCTGCTCCACATACAGACTTCCAATGTCATGCAGACGGCACACTGTTGTTGCAAAGTTTGTGTAAACCGCACAGGTAGAGTGAGCGAGTACTAATGCTGTCATTAATCACAGTGAAGGTTATCTGAACGGTTAGAGGAAGATCAGGGAGGGGAACTGGTCTAGATTTAGGGTTCGTTTAGGTGTGTGTGTGTGTGTGTGTGTGTGTGTGTGTGTGTGTGTTCCAAACTTTCCTCGACTAACTTAATTATCATTGCCATCATGCTTTCAGGGCTGATAACAAAAGTTCTGTTTTGTGAGAAGGAGGTGAAGCAGTCAGCAGTTTTTCTTGTGACGCAGCATATGACAGAGAGAAGCAGCAGAGGAAGAGAGAGATGGGGGGGGCAAGAAGGATAGAGAAATGGAGAAGTGAAGTAAGAGTGAGAGGAAGTAATATAGCGAGATAAAGAGAGGGGTCAGGATGAAAGAGCTGGAGTCAGAGATAGATGGAGACTGTGTGGGGAGACAATGAAAGGGAAACAGAGGGAAAGCATGAGTGATGATAAATAAGCAGTATGTGCTGAGACATAAAAGAGGAAAGATAAAGGGACAGAGGGTGGTTAAAGAAATCAAGGTGCAGGATATGGAGTCTGGTGCATATCATAACAATGAGACAAAGACAGCACATAACCACCGGCCAATCAGAGCTGCTGCTGCTCTTTTTGCTTCATGTCATTTTTAGGTGACACAGCCTAAAAGAGTTACATTTAAGTAGAAAGTAAAGAAACTTGCTTACTTTACTTTTTTTGTCAAACATCTCAGTCTTAAATAAAAGTCCATGGTCCTCTTACTGGCTGGTTCTGGAGCATTCAATTGCATCTCACGCTGTAGACTCTAACTAATATGGTATTTCTCAAGTGTGTTTCAATTACAGTTCATGTGTTTAAGACTTGTATGAACAAAAATAATAGAGCTACTTATTCCAGCATACAATGTTAAAGTCTTTGTTTTAGTTACAAATAAAACAATTCACTTTTAGAAATAGAGTTACTGTGTAAAGCACCAACACAATTCAAATAAACACAGTATTGTATTGATACTAATGTATCTACAATACAGGAGAAAATGTGCTGCAGTCAAACAATAGTCCGCTTAACTTGTCACACAGTTGGTCTTTTCATTGTTCTACAGACATAAACCTGAAACATAAAGCAAGTGAAATGAGAGGAGAAAGGAGCTAAAAGTGAAGGATAGAGGAGATGAATGCAAGCATTAAAGAACAAGATAAGGTGGAGGAAGACAAAGGAAAGTAGGAGGAGAGGAAAAAGGGGGATACAGGAAGTGCCACTGAGGCAGAGAGAGAGAGAGAGAGAGAGAGAGAGAGAGAGAGAGAGTCAGTCAGTTCATTGTGGTTCTCTCTCAGACTCTCCAGTCTGCTGTGCACTGAACTGGATACAGTGTTTTAGAAGAGGACTTGGCTTTTCTGTCTTGTGTGCTCTGTGCTTTTATTTTGGAAGGGACTGTTTTTCTCAAACAGGACACTATGCTGAAGTTTAGTGTCACCCACAGCTCCAGGTGTGTGTCACCAGATGTGTCATCCGGAGGTATCTCTACAGGGAGATGTTTGACAGGTTTATGATGCAGTGACTGTACTTTTTCAGTCTTGTGTTTTATTTTGTATTTTGTCTGTTTGGATGTTGTTGCCGTGATTGAACCCTCTCTCTCTGTCTCTCTCTCTATCTTCCCCTGCAGTCACAATGAGCGGAAGGTGACCTGTAAGCACCCAGTGTCAGGCATCCCCTCGCAGGACAACTGCATCTTTGTCGTAAATGAACAGTAAGTCTCTGACGCACCCACACTGCATTGTTTGCTTCTGATTTCAAAGGTCAATGGAGAAACGCATAGACAGATTCTTTCTTCAAACCACTGCAGCAGCTGGGACAGTGTGAGAATGCACTGAATGACTTTGATACACCAGACTTCAGAACTCCTACTCAGACCAGAGTCAGGTCGCGAGTCTAGACTTGTCAGCACGCCCCGGTTACCGGAGTTATATTGGGCATCCAAGGTTCCCAGAGTACTGAATGTCCCCTTTATTTAATACACAGACAGATGGAGAACTGAGCAGCACCAGAATTTGTGCAGTCTCGTGATCACCCAAAATGTCATGCATTGGTCCACAGCTAATCTCTGATCCAACTGTTTGGTGCACATGGATGACTGCGTCACCTGGACCTTTCTTCTGCTCTGTCTTACACCAACACTGACTGCTGACTCATCACTCCTCTTAACCGGCCCGGGGAGGCAGCATGTGATGAACGAGTGGAGTTGCAAGTTTTCCACGATATGTTCCCTGCAAATGTTTCAAAAGAAAAGCCTTGTTGAGAATATTAATGCTTGAGGGCGACCCCAAGTTGAAGGCAGTCATGTGAACGCATATGAATGGTTAGCTCCTAAAACTGATCAGCAGTTAGGATCTTGCATGGCAGCTAATGCCATCAGTGTATGAATGTGTGTGTTAAAGAGCTTTGAGTGGAGAAAGACGCTATAAAAGCACAGTCCAATTACCATTAAAAAGGCTTTTCATTTGAAAGGTATGCAGTGTTAGCTTAACATAGGACAATCAGGAACAGTTTAAAATGAGGCTTTGTACTTCTGGCTAGCTACCTTGCTAACATAGCAAGCAGATGTGATAAACATGATATTAGAGTTATGCTGAAAAGGGGAAATGATGAGGTCATTGTTTATTAACTTTACAACAACGCATTTTACGAACTAGTTAGAAGCTAGCAACTTTCAGTGAAGATGCTAACTGACTCTGCAACACCTGTGATGCTAACTCTGCTAATGCTACATGTGCTGCCGCCAACTAAAAAGTTACAAAATGTTTCCTGTCTCTCTTTTAGGCAAGTAGACCGTAAACTGACCAAATGCTACACTGTAAACTGGTTACTGTGACATTCACAGTAACTAACTGGCAGCAGTTAACAAGTAACCCTACAGTACATTATTGTTAATGTAATTTTTACAGTACAGTGGTCCCTCGTTTATCACGGGGGATACGTTCTAAAAATAACCCGCAATAAACGAAAAAAGTTTTACAATTATTATACATGTTTTAAGGCCGTAAAACCCCTAACCACACACTTTTATACACCTTTTTACACGCATTTTGTACAGTACTCCCTTAGTTAATCAGGACACAGAACACATGTGCGGTTCTCACTTAGCCAATCAGGATGCAGAACACAATGCGTGTTCATACTGTACAGTACGCTGTAAAAAAAGCATGCAAAATTACACTAAAGAAAATCTGCGAAACACCAAGTCCGCGAAAAGTGAACCGCGTTATAGCGAGGGACGACTGTACATTATAATTTGAATACACATTATACTACTGTGAAATGGTTTACAGTAATTTACTGGGCACAAACAGTACATTACTGTGGATTTCACAGCCGAAATTTACAGTGTATTGTTGGGATTTTCCACTTTGAAACTGACATTACCACGCAGCTTTTTTGGAGTTGTTCCGTCCAGATTTACATATTAATAATATAGACCAGACACGTTTTTGACAGTTTGCTACAAATGTGGTGTTATTTCTGTCAGAATTCATTCAAATCAGACATTTTCAGCCCTCCTCGATGTTTTTCTCTTATCTCAACCTTGTGCTCACACTGTAGATTTGTATATCTCAACAGTAGTGTATCTGTCTTGTTTTTGTGTGTGAGATCATTCTGATAACCGTCTCCAGTCAGCAGACCCTGTTTTGAAGGACGATACATAACAAGCCACAACTTAAGAGCATGTGACGTGGCTTCAGCAGTGGTGTTGTGGAGGAATGACTGCATCATCTGTAGGTCATGCTAAAGCTCTGACTGTTCCTTGTTAAACACATAATAATCAGAGACAGTGCGTCCATGCAGCTGTGCCCACTGTAACAGAGCGTCAGTGTACAGCTGACAGAAGCTGCAGCGTGGATGCCCACACACTGAGAGCATAACGACCGGGCCGCTTATCACACTCCGCACTCTGTACACCGCTCCAAATCCTCTGTCGGGTTTTTCACGACGCAAAGTATTCATAGCGGAATCCATTTTCAGTCCGGCCTCTGAGCCCGTCCTTTTCTGTAGGGGTGTTGTTGTCTGAGCTTCCTGGAGGCGGTGGTTGAATAGAAAGCAGAGGATTGTGGTTGTTATACCCGCAATAAACTTCGGATAATCTTTTCAGTTTTCAGCCTGATCCAAATTGCAGCTGTACACCATCCAACAGCCCTGTGTCTATTTCTTTTTTTCTTTCTCATCCACTTCTCATGCTGAATACATACACTTTCTGTCTGTACACTAGAGCACAGCTGATACCTTTTTCCTACGGTACACTGGGAAAACTCAACATGCCAATATTTTAATGTGTTTTATGTTATTATAGTGCCATAAAACTAGATTATTGTATCCTGTGTGAATATAGGGCATTGTTAGCAATGATGCAAACTGTAATTGCCTTCCAAGATGACCCATGTACTGTCGTAATGTCTTTATGCCCCATAATGGCAGGACACCATCACAAATAAGTATTGTTATTACTACTAAACTGTTTTTTACAACAACAGTTTTATTGGGCTTAGTGAGCGATCACAGTTTCTGAATAACTACTTTGTTTAAGAGCTGCAGTGATTGAGTTGAATGGTCTTTAAACTGAGGGAACCTTTGTTTCTCATGGTTAAAAGAAGAACTAGCTGCAACTAACAATTATTTTCATTAGAGATCAATAGAACAGTCGTTATTAAGAGCTAATTCACTGTGTTACAGACTGTCGCTGTCATTGTTACTTATTGGCGTCACATTCAACTTTATGTGACAAGACAAGGTTCTGTTGTCATAGAGAACAAGAGTACAGGGACCAACCTGGCCTGAAGCAATGTGTTTTGTTTTTTTTAACTCAATCTCAAACCACTGAAAGAGTGTGAACCTGAAGAAAATAGGAACCCAGCTCCGTGTCTATTTACAGCCTTCCTTATTTTTACATACCAAGATTGGACCCACACACTCTCAAAGTAACTTCTAACACTTGCTTTTCACACCTCACTTTTTTTTAACGTTTGGAAATAACTGCTTTTTACAACTAATGTAAAAAAGTAGAACAAAAGTCCAAATTTGAGTCCAACCCAACAGGACCAATTCAATTGGGTTTGATTGTTTGTCAGGGCTGTGATATAAGACTTGACTTTAACTGCTGTGTTGAACATTTGCTAAAGGATAATTTCAGATTATTACAACAGGGGTTCTAATCAAACTAAACCTGTACATACAACAAGACGCCGGACAGGCTAGGTCTGCTGTCCGTGCTGTTAATTTGTTTGATTTCTTTTTTATTTATCAATTTTTTTATTTTTCTCATCAGTTGGATAACAGTAATATCTCTAGTGTCCTCAGGGGATAGCCTATGCAGTCCAGCGGCCCCCGCTGGAAGACAAAATGAATTTTTTTCTTTGAAGTTTTGTTGTGAACATCTGTGACTGAAGGTTACAGGCCCACTTCCTGTTTAAACTTTGACCTGAATGCATAGAAATACCCCAATAATCAGAATTAAATTTGAGTTATCGTTTTAATATCTGTCAGCTGTCTTGTCTCTGTAAGAGAAGTTTATGTTTCCCTTCTGGCTGCTGCTCTGGAATCAGATGCAGACATGATGGACCGTTCAGCACTGCTGTCAAGTTGGTGACTGTGGGATTTTGCAGTGTTGTAGTCTACTGTCAGACAGTGAATCCCTCTTGCTCCAGGGCTGAATGCTTCAGTTTCCAGTATATCCAAAATCAGTCTGTTTGATGAATGAATCTATCACAGTAGCACTTGTGTATTTGTATGAGGTGAGGGTTTGTGTGCCTGTGTGTAAGGTGACTCAGTAGCACATCACTGTTCTAGTAGTTGGTAGTTGCAGTCTATTGTACGAATTAAAGTCACATCCACTGCTGTGTGGAGTCCATACATTCAACACTGATTCCCACAGTTCTTATGTAACAATCCCATGACTTCCATACAGTTTACTCTACACCTTTTTTTTCTTAACGTGATCAACCAAAACCCCAAAGAAGCCCACATAAAAGAAATAAAGAAGAAACAATATGGAATTAAATCAAGGGTGAAACAAAAGGGAACATTTCTAGATGAAACAGTGAGTGGAAAAAGGATTTCACTTGGCCATCTTTCAATGTGGAATATGAGAAGGCTCCAGAAAACCTCAAGAGTAGACGATCTTTATGTGAGGTACAACAGCTTTCAGAAAGCTCTTCCAAACATCACGTTCTTCCAAGAGTTGCCTCCATCAAACAACAACAACCTGAGCACTGAGCGCTCTCTGAGGATCCAGACAATCAATCCAGTGAATGAGAATGTCACGTTGCTTCCCCAAAGATGAACTTTATTTTACAAAGTCCATTGACTTTGCTCTACTGCTACTTTTACATTGTCATTCTGAAGATTGGATTTGACTGGCTGACTGTCCAAATAAAGGAGCCCATGCTAGCTTAACTTTATGAGCTCTTCCATATGCTGTGGAAAATGTGCCGCTTCAGGAGGAGGGAGACAATGGGCAAAATTGCTAGACCTCAACATCAGTATCCCTTCCAGCATCAAAGGCACATGTCGTGTTGAGCGTGCACTGCATGCACTTCGTAAACCAGCTGGATGGAAGGAACAGGGCAGCAGCCATGCAGCACATGAGCCACCTGCCTGTATCCTCTCCTTCCTCTGATGTGAAAAGGAAGAGATAGGAAGGTAATATATTTGAAATGAAATGATGCTCCCAGTTGTTCGGTCTTTTCTTAACCGTGTTGTTTCAAGAAATGATGCAATTTGCTGAAATGATTCTTTAGATCAAGTGTGAGATGTAGCATGAGGGGTCTGCACCCTTTTGCAGAACAAGAGAGCCTCAGCCAGATCCTGCAGGGAAATGACTTTTTTCCTCGAGAGAACAGTGTCTGAACTGGAAGGGATGAAGCTGAGGGCTAAGCCAGAAGGGATGTTAGAGGAGTTTTTTGAGCGTTCTGCCCGAGGCTGAGAGTTACCTTTCAGGTGTGATGCAAGTGGTGTTACGATTTTGGTGTCAACGTGCTTTTCACAGCACGGAGCTGAAAGGTCAAGTTCCCTTCAACGATGGTGTTTTCAGAATAATCAACCATGACGGATGTCCCTCTGGACATCCGTCATGGTTGATTATTCTGAGGCGGTCGTGGTGCGGTCGTGGTGCGGTCGAGGTGCCCTACTGGATCACTTCAGGGGCCTGGTCTCCTGAAGAAATACGCTGACTTTTACTTACAGTTACTTTTACTTCACAACTCTTCGCATTTGGCTGAAACACTGCTTGTGATGCCAATCTCCTCCGCTCAGTGTGAGCGGTACAGAAATCGCATTAAAAACACCACCCACAGCAGCCCCCATGTCTCCACTGCTTAAGAGTTAATCCGTATCAGCACAGAAGGCTGCCCGCTGGAGGAATTCAAACCGAGTCAGGCAGCACTGAAATGGGTTCTAAGAGGGGCCGGGGAGCCTATTAGGAAAGAGTGGCCAGCAGACATACTAGATCTGTCACACACGCACACATATAGGTGTTTAACAATTTACAATTATGATCAAACAAAGAAGGTTTGTGTGCCCTGTGAGCAACATCAATGTCCTCTGCCAGTCATATAGCATTTAGGTGATGAATTACACAGCATGGTTGTTTTTAGAGGTGCTAAGAGACATTTTAGACTTATGCTATTAAACTATCAACCTCCATGAAGTTACCAGCACAAATTAGACTGATCCTTTGCATCTCTTTGCCTCCTCTGTCTGTATGTGTACAGCTCTGTATAGTTTGTTTATGGCTGCACACTCACAAACCGAAACTAAAACTCTCTCTTTGAATGTTTCCCCTTCCTCGCCGTCTGCTGTCGCGGTGACTGACTGCTGGACGCTCCCTAGCCATCAACTCTGCAAATGGGATCCATTCTGTGGACGACACACACAATTCTTCCAAAGAAACTACTTTCTGTTCCCCCATGAGACAAACGAGAAAACAACAAAAAAGAGTCGGGATGACGTGGGCTGAAATGAAATTTAGGGCCAGCTTCTGAGAAAGACAAATAAACTGCAGCAATTACACGCTCCACCTCCAAAAGAGTCGTCAGAATGGTATTTCAATCTGTTCTCGTCTCTGAACTGTGCAGCCGAGATACCGACCACCACACACACACACACACACACACACACACACACACACACACACACACACACACACACACACACACACACACTTTTACTGCTAACAAGTTCAGCGGAGCTGCACTATGTGGCAGCCCCTCTTTCTCTCTCACACACTCTCTCTTCTATCGCTTTCACACTCACCCTATTCATCTCCCATCCCAATTATCTCCTCTGTCACACCACTCCCGTTAAGGAGTGCTGAGCTGTCTGTGTGTGTGTGTGTGTAAGTTATGTAAATGAGGTGTGCATGGTTTGTATTTTTAAACTTGTTGAGCAGAGAGGAGGTGAGAAAGTCATGGGGAACGAAAGGTGTTTATCTGCGGTGACGCTGCAGATGAGAGTTTCACCTTGTTCTGCCCCGTCTGGCATTAAGATGGCGGGTGAAAGAGAAGAAGAGAATCTTTGCTTTAACATTCAGTCTGAGTAACTTTCAGTCGTGATGAATGTTATTTGACCTTCATTACCAGGATTTAGCTTTACCTTATGAATACTAGTGAAACTAGTGTTGGAATAAAGTAGAGAAAGTCAAGCCTGCAAAGTAGTCTCCGATTCTGCACCCATTTTACTTGGACGTCCTTATACATTCATATGTTATCTCATGACTGTTGAGCTAGTTCTGCTACCCGTACCTCAGGTCAATCAAAACTTTCTCGTCTGTTGTTCCCCGTTGGTGGAACTTCCTACCAGTTCCTACCAGATCAGGGGTGTCCCTCTCTACCTTTAAAAACCTCCTGAAGATCCAGCTCTTCAGAGAGGACCTCCTCTGCAACACTACCAACAACTGGACGTGATACATCTATCCTAAATTTTGACTGACCATAACATTCGTAAAGATGCCTTATGACTCCAGAACTTCACATGGTTATTTGCTGCTGCCGTCTGAATTGTTGATGACTGAACTGAAAGGGTTAGGGGTTAAACTTGGTGCCATGGCTCACTATCTTTAGAAATCATTGTCTTTCTGGGAATGTGCAGATACTCATTGACAGGATTCTGGAAAGGTTAGCACAACTCCTTTATCTTTTGGCATCACAATCATGAGGTAAACCGTAGAAATACAGCATTCATTTTACTAAGTATAATCCAGGAATGTGTATTTGCATGTATGTCTGGCCAAGTAGCGCCTTGCGTACTGACGTACCGTTGCAGCAACACCCTGCATTGTTTTAATGGAGCCCTCTGTGCACCAATGGACCGGTTCCAGTCAAATGTATGAGAGGCGTCTTAATTTCACAAGAGCCCTCAATCCTCTTCAGTTCTTCCACCTTTCTCTCAGCACCCATTTATCTGACCTGGACCACTTACAGGAAAATCAATGGCAGGTATTACTCGAATGAGTTGGCCTGCTCTTGGAATACAGCCACATAGGTGCTGCATTCAGTTCTTTTCAGTAATCCTCTCAAGCTTAATTTAAGCAGAAGAGTGCTGTACTGAGACTCTACAGACCAGAACTACCTTCACACTAAATACTGTACAGGCTGTTAATGTTCAGATGTCACCGTTATCAACAGATGAACTGTTGGGGCGGCAGTAGCTCAGTCCATAGGGACTTGGCTTCGGAACCGGAGGGTGGCTGGTTCAAGTTCCGCATGGACCAAAAATATGGAAGGTGGACTGGTAGCTGGAGAGGTGCCAGTTCACCTCCTGGGCACTGCCGAGCAAGGCACCGACTGCTCGCTGGGCGCTCCTCAGGCTGCCTCAGGGATGTTTTCCAGACACTAAAGGCATGATGGGAATTGTAGTATTCAATTC
Organism: Larimichthys crocea; assembly: GCF_000972845.2. NCBI lineage: Eukaryota > Metazoa > Chordata > Actinopteri > Sciaenidae > Larimichthys > Larimichthys crocea. The sequence goes on from NC_040030.1 coordinate 17,905,001, forward strand.
TGCATTGATTTTTAGCCATGCTAGCCACTGGACTGTCCATTGGTTGATTGGTTGGTTGCTTCCCTTAGTCTCATCTGTATTTTGTGTTCATTACAACAACCAGGCTTCAGCCTGAGACACAAAACAAAAAGGGCCAAAACCTATGTTAGCTTTCCACCTCCTCCTCATATACAAACATTAGTCTGAGTCACCAGATGTACTGTTTTCAAAAACTCCTGGGGTAACTTCCCAGGTCAGGGTAACTAACAGTTAACTAACAGTACAAATGTAAAAAAGCTAGCAGAAACCCTTTCTTTGCATGGATTTAGACATTTTTGTGCACATTTTTCACCAAAACAAAGATGGCTTACTTTCTCACCTCCACAGAACTGACCAATTCTTGTTTCAGTAATTCTGAAATAATTACTAATAATTCTTCAATCCGGAAGGTGTAAGGGGAGTGAATTTCAGATGCTGTTCATCGATACAGGAAGCACTTTTGTTGGAGTGCACTGATGCCTTTATCAATCTGTTTGCATGGTCTCTCCATTCCCATACTGTCAATGAATACACTGGCTCATCCAGTCAGAAACTTTGAGACTGATGCATCTTCTTAACTTCTTAACCATCTCTTACCATCACATCTCCCTATCGCAAATTTGATTTATCCTCCTGCTCTTTAACAGGAGATCTTCACCTATTCATGTGTCACTCACTGAGGAGAAGTTTGAATTAACAGAAACTCACATCCACAAAGTTGCTTTTTTTTGTCCCCTGTGGCGAAGCTTTCCTCCTCATCAGGATGTGCACACGCCTCTGCAGCTCTTGCTTTTTTTTAATGACTGTCTAGTTTCCTCTTTTCCCTGTTTTGTGATATATTCTACTCACTAACATCTTGTTCTGCTCATCGTCCTGATGTTCTGTTAATAGCCTTCCGCTCTCCCCATCCTAACAAGTTTGTGTGTTGAGCTTATCTGGCTGCAGCTCTGACCCTCTTTGACTCAGCCTTTTTCTTTCTCTCTTCCTGCTTCCTCCGTCTGTCTACTTGCTCAATTATTAACAGATTCCTCTCAGACGTCTTCAGCTGTCTGATTGTTCAAACAACATAAATATAAGAAGATGGGAAAACAACAGGCAGACATGCACGACTGAGTGAAAATCTGAACTAAAGAGAGAGATGATGATGTTGAGCAAATGGGAGGCTCTGAACGATGGTTGGGCTGTTTAGTTTGATCATAGCAGTGGATGGATAAATAGTGTGGCATTAAATTAATAATCAGATTGTATTATAGTGAGAAACACAGAACAGAGGGTTTGACTACAAGCTTCCAGTTTACGAATGGACTCAAAAAACAAAAAGACAAGACGTACAGACTTACCTCACCTCCAGTGACCTGAGAACTACCTTCATCCATGTGTTGTTTTATGTTTGCTTTTTCTCAATGTTATGATTTCTGTCATTGAATTTAATTTGATTTCTTATTATTTTGTCATTCTCTCTCTCCCTCCCTTGTTCTGATTCTAGAGTGAATTGTGCAAAGCTTGTCCACCCTGACAAGCCCATAGAGGTTCTCACCAGGTAATGATCCCTCACATCACTGGAAGAGCTGCTTTGGCTTCAGCTTCACTATCAGCCTTGATACTTGCTTAGTGACTAAAACCAGAAGCTGTCGCATGCAGAATGAGTTGTTAGCAGTGGGTAATGTCAAAGAACAGCTTTAGAACTACTGACTGGAGTCCTGACCAGTCAGATGAGAAGATCAATGTCAGCGTTTGAATCAACAAAAAACTCGACAACCACTTACTCTTTCGCCCAGCTCATAGGTGTTGCTCAAGCTTGCTTGCTCTGCATTATTGCATAGTAAAATGTTATGAATGTACCCATACGAACTTTCTTTCTTTGTGTAGCCTGGCCAATTATGCAAAATGTGTTCAGAATATGCTTTCTACTATTTATGTTTATTTATCTAATACGTTAAAAAAAGCAGCCCAACTGCACTTCTCAACATCTTAACAACCACAGTTGGGGTTTCCTAATCAGTCTCGGGGGGCGGAAGTAATACCATACCAGTTTTTTGTAGCAGAATAAGCTGAAGAATATGCCAAATTGATAAACTTACTTGGACAAGCTACTTAAAGAGATTCATTGGGTATAGAGCCAGCCTTAGGGTCAACTGACAGTTGAGATGCTGTACGTCATGAGTTGCTGTCTCCTCAAACGTTAGAAACAAGTGAGGGAGGATGTCCCATTTGGTAAAAACTATTCTTCCGTCCTCATATTTCCTCGTGCGTCCTCTTTGGGAGGAGCTAAAACGTAGGGAAGAATTGCAAGCCAAATCGAAAAGAACCGTGCCTCATGTGAAGTGTTTTCACACGGCACACCTCAAGGTTAAGAAGTAACTAGTTGGTTTGGCAAATGTTCATCTAGTTACGTTTTCCATCTCCGATAAAGAGCAGCAGGTCACGCAAATGTTAACTGGAGATGGAAAGAAAGAAAAGAAAAGGAAAGACCCAGTGGCAAAGCTCACCTACTTCAAACTGCGTCCAATCAACACGTCATTGTGGAAAATCTGAAACAGTGTCTCATGCTCTGAACCTTTTGGTAGACAAGTGAATTAAAGCTGGAAGGCCAGCAGGACATGATATTGATCTTCTTGTGTGACTGTAAGATGGCAAACAAGTCAAGCTGTTTGTTAATTTCAGTCAGATCTAATTGCTGAAACCCCACTATGCTAACAATAACCCACTGATCCAAACCGCCAGGACGCCTCTTCCAGTTTTGTCTTCAGCTCCATTCATCTTTAATTCAAGGCTTCAGTCGTCTGTTTGACTTTTTTTTCTTTCTCTTGTTTCCGCCTCTTGCTAACACTAACTTTATTTCAGACTCTGCGTGAATTGCCTGATGATCTGCTGTGCAAGACTAACACAGAAATTATATTGTGGATGATTAATGTGTATTCCATGAGTTGTGTCTCCTGCAACAGCGGGAAAAGTTGAAGTTTCATCTCTGAATAATAACCCTGTGTTGAATTGAATAGGAACTAGCTCTTTTTTGTTGCCATCTGAATCTAATTAAATCTTTTTTTCCCCTTCAAAAATGGCTTATGTTACAGCTGAAATGAAATCAGCTGCCACTGCGACTACAGACATACATCCTCTTTGTTTAATGATAGGGTTGTAAAAATTAGAGGTCTCTCACATAAAGCTCGAGACTGTCTTAGACTGAACTGTGACTCATTGATCAAATCCAGAAACCAAAGAAAGAGAATTCCATTATTGAAGTTATTCTTACAGCTGTGATTACAGCAATGATTAAGCCCAGAAGTTCAGGTTTTGTTGAATAATGTTTCCATATTATCCCCAGTCCGACAATGACACAGTCGACTCAGCTTTGGTTATTAGTCAGATACAGTTCCTCGATGGTGTCTTTATTAACATCAGCATTAACATTTATTATTATTGTTTCAAAACTAGTGCTAAGATAATAAAAAGTGGATGTTTGAAACACAGCTGAGTCATCGGTAACATCAGTCTGCACTGGTGTTCTCGGTGCAGGGGGAAGTCATGTTGCAAACAAATGGATCGAGGCAAAAAGCTCCATTTTATTTCATTCTCTGATCCTGCTTAGATGGCTGAGTAACGGCCTGCATCGCCAGCGCTCACACAAGCCGGTTTCATCAGCGAGTCACTGAAGTGAGAATAAACAGAGACCGGAGGAAAGGATTTATGGAAGGAAGGTTAATAAAGGCTAAGATAACGGTGCGACTGAAAGATGAAAAGGCAGACAAGATGAGACAGTGGGAAGGATTGAAAAGGCAGAGAGGGGAAATAACAGATTGGCTGCACGATGTGTGGACAATTTCTGACGTGTTTGTGTGTTAGTCATCCTGCTTCAGATGTAGGGCTCTTGTTACTCGAGGCAAGTGAAGGCCTCCTCTCTCACTCAGAGTCAATTGGCCAGCAATTCAGTGCCACCAACAGAGCCACGAAATGGGAGCAATTTCAGAACATCCGCCTCTGGCAACAATGAGTCTCTGTTTCCTAAAGGCTAAATGCCTTCACTTGTAGACATTGCATACACACACACACAATTGAGAGTGATGAATGTGAATGTTGCCAGCTCAGCTGAAAAATATTTCATAATGAGTGTATTCTCACTCTTGAGCTCATTCGGTTAAATCAGTTAGGATGCCAAGCTGCTGACTGTTGTTATTTCACCCACGTTTCAATAACATGTTACAGTTCAGTTTTATTTATAGAGCACGAAATCATAACAGAATTTATCCTAGGACATTTTTTAGGTTTGGATCGTGCTCTTTATATTAAGGTTTGGGCGATCCAACAATCCCCAATGTGGGTGTCTGAGAGATTTCTATACATAACTGTGTGGATGGATGAAACAGATGTCAAAAACACCTTAGAATACAGTCTATCCTGCCGAGGCACATAATACTTGCCTTTTGCTGAGACTTCCAGAAAGTTTGAGTCAACCCAATCATCCTCCTTAGTTCAGCTTATTTGAAGAGGGGTTTTATGAGGTAGAGCAATAGAACTGCATCAGTTTCCTGGCCGTCGCCTTCTACTGTTGGTATACACTGACTATGGATAAATTCTTCATACAATGACTACGTACATACAATAAACTATTCCTGTAATGCAGGTTTGATGTTTTCCCCTCAGAAATAGTGTTGGAAGTAGAGATCCTGCAGATCCATGCATCTGGCCAATCATGGTGAGATCAGACTGTCAAATAGTCGGTTTTCATAAAGTTGTCAGATCCAGTTCCGTCATTGGAATGGTTAGGAGGGGTTTCCTAAAGCTGTTCAACACTTCACATGCTGAGAGTCAGCAGCTGTCAGTTTATAAATGAATTTACAGATGTTAATTGCACAGGAGGTGTTTCAGAATAATTTTCAGCCGCCAATCTCACACTGATCTGACTGTACAGATACACTTCTATTTTAATCAATCCAGCTGTTTACATAAGCTGTGTTTGAGTTTTATGAACGTAACTCCAGTGATTGTGTGCTGGGCTCTGAGCGCTGCCAAACACAGGTGACTTACACTCAGTTCTGTGCCTGAATCCATCAAGTGTCGACACAAACGAAGAGCTGAAGCTGATGCTGTCAGGCAGAACTGAAGAATCTTTTCGGTTGAAAGGTTCAGTTAAGTCTTGAAGAAACTTACAGCAAATCTTAGAAGACTAGATGCCCTAGTCAATATGTTCATGTGTGTACACGGTTTCTTTTTGGACATTCAGCTTTTTGAATGTCAACTTAAAGATCTCTGAGAAGTCAAATCAAAAGAAACTCAGAAGTGTAATTACAATAAAATACTTACTGTGGCTTCCAGGGAACTCTGTGTAAAATGTAGACTGGTGCCACGGGTCTCTAAAGGACCCTAAAAGGCGTAATTAACCATAATTTCAATTCACAACTGCAGCTTCCCTAACTAATATTAGTAATTTACCCCCATTACGAGCTAAGTATTACATTTGACAAGCTAACTTGCCTTAAGTGCTTTTGCCAGACTGAGCGATGGATAACTGCAGCGAGTATCCAGAATTCCCTTTTAAAAATTCATGACTTGAAAGAGTCCTAAGACTCCGATATCCTGCACTGTGATTGGTCAAAAGCAAACCATTGATTTTCACAGTTCCTGTGAGTTTAAGACATATTAAAGTATGTTTTGTGTATCGACATGACAAGAAACTAATGTTTCTGTTTGATAGTTTAGCCAGCATTAGATTTGCAGATTTGGGCATTTCCATTTAGCTTCAGGGGACTAATTGTTGCTGAGTAGGCTGAAGTATAGGAAAGAAGATTATCAACACTGTCAGTGGAGAATACAGATGAGCTGCTAATGTGCTGCAGGGCATGTAAACGGTTGACAGAGTACACTAAATTATGAGGATAAGTGGTGATAAACTGTGGTTTTAATTAAGATAGAAGTTGCACATGATGAAGGATAAAATAATTAGAACATTACAAAGAGTTAATAAGTCAGGTAGGGCAGGTAGGTATTCAGACAGGTAAGAAAGAGGTGAAGGAGAGATAAAGATTTTTCACACAGGGGCTCTTACTGCTGCTATGTTGCTGGTTATCTGATCATCAGTGTGGTACAATCTCAGGAGATAGAACTGGGAGACAGACCAATATTTTTATCAGCACCATCAGCCTCTGTGTGTGTGTGTGTGTGTGTGTGTGTATGCCTGAAAGTTGAGCCGTACATGTGTATTCAAAGGTGTCAAAAACAGTTTAGGTAGAAGACAACATAATTTATGCTTCTAACAAGTTCCAAAGAAAAACTAAGAAGGTCTTATCTAAACCTGGATTTTGTTTTCTTTTAATCCACTTGCAAGGTGGTGTGGGCAATCAACTCCGATCACACTGTCATGCTGTATTCTTCTTTCTGCAACATAGATTCAACACGCCCTTTTGATGCACTTAAGCCTCCACCTGTTAGCGCGAGTCTACATGGGGAAGGGGGTTGAGTTGGCTGAACTACAGCACATGTCTTTGCCATAATCCTACCTTAGTTATAAAATATTCTAGAGTAGTCGTTTTCATTGGTGTAACAACTGTCTGCTATCTGAAACATCTGGATTTGTGCTCATTAATTGCAGATGTGGAATTGGAATCAACTTAATTTTTTTTCAAGACTAAAAGTCTAAAATCTCTAGCTTGTTTGAGTAGTTATTTTCGTCTCATGTTGCTTCCAAGAGAAATACAAAGTTAACAAAGTCCATAGGATTCACCCTCAAGGGATAATGAATACATATTGATATACATAAAGCAGTGTTCATGGAACATACAGCCATTAGTCTTTAACCATCAGACATACCTTGTCATGGACCAAACTTTTGGTCAAGTGGAAATTCTTTATGGGAAAGTCACAGGAGTGTCAGGAATCATCTGATGTTAGCTATGAATATCCATTTAAAAGTCGTTTAAACATCTGGACACCAAGTGTTAGAGGGACAGATTCCAAAACTAAAAAAGTCAACAGTACCAAGGCTAAAACTAACTTTGTGTCTCAAAGCTGCGTGAAATGGTTGATTCGGCGTTCTTTACCAGCAATCTGTCTCGTGTTTACTGCAGGACAGGTAGTTCACAGTGGGTTTTATCAGGGCATCATGCCTTTTTGCCCTAAAATAGTCCTCAATGCTGCTGGAAATGACAATGAGAAGAAAACACAAACCAAAAACAACGAGCTAAAGAGGCTAAAACTCTTGGCAACTCTAAGGAACTACAGATTTCGTGTTAATTCTCAGTGGATTTTTCACCACGGGTGACTCCTTTCACATCACATATACATACATTTGATACAATGTTACTAAAAAGAATATTGATTACTGGAGCCTTACCTTTAAAATCAGACAACAGAAATAAAGGCTGACTCAGACCAAACCTGTCAGGCTTAATCCAAGTGGTTTCAGGTTAGGCTGAACCACACAATGCATCCTTCAAATAGGTTATATAGCCAAAACACAGCTGTTGGTTAGTCATATCTCAGCACTATGAAGTAGAATTTGAATACATTTGACTGTTTAGCCTGACCTTATTTTCTGGATAACTTTAAAACTGTAAAGTGAGGTCTGTAAGAATGTTGCTGTATACCAGACCACCAGCCCTGAACAGAAGTCATAAAAACCTTTGCATGTTGTGTGCCATTAACAAGAATAACAACATGGACAATAAGTCTTATTTACCTACTTTGATTATGTCCTGCTGACCTTTTAAAGCAGAGATAAAGCCGTCACTGTGTGGTAGTTTTAATCAGACACGGGGACCTTGAACTTTCTTTTTCTCACATTAGCTATTGTCCTTCTTCTCGACTCAGGGTGAAAAAACTTTGAGCTAGTTCAATTTGTCAGGCCAAGTTGGCAGGCCATTTAAATTGGTTGGACGTGGAGGCATATATCAGAGGTGACACCCGGAGAATAATAGCCGTGATTCATGCGACCAACTCTCTTCCCTCACATTCTCACTTTCTTTATCTCTGTTTCCCCAGCACTCGTCTCCGTTGCTTCCCCTCTCCATTCACGCTCATTCAAGCCCCTCCACCCTTCCCCATCGTTCTCATCCTCCCGCTCTTTAATGACCCCGACAGAGATAGTGTGTCATTAAGAGAGTGAAGATAGAGTCTGCTTGATTAGATGAGAAGGGTGGGTTGGTTGATTGGCTGGCTGGATTGTTGTGGAGACAGATTATTCCTTTGAGTTTAGCGACTCCTCTTTATCCTGTTGGTAGCACAATCAGTTACAATTGAGCACAGCACACATGCATATGCATCCCCCTGCACCTTATTTTAGCTTAATGAACTAATTAAATCAAGGGCGCAATCAAACGTACCTCTGTTGTATTTAAATATTTTCTATCAATGTCTATCAAAGTGCACAATCTCACACTGGAAAACACTGATGACAAGGTATAACTCTGGTGGTGCCCAGTGCCAGAGAATGTTTTTAACTTCCAAGAAATACAGCGTTCATTTTACTAAGTATAATCCAGGAATGTGTATTTGCATGTATGTCTGGCCAAGTAGCGCCTTGCCGGCTGACGTACCGTTGCAGCAACACCCTGCATTGTTTTAATGGAGCCCTCTGTGCACCAATGGACCGGTTCCAGTCAAATGTAATTTCACAAGAGCCTTCAATCCTCTTCAGTTCTTCTTCTTCATGAGCATAGACTGTGTGAAACATGGATGTAGTATCCATGATGTCATTCACAGGTTTGTGAAGCTCAGTATGATCGCTCAGGCCACTGACATCTTGGCAGTCCTGGAATGAAGCATGGTTGCTCAAACAAGCCAGCTGTGACCCACTGCCTCACTTCTGGAGGCAGCCTCAAGTGGCCATTTGAGGAACTGCAGTTTCACTTCCACCTTGGCTTCACTTCACAGCCACTGAGGTTCCCAAGTGATCATAAGCTCTGTTGAGGTCTACAAGTGAGGAGCTGGTCCACTGCATCATGAGCAGGACAAAAACAGCATTGCTCCTTTTCTGAAACTGAAGATATACCTGATCTTGGAAAAATGGAATATTGACACTATAAAAAGTATTTGTTGTATTTTGTTAAGGAGAACTGGACTGAGGACAAACCGCAGTCTGGACTGATGCCCATGTTCAGTTGTTTCATCGCTCATGCTCAGTTGAAGTTAGATGACCAACCACCTACTTCATCTGCCTACTGCCCATTTTTGTCAAATGGCAGAATAATATTGTTGAAACAATCTTATTATAATAGCAGTCATGTCAGAGTCATGCTCACACCTGCTTTCTTGATATGAAGGTCAGATGTCTGACTCACTCCCTCTCTCTTTGTCTCTCTATGTCTCTCGCCCTGTGGCAGGCCGGCTCCTAAGGCTTCGTCAGAGCAGAGCAGCACCAGTGACAATAAGGAACGTCCCATGAGCACCATGAGTGAGGCATCAAACTACACAGGTGGCTCCGACTACAGCACCTTCAATGCCAGCCCAGCCACCACCGTCACTACTGCCACCACCACCACCTCCACTTCATCGACACGGGTCAGTCTCCGTCCAGATATTATTTAATTTATAAGTAAAGCTCTGGTGAGTTGTTTGATAGCACCCACATACAGTGTGCAGTCAGGATGTCAGAATTTCAAACCATAGCACTGGAGCACTGGAATGGATCAATGCTGGGAATTCTGACACATCAATGTCTGTCATTGCTTCAGAGAGGCAGAACTTTTTTGGCATTTGGTTGTATTTGATGACATGCAGGAAAGGGTCAGGGCTGGATTCAAACCCAGGCCGCTACAGTATGGAATCAGCCTTAAAATGAACCACAGAGTCTGCCATTTTAAATCACCATTTTTGTATAGAAGCCCAGAACAGACAATCCAAACAGTGATCTAAATATGGACTTTTGCTTTTAATCTGAATTTGGCAGCTCGATTTTTTCCTACATGTTTGGAAGGAGAGGGAGAGGGAGAAGCAACAACTTTGTGGAGCTGGTTACAGCCTGGCGTATAGCTGTTTCTCCCTGTTTTAAGTCACTGGGCTAAGCTGAACTGTGGCTGCTGCCTGTAGCCATGCATCTTATGTACAGACATGAGATTGGTATGTATTCACTAATCTAGCCCTGAGCCAGTGTTTCCCAAAATGTTGAAATGTCCCTTTAATATAGTTAATTGTGAGTTGGATCAAAACAAGCAGTTCCTGGTATTTTTTACATTCATTGTTCAGCATATTGGTTTGACAGTTGATGGAATAAATGAAGGTTCATTTAAGTGATTCTCGCAAACATTAGCATCAGTGCACCTCCTAACACCCCTGATAGAGTTGATTTGTTGTACCCATAATGCTGTGCTGGAGGTCAACCACAGGCCAATTATAAAAGTAACATGCTGAGTCGTCTCCCAGTACTCAGTGACTGTGTTCATGTTGTGTTATTATCTCTCATTTAAGGCAGGGGAAGTATGAAGCTACCTCAGCTGTACTAGCAGCGAGTGCCTGCACGGGTCATCACACTGTTAGTCGAACAGCGTGTCCCTTTAGAAACGCTTAGTAAACCTCGCAAACACAAGAAAATAAATATGCATGGGTAGATCAAATCAAAAGTGCCATGCTTTCATGAATAAGTCATGTTTATACTATTATTACTTCTGCTTACACTGTCCAAAAGAAAGTATAACACCGCATATCTTTGTGTATTCATGAGATGTCATTATTTATAAGCGAGCTGTAGGGGATCTGCTCTCTGCCTCGCCTGAGAAACATTTAAAAAGAAACTACACACACACACACACACACACACACAGTCAAGGAGAATGATATTTTAACCTCATGACGACAATTTAGGTAAGGCATCAACATAACACACAGCCAGCTCCATAGAGAAATGGCTTTCCAGGTGTAAGTTTACTGTAGAAGAACTTGACTTACCTGAACTCAACCCCATCCAACACCTTTGGGCTGAACTGGAACGCCTTCAGTGAGTCAGACAGTGTCAGCCAACATCAGCCAACATTAGTGTTCACTAATGCTCAAGTGTTCGCATTTGGTAGAAATAATGTATTTAGACATTTAGACTTTTGGCCAGTTTACAATTAGTTTTTTTGTCCTCATTTGTGAACTTCCAATTTTACTGAACAGTAATTATACATACAAACTATACTGTCCAAAGAAACCAAATGTTTTTGGGGTTTTTTTCTCTGTGGAGCACGATTGTGTTCAGGTTGATAACAATTAACTCATTACAAATATTAATTCTGAACATGCCTGATTAAGGTTTTTGTTACATTTAAAAAAAAAGGTTCACTTGAAACGCAATTTACTTTGAAACATTTAACCAAAACTAACTTAGAATTTGATTTTGTCGAGTTTCAAGTTTTAGAAGCCTAAACCTGAACTTAATCACAGGCTTGGCCAGAGAACTTCTGTCTCATGTAAATTAAAGAGAAAGTAGTACTTCCTCTGCTGAAAAAGTTACCAATGATAGAATATGTAAGACATAATACAGCCAGCAAAGAACCGCATTTGGTATGCAAACTTAATTTGTAGGAGACAGGTTGCCTCCAGGCAGATGTAAACTTTTGAGTAAGGGTAATCCTCTGCACCATAATTATCATTATTATAATAAATTTCATGGTGATCTGGTCATTAGTTTCCAGTGTAAAAACTTAGTAATTTTGCGTATAGAGAGGGAAAAAAAAGTGCAATTAAAAAATGAAATAGTAATCCACTGGGGAGTGGTGGTTCTCAGTATTTAGATCTGATGGTGGTGCCAGAGGGTCACCAAGAAATGTAATGAGTACACACATATTATGATAACTTCAATGGTTCAAGAGTAAATTCGTCCCATTTGTCTCAAATTTAGACTTAATCAAAGAACTCCCTGTATCTTTCTGCTGCTGACTGATGTAACAGAGCTTTTTATATTGCAGTGCTTCAGTAAGTGAGCCGCGATGTGTGGGGGACGTGGAATATGCTTTGTTTAATGAGCTGAATACATCTGCCTCTGTTGTTGCTTTTTATAGCTGCTGGAAAGAGCTGCTGTTTTAGTAGACGAGCTTCTTTACAACCAATGCGCCAAACATGTCACATCAGATTGTTGTGTTGAGATCAGGAGAGAAAAGCTGATATTTGGGGTTATTTTCTCCTCACTCTGCATACCTGGAGTTCTCCCTGTTGTACTCTCTCTGCAGGAGATACAAAATGAAAACGCAAGCACATTCTGTGCTGTTTTTGGTTTGTCATAAAGGTTTTATACTTTATTTTGTGACTTATTTATTCAAGAAATGTACATCTGAGTCTCTGTAGAGTTGAACATATCTCTACATTTATACTCTCCATTTATGTGTTTAACAGCCCTCAAGGTCTTCCAAAAAAGTACACAACTTTGGAAAGAGGTCCAACTCCATCAAGAGGAATCCCAATGCCCCAGTGGTCAAGAGCAACTGGCTTTACAAGCAGGTACGTGGGCAAGGCCAGTCATCACAAAGATTATGAGATGTCTTTGAGTGTGTGTGGGGCTACTAGAGACAGAAATATGATCACAGAAATGGTGTCAAGTATACTATGCTGTATACTAAGCAAATTGACATATACCACACATTTTCATTCTGCAGTCAAGTTAGCAATGGTTCCACTTTCAAAACAAATCTTGCTGAAGTCGCAGTTTGGTTAAGTTTAGGGAAAGATTGGGAGTTAACCAAAAGTCATCGTTGACTTTTGGTTTCACACAAAACATGGAAAGTTCTGTGTTTGTTGACACATCCATCCACCCAAATTTCCTCCTTATGTAGACGTTCTCAATCTTTATATGCCCAGGCGAGGCAAAACATGACACTGACCTCTAGTGGATCATCAGGGCTCGGCTGGATTATCAAGCTGAGTAAAGTTTACTAGACCTCTAATGTTTTTAACATCAACTGTTCATTGGGTTGGAAACATTTAATCCTGGTGAGTCCCTGTAGGGCCTGAGGAATGGGAGGATTCTGGTCATGCTGCGGGGCTTGACTTGACATTAACTAACCTGGCTTGAGGCTCAGCTTGTTCTTTTATTGCCTTTCACTGCAAGTTGAGCAGTTTTCCTCACCCCACTCAGGCCTGCTGTGGGTCAATATTCCAGTTGCTCTTTGGACCTCTGACCATTGCACAGCTCCCTGAAGACAAGCCTCATCGAGCACACTTCAACTCCGCTTTCAGAGCTTGGTTCAGAGCCACTGTCAATAACCTCCATCTTAGTCTCGGCCTCTGCCACCACCGCTGCTGCCACCGCTCACTGTATCCACACGGAGGCGAGAATCGATTCACTTCACACCAGCAAAACCCCTCTCGCTTCCCCACAGACCTCTCAGGCAGAGTGCTCCCTCACAGAAAGAAATGTCATCAGTGTTTACCCAAAGCTCCTAACCTCAAGATCTGTGGCCAAACCCGACACACTGCAAACAGCGCTAAAGACCCAAGTGAGCAAACGGTCTCAGAAAACGTGTTATTGTTACTGCAGTCATTACGGCACCGGGGAGGGTGGGGGGAAAAAAAGGAAAAAGAAGCGTAGCAGCAGCATGGAGAACAAAGCACAGGACTTCGCCCCGAGCAGCACAGAGGCAAATTTGTCACTGCGTTATGAAGAGATAAAACAGAGCAATTTGTCTCCGAGGAGGAGATAGAAGCTGGTTAATAGAAGCAGCCAGAGGGAGAGACAGTGAGGGTGTCAAGAGGAGGGAAGTTAGGGGAGATCAAAAGAGAAGAAAAACTGTGTGTGTGTGTGTGTGTGTGTGTGTGTGTGTGTGAGAAAGAGAGAGAGAGAAAGAGAGAGAGAGAGAGAGGTTGTATTGTTCTCTGTAGTAACTACACTTTGACTGACTGACGATCTTTGAACTTTGACCCCTGCAGGACAGCACTGGCATGAAGCTGTGGAAAAAGAGGTGGTTTGTCCTGTCTGACATGTGCCTCTTCTACTACCGCGGTGAGCACACACACACACACACACACACACACACACACACACACTTACACACTTACACACATGTGACACAGGCTGTTTAATTAAATGGAGTCCAGGTTTTGTTCATTGGCAATTCAAGAAAACACATTGACTTCACTTAATTTCATGGATCCCAGCACTCTTTCTGCAAAAGTCTGAATAAATTAGTTAGAAAACATAATATATGCAGTTTGTGGTGTCACTGATCTAAACTGTCTCATCAGTATCTGCTCCAGCTTTGTGTTTTGCTTCATTATTCAGTGCCATCATCGCTTCCTGCAAATAAATCCATTGTAATGCAAAGGCACTGGTGGATACATACACAAATACACATGAAGTTGCTGTGTTACAGTTAGTTTAGCATGTCAAATTGTGAGGAATAAGAAGAAAGACAGTGGTATTGGTACCATAGACTATATAAAACATAGATGTAGTCCCTGTAGAACATCCCTGATGTTCTTGCGTTTCAGATACATGAGCCAGACCTGGCCGTCAATGAGGCCGGGGGCGTCTGGCACTGTGTAGTTCCCCGAGCACCGCCTCCTTTAGCATTCTTTGTATAGATGAAAATAAAGTAACGTTGGTTCAGCACGTTGATCAAAGGTCTGTAGGTATGAAGCAAAAAGCCCCCCACAATGTGGATGTGGGTGTCCTCCGCCTCCTTATGGTCAGACTTTGGGACGCTCTCACTGTCCAGGGTATTATTAACACCATGAGACTTCTCAAACTTCACAGGGTTCTTCAGCCACGCATAGATCATACTCATTATGGTGTCCATGTCCAGAGCAGTAATGACTTGAGGAAGTCATCCTGATGTGCCACACAACAGTTGGGAAGATTCTTGATCAGTCTGTTGGTGAGGGTGGTTTTCCCTCCATTGGTCATGCCGAGTTTCTGGGAGTTTACAACGTCAATAAACCAGTTCAGAATCACAATGATCAGATGGGAAGAAAGCTTAAAAAGAGAAGTTGCAGCATGAAACGTCAACTACTTGAGTCCTCCATGGCACTTGAGTTAAGTGAGTATGGTTTAGAGCAGAGCCATTGTGAAGCCCATCATGCCAGTCCTGCTTCGTGCTTTCACAGCTGATAGCCATGTTTTGAGTTAGAAATATCTCCTGTCATCACTTTACCAAGAGCATTGTAATGGGTAGTATCAAGAGGTCAAGTGTCCTTGCCAGTTAAAAGTAGTCATCTTAGTTGTGACACCTACACTGCAGCACCACTAATTTTGTTTGCTCTTTACGGTATGTTCGGGGGCGGCTGTGGCTCACAGGCAGAGCGGGTCGTCCACTAATCAGATGATCGGCGGTTCGATCCCCGGCTCCTCCGGTCTGCATGTCGAAGTGTCCTTGGGCAAGACACTGAACCCCAAATTGCTCCCGAAGGCTGTGCCATCGGTGTGTGAATGTGTATGAATGGTTAGCTCCACAAACTGATGAGCAGTTGGCACCTTGCATGGTAGCCAATGCCATCAGTGTATGAATGTGTGTGAATGGGTGAATGAGATATGTAGTGTAGAGCGCTTTGAGTGGTCGGAAGACTAGAAAGGCGCTATATAAGTACAGTCCATTTACCATTTACCATTGTCTTCCTGGAGGATAAAGCACTGTCCAATGAGTTTGGAGCCATTTTCCCAAACTGCCATCAGCAGTCACATCATCAATGAAGATGAGTGAGCCAGTTGGCTCATACAGGCCCGGGTCATTCCACTCTGCTGGTATGCTTAGAATTTTGGAGACTTCCTCCTCGCTTCCACATTTTACTTTTGGCATTGCTCTAAAACAGATTGATCTTGGTCTCATCTGTTCATAAGACCTTTTCTCAGAACTCTGCACTGCAGTCTCTTTGAAGAGCTTTTCATCAGACTGCAATCTGGCCACTCTGTTTTTGTGGCTACTATCAAAGATCAAGTGTCCTTGGCCAGTTAAAAGTAGTGTCCTTGTTTTCCCTCGCAGTTGCGACGCCCACGCTGCAGCACCACTAATTTCAAACTTTACGTTCACAAAAGCTCATCTGTTCCTCCTCCGTGTCTCCTAAAGCCTTGAGAGAGATTTCCCCATCTCCATAAATTGACAAATTAGCCGCTCCCAGAGCGCAATCAGCAGTCGCTTTCATGACAAACCCAAGGGAAAATTGGATGTTTATTGGCTTAGCCAGCCAGGGACGAGACAGAGGCGGCGTCCTCGGGAAGGACAATGACGTGCTTGGCTTTCCGATAATAACCTCCTTTTTTTTTCCTATTTTCCTCCTGCTTGCACTTTACTCTGTCACTCAGGTTGGGAGGTGTTTGTAGAGTTTGCAGCTGTATTAATTCTTTTTGTAGGAGCAGGGACGATAAACATGTCTCCTGCTACAAATCTCATCTAGATGAATTCATTGGTTGTGTTTACATGCGCTCAGATAATTCCTTTATTACCAGAGTTACGAGATACAATGATGATTACAGCTGTCATGTAAATATAAGGGAGCAGGTTATCAAAATGTGTGGCAGTACGTCGATAAGCAGAGCTGAATTCATCCTCAGTGAGTCAAACGAGAGTGGAAAGAGCACTCAAGTTTCACAAAGTTTCACTTTGTGTGTCCAAAGGTTAACAGGATATTAGATCATATTCAGGATACAAAGCACACTCATAATATAGACATTTATAATGTGTATGATATTGCATATACAGTAACTGGCTTTGTTTCAAGAGAACTCATTAGAACAAAATGGTCATCTGTTTACACTTGAAGTTGAAGTAGCCTCTCAAATACACTCATTTGAATTTGTAATGTTTCCAACTTCCTGTAAATGTGTACCCTGCGATTATTTCCTCATGAATCTATAGGCTGAAGCTTTTACTGAGTGTTGTGCTTTTACAAACAGGAATAAACAAATACAGAGCGATGACCCTCCATTTGAATTCAAACTGGATGATGAATTGACATCATGGCCATGGTCAGTGGACCAGGAACAAAGCAAACGTATAGACAATACTCACAAAAAAGTTTGGATATTTGTCTTCTGGGTGAAATTTATGGAAAGTGTAAAAAGTTCATGCTACAGTGATATTATATCATGAAAGTACCGGTAGGGCATTTAAGTAGAAGCATGCAATGGTTATTTCTTCATCTCAAACTATTTATTGAAAGAAAATATGACAGCAGTGGTGGGCTGATGACACTCTGTGACACTCAGCGCTCAGCGGTAACTTCCCTCTGAGTACTTCCTGTTTGAAGCCTCACCCTGACCAGGTACTGCTGATGGATTGTTGGGTGTCGTCTTGGTGTCAAACTGTGAACAGCGTGATGATGAAGAGGACTGTTTAAATACAAACTGTCACTGAAGCAGAACATTTAGTGGAACATTCATGGATCAGACTCTTGTTGTGATTTTTGTGGTTAATCACCTTGTTAGAGAACAGCATGTTATGCAATAAGTACTGAAACATTGAACAGTTGGACATGTGCATTAAGAAGTTTAGAGAAGGTCAAATGAAGTTCACCTGTAAAGGTCCGAGTGCATTTTGAAATTTCATAGGAAAGCCGAATATCCCAAACTTTTTGTGAGTAGTGTATTTTAGGTGTATAACTGATGTTGTATGGTGAAGCAGACATTACACTGGATATAGAGTGGAGCTCTAGATGAGATGTTTTCAAAGTAGGAGCCGGGTTTCCCTCAAGGCGGTCGAAAGAGTTAAATTTTTGCAGCAGTGTTGGGCTGTTTTGGCTCGATTGTTGAGTTTCTGCAAGATCAAACAGAATAATCAGCATCCAGGAATTGAGTGAAACTAAGCAAGTAAATTAAGCGGGGTGAGCGAGCACCTTTTTCTAAGCTTTTGTCTGAGAAAGGCAGAACAGTCTCTTTCGCACCGAACCTGTAAAAAAAATGAGTCCTTATTCTGCATTAAATTAAGCTATAGTCTTAATCTAAAGATTCACAGATGCAGTATGTGATATTTAGACATGCTGTTTGCGTTCAGGAACTCATCTGAACAGACAGTTCAGATAAGTTCATGAAGTTTTCATGACAGATCTGCAGCCTCCTCAGACCTCAGAGGACCTGCTGAAGAATCTCGAAACGTCAATCGTTCAGAAAAAGCCTGAAAACACCTACTTGCACCGCAGTGTGTACCTACAGCATCTCTCTGCATGCCTATTACTCATTCCCTCTCTTTCTTGCTCATTTTCAGTGTGTGTGTTCTCTATCTCAATAATTCAGCAGCTAAGACAGGGCTGGAGGAGCTGCAGGAGCTGCAGAGCTCACCGTCGTAGGCTGGGCTAAAGCAAACGGCAGCACAGGTTGCAGGTTCAGCTGGTGCACTAACTCATGTTTCTGTGCTGCTTTTTAGTTCTAAACCTGTGAGCTCCCATCAAAACAGCATTCTGATATACAGAGCACACAGAGGCGATGGAGCGATGCAGTTATTACCATCCCAACATGATCCGGCTCTGATTGTTTTTGAAAGGCTGTTTTAAATGTGGCATCAATAAATATTTAGTTGGAGAGGTTGAGTGTAACGCAGTCACGGCTGCACTTCACATCTTTTGTGCTTTGCAGCTGCATCGCTTCTGGAATTTGAAAGGTAAAAATCAAGGATCTCTTGAAAGTCTGTCCTCAGCCGTGCAGCACAGACAGGGAGGGAAACAAGATCGTAGTTCATGCAGAAGGCTCGTAAGGACGTGCGATCATCTCTCTGTCTCTGTCTGCTGTGGTGTGATAAGCCTCAGTGGGTTTTGTTCCATCATCGTCTGCTCACCGTTTATCACACCGTCAGCCAGATAATGCTAGACCTCCATGTTGTCAAAGTCAACACACTCCAAAACCTCAGCACAAGTCGAGGAACAAAGTCATCACTTCCTCAATCACCACCAACAAAGATACCAGTCCAACCTTCTGATGCTTAGTTTACTACAAATGTCTATTCTGTATATGTTGGCATATGATTATTTCTCTGTCTTCCTTGGTGCAGATGAGAAAGAAGATAGCATCCTGGGAAGTATCCTGCTGCCCAGTTTTCACATCTCCATGCTGTCAGTGGACGATCACATCAGCAGGAAATACGCCTTCAAGGTAAAACACAAGAGTCTATCTGAAAGGTCACTTTTCTGGATAGGTTCTTAATGAGTCGTGATGGTGATCATTAAGCTTACTTAAGTGCCTGAATGTCTTTTATTGATTCCTGTTTACAAATAACAGCTCACTATAAGAATGCTTTACTTTAGGTAGTAAGTAAGTTACTCTGACTGTGACAGAAGCAGCTGCTACTTAAGGGAAGGGCTGGTCCCACGTCCACGAACATGTGGCAGTCAGAAATGTTTATAATTCTGTCTAATAGAATTATAGATATTCTTTAAATATGGGGATACTGTCATGTTCTGTCCCGGGAGAGACCAAAAAAGAGAGCTGAGACAAGTTAGATCACGGTGTGAAGCTGGTGGTGGTAATGTTGTTAGGGTTAAGGAAGTTGGAGAAATCCTCAGACAGAGCCCTATTTACTATTTGCTTAATCCAACCATAAATCAACATTTAATCCGTCTGTGGCTCCATGTGGAAACTATTACTTGTGGGCATAACTTGAGTTGCCAGATATAGCGAGGACAGGTCTTGAGTTTGGTTTGAGGATCGATGGTACCCAAACCTGGCAACCTCCCTGTATTTATGAGTCTTCACTGCATTCACTGCCCCAAATAAGTTCCATCACAAGAGTCACCCTTAAACTACAAATTGTTTTCATGTAGAGTTAAAGAAGAGAGAGCGTGAGCTGTTGACGTGTTCGTAGGTGTAGTTTGAAACTTTGTTTACCCCTCTTTTTAATCTTTATGCTAAGCTAGGCTAACTCTGTTTCAGTAAAGCTCCATACTTAAAGGTCCAGTGCGTAGGATTTAGTGACATCTAGCAGTATAGTTGTTGATTGCAACCTCCTGGCCTTACCTTTTTCCTAGTGTGAAGGAGAAACTACAGCGAGAGCCAGTGTTTAGTTTGTCCATCCCTGGCAACTGTAGAAACATGGTGGTTCAACATAGAATATACCATGGAAATTGTCTGTAGATCATTTTAAGGTAATAAAAACGCAACAAGTCTTATTATTAGGTGATTATAAACAAATTAAAACATAGTTATTGATTTTATATTCTGTGAAAACGGCGCCCTAAATCTGACACACTGGACCTTTAACTTCCATCTTCTAATTTCATAAAAAAGACGAATAAGCAAAGTTCTATTTTTAACTGAACTTGGAGCGAGCATAGTTTCCTCTGAGTTTGCATTCTGAAAAGTGAAGAGTGAGGATCTGATGATTGGAGCTACTTCACAGAGTCTCATTAGTACACATACACAAAGTAATCAAACACACACTGTACACACACTGGAAGTTGTTAGTCAGTGTCACTTTTATTTATGCAGCTTTACCTGCCAAGATCCACAGAGGAGCCTTGAAGACTTTCACACTTATGTTTCACACATAGAGAGGTTGACAGAGAGCACACACACACACACACACACACACACACACACACACACAATCATACTGTACACAAACACACCCTCTGCCAACAGGCATGATGTAAAGACTCCCTGCTGCTATCTCAAGGTCGCCATCCAACTTTTGACTCTTGTTTCTCACATTTCAGTTTTATCTCCTCCTCTTATCTCCCTCACCCTGCCAGGCCACTCACCCCAACATGCGGACGTATTATTTCTGCACTGACACAGCCAAAGAGATGGAATCCTGGATGAAAGTCATGACTGATGCTGCCCTCGTCCACACCGAACCAACCAGAAGGTAGGTATTCACTACGAGTTGGGTGGAGGGCGAAGGATTGATAAGTTAGCTTCTCTCTTAGTGAGACTAAACACATTGATACACAGTCTTCTGTTAGGCTACAACCCTAACTCTAATAGCCATAATTCTTCACTGTCGTGAATCCAGTACTCAATGAACCCAGAATCACTGTGGTCTTGCGGTTTCGTGGGTTTCTGTCAGAGATCAGGAACTTCTAAGAAGTGGAAGGCCAGAGAGGAAGGGTGCCAGAGAAACACATGACTTCTGACACTTGAGTTATCTTTGCAATCTCTTAGAAAACTCTTGCCTTTAATTACTTTTTCTTTCATCACAGACTGGATAAGTTGAAAGTGGACCAGCGGACGCCTCACGAGTTGAACAACTTACTCAACCACAGAGTCCTAACCCGACCCGAGATCCAGAACAACGAGCGCAACCGCGAGCCTCTGCGACAGCACTCCTTATCTCGAGTTGACGACAAACGGCAAAAAGACATTGAGAAACACAACGGCCAGAGAGAGCGTGAGTACTATACGTTACAGAGGGACGGGGAGAGGTACTCCCTGAAGAAAGACGGCGTGAGCTACACGGTTCAGAAGGACGGAGACAGGTATCTCCTCCACAAGGACGGGGAGAAGTACCTGCTGCGAAAAGACGGCGAGAAATCTGTGCTGCAGAAAGACGGAGACGTGTGTGCCATTCACAGGGACATGGAGAAGTACGCTGTTCAAAAAGTGGATGAAAAGTACACAGTAATGCCAATGGAGGATAAATATGCTCCATCTAAAGATGGAGAGAAGTACTTGCTCACGAAGGATGGTGAAAAATATGCACTGCAGAAAGTAGGAGACAGACACACACTCCAGAAAGACGGACAGAAATACGTTCCTCAAAAAGAAGTGAAGAGGCAGCTGTCATTAAAGGAGACAGAGAGATACAGCACGATGAGTGACAATAAATATGGTACTATACAAGTTGTGGACAAATACGGCACTGTGAAGGAAGTGAAGAAATACAGCACGCTACGAGAAGGAGATAAATACGCCACCCTCACAGACGTACAGAAGTATGCTACGGTCCGTGGTGGAGATAAATACGGCTTTCAGAGAGACCCGAGTGCAGAGAGGACTCTCACTAAAATCAGCAGCATCAAGCTGCAGCCGGCACAGGCCGCCGCCATCGCGGCCGCGGTGTCCGCGTCTCGCCAGGGCCAGGCCAACCTCAACGTCCAAAAGCCTGTGCAGGTCAACGGCTCTGGATCCACATCAGGGGAGCAGCAGACTGGGGACTGCAGCCCAGCAGAGGTGGACGCCAGCCTGGCTGGGGGTCCATTAAAGTCCCCTGCTCCAGTCCAGGAGCCGGAGAGAGGACTGTCCAGGACCAACTCCATGCAGCAGCTGGAGCACTGGGTGCGCACACACAGGACGAGAGGACCGGATGAGGAAACCAGGAGGTGAGACTGACTGTGTGTGTGTGTGTGTGTGTGTGAGAGAGTGTGTGTGTGTGTGTGTGTGTTTGTAAGTGTTGTTTGTTGTTAAAATCATTTGGGTTGTGCATACATTCAGAGCAGATCCAGCACTGCTGTGGTTTTGCCATTCATTTGAATGGGGGTCGTCCATTTTGGCTGCAGCGGTGCAGTCCACAGGAGTGTCCACCAAAAAACGCAACAACCTGCGGCAACAAGTTGAGCAAGATCCAACATTTGGGAAAACACAGCCCAACATCACACTGTGCCACCAATCAGACCAGTCAAACCTCCACAGTCAGCCTGAAATGTTCTGACTTTTATTTCATGCACCCAGCTGACTCCCAATTTATGCTGCAAAATAGTGGCACAAAGAAGTTTAATTTGTTTTGGAGACCGAGCTTTGGTCAAAGCAGCTGCATTGATAAAGCCGGGTTAATCAGGAAAATAGTTATTTCCTGGTTTTTATTATTAAGTTATTTCCAGATTCTGTCTGAAGGCAATCTTAATCTGAGACTCAGCCTTTTTTAATCAAAGAAGGCCATGTCCATACATCATGGTTCACTTTCCTACAAAGGTTCTGCATGCTCAAATGTTATGCCAAAACACACAACACAGGACTGGAACCAACATTCATTCATTCAGGCTGACTTTATGTCATGTAACTTTGTTTAGTTATGTTCGAACCAATCAGTAGCTAGCGACATGTCCACCCTGCTGATGTTATTTTCACTGGGAACAGTAGCTGTAGTAGTGGTTCATTGAATATGATTTAAATCTGCAATAAGTGATTTTCTGGCCACTGTGGGGCAGAAACAAGTTCTAAACACACTGACATATCATTATAGTTTAAGCTCACAACTGTGAACATTAATTATAGAAAAACATCATAACTCATCCATGTTTGTGTACACATATATAGGCCTTTGCAAATGTTGATTATATTATTTTGATCAGTTCTCAAATTGCATTGTCGCAAGTCATTAACTTCATGATTAGCTATTACTCATAACATTGCACTTGTAACTTGTATGACACAGAGAGAGGTTTATGTGCTGCTGGGATCTATAAGACACAATGAGAATAATGAACTCTTTATATACAGTATATTTAAAGCCCACAAAAATCCATATCTGCAATAGGCTAACTGTTTTTGTCAGGACACCGGAGGCTTTCCGTCCCCCTTTCCACTCAGCAGCTTCATTTTGTGGTTTTCTTTTGATTTATTTATGTTTGTATGTAAAGCGCTCCTTTTAACCTGAACAGAAAACAGGTCTTCAATACACATTACACAGTTTTCAACTCTACATAGTCATTTGTGCACAACTTGCACATTCTTTTTCACTACAACCTAATGGCGACCTGTCATCCCGACAGGTGCGCAAGATTTAAAACCTTTTTTTCAGCTCTGCTGTTCCGTCTCCCCCCCTAGTTCCCCGTGTATCATCCTCTGTCCTTGCTCTGACCTTGAGCTGAAAGCTTTCTGTGTCACCACAGATGTGTATCTCATTTGGGGAGTGCTGGCGTTTAGCCGGTGTTTAGCGGGCTGTACCGAGGAACGCAGCGGAACAGAAGTGCAGAGGGCTGATGTTTTTGGTTTGCTCTCAGCGCCTCCGCTTCTCCTTCTGCTGCCATGAATAAGTCATGGAAATGAGACTGTAATGAGAGCAGAGAAAGCTGAGCTCTGCTGAGCCACATTTGTCATCTTTATCAGCACTCAGCGCAAAGGAGGGAAATGGAGAAACTTTGTTGTAGGACTGATTGTTATTGCTGCGAACAGCGAGTCCTGCTTCTGCAAACAGCCAAATTATTTTAAGTGAGCAGAGTCGTGCATAGTACAGTGGTGATAAGTGATAGAGACGATTTGCAGCATTGTTAGTGAGTGTGCATGTGCAGCCTGACATGTGTCTTCATTTATTTCCTTTATCATTCCTTGTTATCATTCCTGTAAGTAGTCCTATTATGTTACTGTCTGACACCAATATAAATGGTGAATTTATTGTGTAATGTGTAATGCTTCCAGTAATATTGTAAATTATCTTCAAATAAAAGTCAGGGGGTGTCTAGCAAGAGTACAGAGTGGTTGCTAATAAAAACACTGAAGGGGTAAATGACCTGTACTATAATGATTCACATAATAAATTCAGTATTATGTTCATAACGTCATACTGACTCTGCAGCTCAGAGTTGCTCTACCTAACAGAAATATGACAGTTTTATTCACCTAATATTTCCAGTCCTTTCTACTTTTCCGTTTCTGCTTTTTACATCTCAGCATGCACTTCCTGCAAATATTTGCACAATAAAAAGGAAAGAATTAGATATGCCTGCAGAGTTGGTGGAACTGTTCAGCGTGAATCATCTCTGTAGGAAGTGTTGAGTTCTACTGACTAGTTTAACGGCAATACAGACATGACAAAGCAGAAGTGGAAAAAAACCTGATGGGAGAAAACAGGATTTCCGTTAAAAAGAGAAACTCAGAGCAGCAAGGCGGTGACTGCGTATGCGTGACATCACCTGTAGGTTTCTGAAGAGCTGAAGAGCTCAGAATATGTCACCATGTTGGCAGTCCCGTCTCTTCGACCTCCTGGCTAATTGGAAAATCTGCAAAGACATGGATCATTTGAGGCGTGCTTGACACCTACCTGTCAATCAGTGCATTCACGCTGTTAATTCTGCATAACTTTAATATCATTTATAATTTATAATAACCCTTAATATCATCTGAACAGGTGAGTTGTATATAAATTCACCCTCAGTACAGTTGTCATGAACGGGGAAATTAGCTACAGAGACCAAAACTGTTTTTTGTACCAGGCTGTAAACATGTTTATTTCTGCTGTGAAGTTGGACATTTGGACATGGGGACTTATGGAGACTGGCTCACTTCTGGAGCTAGCCTCATGTGGACAACAAGAGGAGCTGCCACAGAGGTTGCTGCTTGGTGGTGACGTATGGGCTGATAGAATTAGTACTGTTAAATGTTAATTATGCAGAATTGATCGAGACAATTGGTGATGATAAAGAAGGTTTTAACTTGGCTCGAGAACAAGGGAAATTATTTGAGAACCAAAGTGTACAGTGATGTGTAAATGTAACTTCACCACTCTGGTTTGATTTTGGTTGGAGTTTTAGTTTGGATATCATCAAATATTAAACAGTATGATAAACCATTTTACAGAAGGAATATGCTCTTTCCATACAAATCAGTGCACACAGTGTCAGTACAGCAGAATGTATCGCACTGCATGTTGTAAATTATTACCTATTATTCCGTAATCAGTATTAATGGCTTTAAATTGTAGCATATCTATATGTGTGTTTTTAATATGACTCTATAAGGCAGAATGCATCTGCTGTACTGTCAGAAAGGTTGACAGACATCCAGAGACCAGCAGTCTGTGGAGTGTCTGTGAAGAAGCTTTTGCATCCAAATGGCTAATTAATGATTCCTGGATATTAACTCATAATCTTGTTAACTCTGATGTTCTCCAAACTTGGAAAGTGTTCAATCTGTTTCATTGTATTGGTGTCAGCGAGAAAATCCTGTTTTTAGTGTATGACGCAAAAAAGAAAGAGTTGGAAAGGGGAAAAAAAATCAATAAACTCCCCTAGAGCACAGAAGTGATGTATTTTGCAGCTCTGATGTCCCCTTCAAAGGCCTGAAAGGAAGCAATGTTCCCCTGTGGCTGACTGGGTTAAGATATGTCTTCCTTTCAAACTGGTTCATTAAGTTCTACCATAGATACAAGCTCTTATCATACCTTAGGTGAAAGACAATCTTTAAATACATGTTGTAGTTTGACCAGTTATTGCCATAAGTATAGTCTCAAATGTATGCTTTTTCATTAAAGTGACACTATATTTATTTGATATGAGAAAGGATTGGGTGTCGGGCATGTTCTCACATGTGTAATAGCTGAATATGGTCATGGACAGTTTACGTCGTCATAAGTCTTCAAGGAATCTATGCAAGCCTTCACAGACATCAATGATGATGAAACCTGGACTCCTGTGGTTATGTGTCCATGGTGTATTATTTGAATTTATGTTGGAGCACATGTTCAAGTGCAGTTTGTGTGGTCTGCATGCATATATCTTGCAGATGTCCACACTGACCTTTATGGTCATGGACACGTGATTGAAATGGACATCCCGTGGACCATTGTACATGTGCAAATTTGTTTAGTTTTATACAGAATTGATATATTTATACATAATGCTGGTTAATGCAGGTTTTTTCCAAAGATCAGTTGATATTTAAGTTTCATAATGTTTAAAAGTAGGCGGCCGTGGATGTCATGGTGTTCCATAGATAGGTGTGGGCGAACTAGTTTTTACCACATCTAAAGGGAAATGTCTTTAACTGTCCTGAACTGCCACGAATCAATGCATGGTCAAAAGCCCGCCATCATAAAGTGGGGGCAGATGTGATGAATCATGCAAATGGGGATAATAGCTTTCAGACATTTCTTTAAAGTCAAAGCTACAGCTCTGCCTTCTTTCACAGCAACAACCTGACCAATCATTGAGTGCAAGTGTCAGCTTCAGAAAGACTTAAGAGTAATAACAGAATGTTATCTATCTGTGCCGGTGACTATCTATGAGAAATAATGACAGAAAAATGCCCACAAGAACAGTGAAAAGGGTCCCCAGACTAGTGCTCTCAGGCCAGGTATACAAATGTCACTGCACTTCAGACCGAAATGTCCTTTTAACAGCACTGGTCACGTAACATAATTACTCTTAAATACTCGTTCTACTGTCACACCGCTGCATAAGGAAAGTGTAGGTTAATCTTTTGTCTGTACAGGTTTATCTGTAGGGCTGTATAGTTTGGGTGTAGGTGCACCACAGCTTTAGCATTCATTGTTTACGCATTTGTGTGCATAGTAGTGCTACAGTGTTCTACATCTGGCTAACGCATTCCTGCCAACTCAACTTCTAATACCCAATGGTTCTTACCACTGATACAATATTTACAAAGTAAGGTTTTTTCAGCTGGGGAAATGAAATGGAAAAGGGTTAGGAGGATTCAACTATGGAGCCACTGCAGCAGACAAAACCATATAATACCTGCTAGGACTAAACCAGATTGAGAAGGACTGCCTGTTAATGTGATAGCTGATAGATGCATTGATGGTGGGGTGAGAAAAATGTATCATTATTTTGAGTTATTCTTTTAAGTTCATGGTAATGTATTCAATAATATTCAGTTTCATTTTATTTATATAGCACCAAATCATTACAGAAGGTATGTCATGACACTTTCCATATAGAGCAAGTCTAGACTGTGCTCTTTATGTTATTTACAGAGCCTCAACAACAACCACCATGAGCAAGCGCTTGGTGACAGTGGCAAGGAAAAAGTTCCTTTAAGAACCCGACTCATGAGTAGATGAAACTGTGAAATTGTTAATGTTTAATAACGTTCATATGAAGTAGGGGTTGCTCACATTGGATTAAAACATATGCAGGGCCGTGTTTTGTTCTAGCATGTTCATTGTCATTGCATTGAAATAGTAGTGTAGTGTATCTCATAAGCCATGACACAAAGTTGGGAAAAGAAAGATAAATCAATAAATGTGCAGACATGTTAAACCACCAGGATAAAGCGAAATAAATAAAAATAAAAATGCACAGTCATGGTTTAGGCCTTCACCTCGCCTGCTCATTGTTTAGACGGTGCAGATCCGGATGTTAGCTTGTCTCTCTTCTGAATGCAAAGGTTAAATGAGATGAGCAAAGCCTGCAATGCTCTATCCATCCAGGTGATGAATGGTGATAGCAAGAGTGACGACGACCATAATATATCTCCCTGTGGACTTATAAGGTCAAAGCCACAGTCCAAGAGAATGGAGGCGTCTATTTTATGATTAGCTTCTAATGGCTATAATGATAACAAGCTCCTTGTTACTCGTGTTCTCGGGTCAAAGCGAAAGTGAAAGTGAAGAGGAGTTCTGTTAACAAAAGTAGTTTGATAATTAAAGGCAGTCAAGCGCACCATACATGTCAAGGCGCACACATACTGATAATTAAGCTGGTTCCCATTCAGTACACCCTGATTAAAAGCATTGATTTAGTGGCTGCAGGGTAACAGTGAGTGCAGGGGTTTATGTGGAATGTATGTAATTGAATGAATGCCTCTGGCCCTTGCTCTTAACTTGCATTCTTCACTGTATCAGGTAAATGTGTGTGCTACATGCAACTGAGGCTTGAATGTCAACAATCAAACCTGCAGGTTTAATCAGCTGCTGTCTGCTGTGTTTTTTGCTAAGGAAGACATTTGAACCAATCACCATAACACAGACATGTTTTTACGGTAATCTCATCTCTTGCTGCTTTCGAGACAGATCTGGCCACTGTAAGATTCATGAGTCACGGATTGGTTTACAGAATGACTCATTCATTTATTCAGTTATTTGCACATTTATTAGTTTCTGCAAAGTTCAGTTTCTGCAAAGTTCAGTTTCTGCAAAGTTCAGTTCCTGACGCCATCATCCTGTGTGACAAAAGAAGGAAAAATCTCTGCTACTTAGTCCTTTGTTCAGTAACATTACTTTCTGTCTGAGCTGTCTAACATCACAGGAACGTGGTCTGGGTCCTGTGGCTCTCACCACTAAATTCCTGATTATTAGTTACTTTTTATTTTTAGTGATCAAGGAAGTAAATCTTCTGCTTTGATTTCTTTGCTCTGTGAACTGATAATCTGGTAGATTATTCGGAAGTGTTGAATAATCATGCCAACAAGGGCTGGTTCCATAACACCATGCAACCAGGAGCCACTGGGGTTAAACACCTCGATGCATCCTTGTCAGGCATTTGATTTTCATCCATGCTTTTTGCTTTCCAGTTCAGTTCCATTGTATTTAGATAAGTGACTTCTCCTTGTGGCACTCTGTTTGGAGGGCCTCTCAAAACCAAGAGCAACTCCAAAACATGCAGATGCATTTAAGGGTCTAAGGACAGAGGGTGTCTGTACTGATTGTAAAGCCCTCCGAGGCAAATGTACTTTGTGACTTTGGGCTATACAAATAAAATCTGATTTGATTAAAGGATAAGTTCCAGAATGAACTGATAATATTTCAGTGACAAGGTCAGTGTTACCTCACAAAATATGTTTTTGGACATAAAACAAGATGGATGACCATATTTGATGTTGGACACTTTTGACTGAAAGGTCAAAGAGCACCTATATTCCACTGAACCACAGCAGAATATAGGGATACGATCAAACGTGAACTTACAGTTGACACCCAGGATGAAAATACCCATTTGAGTCCTAACCTGTCCTCTAAGGAGATAGATGACGACAGAGCCTTGAGTTACCGTTGCCCTCACTGAACATTACAGGAGTGACAAGGTGATGGAGCAGCTTATTGGAATGTCTTTTAGCTTAAAGAATCAGTATCCTGCTGAAGTGTCCTTGAGCTGGCACTGATTCAGGGTCAGATTCAGGGTTATAACTCTACTGAAGCTCTACAGTTAAGGTGCTTTCCTGGAAATCGAGTATCCGGTCTGGATATTGGATTTTCTCTGGATATGACTGCTCCCCAGACAGGCTGTTATTTATAAGTGTGTATTGAACATCACGAGGTTATTATCAGTGAAATAGGGCTGCAGATTGTCCACAGTGAATATGTTTTTTTCCTAATGTTTTCTCACTCTTAACAGTCTTCACTGCACCACTGAGTTTTATAAAATCTCCAAGGACCATGTATGTGTATGTGCGTACTGTATGTGTTCTGCTACCTTCAGTCTTTGCAGAGCGTTCAACAGAAGCTCCAGTGCCTCACTTCAAAGCTACCAAATGCCTTTCTGTTTTGTAGCGTCGAGGCTTTTTGATTTGTCTGTTTGTCTTCAGACTTTTCAACTGTGTATTCAAGACAGTCTGGTGTTTTCCTGACCTTGAAATTCTCTCTGACTGACTGTGGGGTATTTTGGTGCAAAGCTTGGAGAGCGCACAGTGCAAACAGGTGGAAGGTTCATTGAGAAGAGGCAGCGCAAAGAGATATTCGGTGGAAATTTGCAAATAAAATAGACAAACAGAAGCATAAAAAAGTAACTATTAATGTGATTAAAGCAGGAACACCAGTATCAGTATGTGTTGTCCACAGCTGCTGCATGAAAAGCTTCTCTTTCACTCCATTAAATCCCTGCAGCATCTGAAGGCAGCGTCAAACATATGTTGATAAATCTGCAGCCTCTGATTGGAGCGTCGCATCATTACACACAACCGTCCACTGTGTTTACCTTCATTAAATTATGTGCAAATGACCCCAGGCTGCAACAAAAGAACCATTAATCCATTTATTTTATATATTAGTGGTCCATAATTTATTCTTGAAATGGCACAAATGCTGCTGTGTCACATTGAGATATATGACAGAATAGCACCGGAAGAATACAAATCATATATGTATGTATATATTTCATTTGAAATAATTTGTTTCAATAATGACTGTACTAATTAACTGTTAAAGTAGCCACACTCTGGCTGCAGATCTGTGGTGTCTCTCTGCATCATTCAGATAATAAAATGATTTAATAGTTTGAGAAGCAGATTCTTTATTTGTTGAGGTGTTGTCTTCATCGTGCATCACTGTGATTGGTTTAGCTGTTTCAGAGTAATGAGACCAGTGATGTGACTGGCTCGGAGTGTGTATTCCAATTCTCTCAGCTCTTTTGCGTTTTCCGCTGCTGCACCATCCATAAACTAAAATAGCAGGTGAGCTTGGAGACACCCACACAGTGTGTGAGCCCTAGACCTACTTCTTTGCACTTTGCGAGATTAAAATCGCATATGGCAGTCCGCTCAAGACAGATACCAGATCCTGTTCATGAATTCACAACACAAACAACAAAATGACTGGACACAGATCAAAATCTAATCTAACCTCTGACCTCCATTTAATGGGGGGGAAATAAACAGTCCGTGGTGGTTAGCGAGTTCTTCTTTCTCATCACTTTGTCTGTTCTCTCTTGCAGTATTACGTCCTATCAGACCTTACCCAGGAACATGCCCAGCCACCGTGCTCAAATCGTGCCCCGCTACCCGGAGGGCTATCGCACGCTGCCCCGCAACAGCATGGTCAGGCCCGACAGCATCTGTAGCGTGGCGGGCTCCGTCTATGACAGGGCCCTCCGTCCCGCGTCCACCACCACTGTCACCACGGCGGAGAAAAGGAGGTCGATGAGGGACGACACCATGTGGCAGCTGTATGAGTGGCAGCAGAGGCAGGCCTACTCCAGGCAGAGTCTGGCACAGCCAACAGGTACTGACAGATACTTCCTGTCATACAGTATGAGCGGCGACGAGTGTTCGGAGGCACACTGGCTCATAGTTAGCCTACTCATCATGACAAATCAAATTCAATGAAAAGTCATGGGGCTTTTTTTTTATGCCATGTTAGTTATATAGCCTGGTGCTGTCCAACAATTAGAGATTAGGCCACAGCAGCCTCCAAAATACCTGAACAGCTGGATACAGATCTGAGTTTTGCTGCCAGTTTATCACATAGAAAAAAAGAAAAGAACCCCTGCAGCCTAAAAAAAATCATTTTCCCCGAAGACGGAATTTTTAAACCATGAAGGTTTAATTTAGTAACACTTTTTATGTGTTACATCATCTCACTGTAAAGTCAATGGGACACACTGGCGGGTCCAAGGAGAGAAACTGGATCCTCAACAAAGCAAATTTGGGGCCCACAGTTCACCTGCTTAGTGTGTTAACACCAATAAAATGTCTTGAGTTTCAGTTAGTTTGTGTATGTCAAGAATCTTTTTCAGGAAAGGTTTATTTTCTTGTGACTTTCTCATTTGATTCCACTCAGCTACTTTGCACTAATTTGATTAAATCTTTCATGTTTCTGTAATAGGTACTCAAAACTGTATTTTTAATAACTAAAATGAAAATATCACAGGAAGCAGATTATCACAAATGAAAGTGCCGTCCAATTAAATCTCTCCATTCTCCACCTTCAGACAGTAAAACAAGTCATTTCTAAAAAATTCTCCAGGCTCTACCACCAGGCGTTTCTGTACAACTCAAATTAGGAATCTAATTTCAAACTACTGCATAAACAAAAGGATTTTTCAGAAGATATTTTTTAATGTGCTGCTGCAGCTCCTGGTGCACAATAACCTTTCATATGTCTCTAATAATTAGGTTTGTTTGCAGGATGACTGCCACCATCATTACTTGTATTAGTGTTACAAAATAATCAGCCTAAAAGTGTTATGTTGTTCTCCTTCCAGGTGTTGGTCATTATGGCACCCTCCCCACCACAAAGACCATGGGCAACATCTCCGAACACACCGTGGCGCACTCCATCCCCACCTCGCCGTCTCACGGCTCCCTGGCTCTCTACAGCACCTTCTCCCCTCCTCGCCAGCAGGTGGCTCACAACCCCAACAGTACCCACTCTGAGGTGTCGTCACCTGTTTTCAGGGGGGACGCAACGCTGGACCATCGGCACAAGACGCAACTTGCTAAGGTAGAGGGCATGACACTGGAGACTCAAATCATATGACACTTTTATAGAGCACATTTCATACAAAAATGGTCGTTAATACAGGGGAGCTGTTAGAGATTGTTAGAAATATGAACTGTGAGGAAGTCACTGATAGTAGTCTAGACTGAAAAGTGAATAGAACCTTAAAATCTATTCTGTCGTCAACAGGCAGCACATGGAGAGATTTTAGTTTTTATGTGCAGGTTGGCCTGTTCATCAATGACCAAATGTTAGTTTGTTTGATTGAAATTGAGGAAATCTGGAGCTACTAAATCACTAATTTATGACTGTGGACGGACCTCAGATCATCAGATGAAGCAGCAGTAGTTGTGTAGAGTTGTGTGTCATCTGCGTAGTGGTGGAACCATATGCCACGTTTTCAGATAATAAAACCTAAAGGCAGCATGTACAGGCAGAGAAGAATGGAGGTCTTCTATCCCAACAGTTAACTAACATTTCGTCTCACCCTGGAAGACCATCACACCCTTCTTCAAATATCCCCCTTTGCAAAATTCAAAACTAATCCACTTTAACTATTCACAAAGTGAAACTATGTGACAATACAATGTATTTCCTGTTGCTACTTCAAAACAAAAGTCTCCATGTGATTTTCCAATGGATTGATTTTAATGTGTCTTTTAATCTTGTTAGTGTAGATCGACAGACTGCTGATCACCACTTTAGCAAATGCAGAAATAAAACGCTTAAGTACGCAGCATCTGTAAGTCTTGTCCTCAAGACAGTTGGATGGAAAACAGGTATACTTCCCTTTAGATGCCAGTTCATCCTGACAATCACAGAGCTTCGATGCAGATAGAAAATAGCTTGAAGTCACACTCTCTTTGCAGTTGTGCCACTTATCTTTCCATCCAGAGGAGGGAAATTAGACAAAAAGCAGCTCTCTCCTATTGAAAAACATACTCACACTTGGCATCCCATCCCCCATCAACTATGTATGAGGTTGTCAGATTCAGTCCTTAATCTCAAGAGTCCACAGATGTTCCTTCTGATTTTTCCCATGAGCGTCTCCAGAGAGAGGCGGGCAGGATATGGCATTCAGTTTGCCATCAGTGGATGATTCTCACTTCAGTGGATGAGTCCAATCGTCTTGTCACAAGTCCAAAGCCCTGGTCCAATCTCTGTCCCCAAGCTGTGAGCCACACTGACAGCATAGATCAAGTTTGTGCTCTGTCTGAGACACACTAGACAGCTCACGTTAATACACCAGGCAACTCATGTTCTGCTTTGTATTCACAGTCAGAGAGAGGGGGAAGCCACTCAGAACACTGATTAGATTAGAAAACAATGAGCTGAAGTGACGTGCAATAATGTTCAATCTACGAAAGTGTTCCTCCAAGTGAATCTTTGCTCCATGGAATGACATTTTAGTCAAACGATCAGATCAGAGGAGAGAACTGGCAATTATGAAGCCTTGAAGTCAAACAAAACTTTGACAGAATTGTGAGATTATTAAATCTTTTCGCAGAACAAATCATCTTATTTCATAACTCTGAAGACGTGTCAACACAAAGAATATTCCTGAGAAAGATGGTTGTACCACAGCACACAGTAACTATATTCCAATCCCCTTCCCCCCACAGCTAGGTTGTTTTTATTTTGATTAAATAAGATAAAAATGCAGAAGCAGCTTTAACGTGTGTCAGCTTTATCAGGGTTTTATTTACAAAATATAATATTCATAACTATGTTTTCATTAGCTTATAATCACCTGAAAATAAGACTCATTATGTTTCTACATGTAGCCCAGAATGCACAAACTAAACAGTGGAGAGGGTGCTAGAAAAGGAGAGGGTGAGGCGAAGAGTATTCACTTGTGCAGCAACGTCACTGCTAGATGTCACTAAATCCTGCGCAGTGGTTTTTGAAGGCCTTCACCATTTCACCTCATGGTGTGCCTTATAGTACTGCATATTATTGAACAATGAATCAGTCCACAAAATAATTACCACACCGTGAACCTGGACCCGTACACTCTGGGTGGAGCACTTGTCAGCAGGTGTTTTATGTCACACTGGTGAAATGAATCGGCTCTAAGAGAAATGTTAATTTTGCGTTTGTTTTTTTGAGTTTGACAAAATGTTCTGCTTCAGTGTAATCAGTTCTTTCCAGCCCTCTGTGGCAGCTGAATTTAATTCCGTTGACATTAACTGAGTCCAGTCATTGATCTGTGTTTGCCGACGAGGAAAGCAGATGTTGGCAAATAGATAGCAGGATGGAGCTCTGACTGAATGTTTCCTATTGTCGTCTTCTCATTTTAATCATGCTCCTCCTTTGATGCAGCGATGTTCCTCTTGGTTACATCAGTGAATGAATTCAGTTAAAGGCCATTACACATGTTTCAGCTTGCATTAGCTAATTAACTATAAATCATGTATGCTTTCTATTCCAGCCAGTCCTTTTTTTTAACCATTGTCCATGCTATTCATTCATTTAGCTTTTTATCAAATATACTGTGGTGACACTCACATACATACATATATGCACTGTTTCCAACCAGTTGTGGATGTTAAATCAGGTTCTTTTGTGCATTAAGTGTGTGTAAAATACTTCTCACAGGTGTCCTGTGAGAGAAATCAAGTGAAGTCGGGTTCGTTCTTGTCGTGTTAAAGAGGCCACTTTAGTGTCGCTCTGACTTTGTGCTACAAAGCTGAACTCAGCATCAAATATTAATCCCGGTCTTTTACTTATTCAGCTGCAGAAATGTTGAGCAATCCAATCACTGATTTCTGAAATGCTTGTGTGAGTGTGCCTGTGTGCTGTGTGTTATCTGCATGCCGATGGAAGATTGGAGATTTGTGGACGATGAAGCCTGATGGCAACATGTAGAGACGCTAGCCCCGAGGATTCTAAATAGTCTCTTAAAACTACTTTACATATTTATTAACTCTATATTCTCATTCTTATTCTTATTAGTATTAGTATTTCTTTCCATTATAGCCTGTCAACGATTGTCAGCCCTTTTAAAAGATAAGCAGTTTTGGATTAGCTAACTATCAATAGTTCTGTTATTAATAGCATTACTTCATACTTTATTTATTTAATCACATTACATCCATAATAACCATTATTTTTATATTGTTTAGAGTTTTATATAAGTATCCTATTGTATTCTTTTATTTTGAATTGAATACATTGTAGGAGCTTATGGAAACACGGTTCACTGGGTGCCTGTTTGATTTCACAGCATGTGTCAATCAAGCCCACTTGAACATGAGTTGGGCTCGATATAGTCACAAGTGGATGTAAATATATGAGAATTCACTCAAACTGACTCATGAAATTTATATTCTAATGAGTGCTTTGTATTATAAAGGCATGTAGTGGGCATCTGTATCAGTTAATGAGGGGAAATCTCTGTTCTTCACACTACACCTACATTGCTTGAGTTCATCTCACAGGCTCGATTCAAGCGTAACAATGAAGATCACCTGAACTGAAATGGGTGAACTGTCTTCTTCTGTCAAATTCATCCCATCGTCATCTCCTCTCTCTCCCACAGTATGGCTACCAGCCAGACCGACGATCCATCGCAGCTGGCGTCCCTCCTCAGACAATCACCCCACAGTCTCTGCAAGGCAAAACAGTGAGTGTTACCTGTGCACCGTGTAGAGAATTTCAAGAGCACTCCGAAAAATGAAAGTCTCTACTCACCACTTGTTCTCAGCTGCCTCTTATTGCTCTTTTTCTTTCTTCTTCTACTCTCAGCGGGAATGTAATTATTGACAATGCCATTGTCTCTAATGACATTGCACGCAGACACACAGACACACATTGCAGCAGCACAAGTCAAATTGTATTCGCTCTCAAATTGAAGCGACGGCAGTCGAGAGCGAGGCCTGATATTTCTGTTCGAAACAAGCTGTGAGCAACACCGCCGTCGCTTTGTCGGCAGTCGAGTGCCTCGGCGGTTTGATGAAAAAATGCGCCCAGTAATTTTCCACGCGGCTTTTACAGTGTGCTGTTTTTGTCACAGTGACTGCGTTCCTTTATCCCTGTGTGACTAATGATGATATGCTGAGGGTGTGTGTGTGTGTGTGTGTGTGTGTGTGTGTGTGTGTGTGAGAGAGAGATAGAGACCTACAGTACCTCTGCTTGTGTTTGTGTCAGCAGGGCACGTGTTTGTGTACATAAATCTGTAATTGAATTACCCCGGTCCGCTTTACTGTCATCTAGCATGATGTTGGAACTAGATGGTGGGAACAACACGAAGATATTTGACCCAGACCGCTGATATGTAATAAATCAAACTGTTCACAGACAGTGGACAGTAGCAAAGTCATGAGGTCGGTGAAAGGCTGCCACATTTTCAGAAACATTCCCTGCACAGTCGACATATTATATCGACTTTTCTCCTGAAGCTGGAGATTTCCTAGCTTACTTAGCCTCATGGCAAATGAAAGAACCTTTTCAGAAGTGAAGGATTGTAACAGAGGCTTTCTGGGTAATTGTGCAGACAGAGACTTGGCCTGGGCCTTATACCTGTGCAGCCAGTTATCAGAGCCAAAGTAGAACACCTGTTGAGACCCTGAAAAAAAGCGTGAACTAGGCACAGATGTGAAGTAGTGCTGATGAGAAAATGTGCCTTCAGCCTGTTGGAGAAAATCTTTTACCTTTAAGCCGCAAAAATGGATTCTCTTCGGTAACCCGGAGGTAGTGAGCTGTGAAACGTCTGACATTAAACATTTCATATGGAGAGTGTGCCTTTTATTTTACACATCCAGCAGACGCAGAGCAGCATTAGCATCCATTTGGACTTGGTCACTAATTTAAGCCCATTAAGCTTTGTTTTGGTGTTCACCAGCTCCTCAGGAACATATAAGCTCTCAATGGATGCTGACTGAAGTAAAGCAGACTGTAGATTGTGTTCTGAGTTGTCATTGGGTTTGCACCCACAAGTGTCCTGTCTCTCATTGCACACAGCCATTAGAGGCAGTTGATATAAAAACATGGATAATTGCACCTTTAAAGTTCCCCTAATCAATATTTGTAAGGCTATCCATGAATCGAATGACAACTCTCTGCAGTTCTTCTGAGCTTTTTACAGTAATGGACTGTACTTATATGTTACCTTCCTAGTATTCTGGCCACTCAAAGAGCTTAACATTACACAGTCACCCATTCACACACACATTCATACACTAATGGCAGAGGCTGCGATCTAAGGTCCCATCTGCTCATGGAATGGATCAAACCAGCCGCTTTACCTCCTGAACCCCTTTTAGTTTTGTGTTGGTTTAACACTTCTCACCACAGGCAGCTGACTTAATGCTGCTTTGTATCTGCTGTATGTGTACAGTTTGTGCCTGTAAGGTTGTTGCGAAGTTCTTCTGCCCCCTAGTGGCCACGTAAAAATTGATCAGTAAAATTTTAAATCAACTAACTAGCTGATGTTTCTTTTATTTGAATGAATATTTGAAATGCAAGCCTCACATGTCCTCTCTGTGATTTCAGTCTCTCTCCCAGGCTTCCTTAAATGAGTAGTATCATGTAATTGCATCCTACTGGAGAAGTCATGTGTACAACAGGCTATCTATTGCATGCTGAGGTTTCTGTTCACACTGTTTCATGTGTATGTGCAATGTGTTGTCAGGTGTATCTTGCAGAAGAGATTCTGAATAAATAATCTAAACTAGATGTAAAAAGAACAAATGAAATGTCTGCCGTTGCAGTTGAACATAAGTGATTTAGTCATCAGCATATAATATAATCCTGCCTCCAGATATAAGCCTTGAATGCCTCATTTTATCTATAGGTCTATAGGGTTAGAACTTCTTTTATTTTGTTAAGCTGTGGAAGTAGTTTCTTTCCTCTCGAAGGTCACTGCATGATGTTTAATTTCAACCAACCAGTGGACAGGTGATGTTGATGTCGTCAGTGTGGCTCTTCTCTCCTCTGTGTGTTGCTCTGTGCAGCCCGAGGAACTGACCCTGCTGCTGATCAAGCTCCGCCGGCAGCAGGCGGAGCTCAACAGCCTGCGGGAACACACGGTAGCTCAGCTAATGGCCCTGGGTTTGGAGGGGCCCAACGCTAAGGTCAGCACTGTGTTATAGTATGTGTGTGAGTGCATGCACACATTTGTGCCAGGCAGACAAAAACTGTATTGTGTCCACAAGGGATGGTTCCTGTTAGTTTACTCCAAATGAAATTGCTTTTGGTGTGTTCTAAACAGATTATACTCATTAGAGCTCAAGCTCTTTCTTTTAGTTCAACTCGAGTGGTCCTCTACTTTAATCCAGACTGAACGCTGCAGATTGTGTACATTCATGGTCCACAGAGGATGAAACCTAATGGGTTTGGCAACTTTCACCTGACTTTTAGTCAGGCACATCCATCAGATACAATGGCAATGTAGTTGAGACATTCATGGTTCACAGACGATGGATTCTACTCATTTTGATGGTCCACTAACTTGTATATAGTGCCATCTACAGGTTGACATTTTCAGATAAATTTACATGAAACTTGGCAAAGATGTAGTCCACTACTACAGAACCATAAGAATTGACGATAAGAACAAGTAACACAGAAGTTATATTATTTTGACATCTCAACTAAATACCATTAATATGCAATAATACTAAAGCCCAACAGATTACAACAGATGTATTTTCCATAGATGAAACATAGATGAATTATTGGTGCCAGCTACAACAAACACAGTTGGCTGTGTTCACAAGTGGGAAGCCAGTGAGAGATGTGTCTGGCAGGTAAAAAGCATAATGCATCATGGTCAGCTGATTACACCATGTGTCTTGTAGGATGGACATGTCCACTGGTCCACAGTGGAGTTACAGTAGGATAAGTGTGCAATCGAAACGTATGGTCATACATTCTTTTCATTATTGATTCTTGAATCTGTCAGTCCTTTTCTGAATTCATTGATTAGTTGTTTGGTCCATAAAATGTCATAAAATAGTACAAATTCACAACCCAAAGTCTGTCTGTCATAGAGGACTAAAGAAAGGCAAAAAATATTCTGAGAAGCTGAAACATTTCTTCTTTAAAAATCACAATATCTTTTTTATGTCTTTTTGCGAACACCCCAAATTCAATTTCATTACGGAGCAGTGTTCTGGCATCAGCGTGAGTGCAGGCTGGTGGAGGTGTCATTTTGCTGGGGATTTTGGGGGACTGATGCGTGGATTTCTGGGCTTTCTTTTGCATCTGTGTATGTGTGTGTGTGTGTGTGTGTATTTGGCTGTGTGTTTTTGCATTGGGGGGCCCTGCTCCTGTCCATGCATGTCGGCTTGAGGTCTCTGTGTTGAGGGCTGGAGAGCATGGATGCATCATGGCTGATGCATCAAACAACATGGCACCCGTTGTCTCTTTTCAGCTTGATCATCATGTTTTTTTTTGTTTAATGTTCATTTTCTTATCAGTCCTTGAATAGCTTTTTTGGAAGTTATTTTATCATGCATGTACTGCAGGCATGCAGCATGTCTGGCATGCCAGTTTTCAAAACTGTGCAGCATGTTGTGTTTGACTGCTTGGAGAATTTTATGATTCACACACAGAATATGTCCAATAAGTAGTGACAGCTTATCTGCATGTCTTAAGACCTGGCTAGGATAATATATAGATATAAAGTGAGACTAGATACTGTATTATTTGGGGGTTTGGATGTATTAACATGGTGATTTGACACATTTTTACATCATGTCCACGTTCCTACTGGGATTTTCTTGGTTGTCTGTGTCTTAAATATCAGGTAGTAGCACTATGACTGCACTGTGTTATGAGCAGAACACGTCAGTGGGGAGGCAGAATCCAGCTGTATCTTCTCAACAGAAGATAAAGTCATGAAAGTCATGACCCCTTTTTCCTGCTATTATTCTTATGATAGTCATGGGAATTGCTGTGCTACCTGTGCTGTGACTTCCACCGGCATTGGTCATGTCACAATTAATAGTCTTATAAATGCTGGAAACACACTTTTTGCATCTTATATGAACACCGCTTGAATCCTATCACTGGACAGTGTTTAAAATTCAATCTACATATTGCACAATATCTGCTGTACGGCAGTTGCCATGACAAATTATGAGAAATTAACTATGATTCAGATGTGTTCAGGTCAACTAAAACATGTCCTTTGTAATTATTCTGATTGAAAAACATACAATGGTACATAATTAAATATGCAGCCTTTTTAATGATCATCACATTCTCCACCTTCTCTTTGTATGAGCTCTTCATTCCTGGTGAAATGTGCCTCTGACTCCCTTTTTCCCTCCCTTCCTCTGTCCTCTCCTGTCCACCTCGGTCCATCTTGACCAAACATGGCCTCACTTTTCCCTGATTCTGTTCTTCCTTCTTCTTCTGCGGCTTCCTGCAGACTGATGTTCTTTCTCATCACCTCCAGAGGAACCTTATTTACCTGGACAGCCAGGTGAGGACTTCCAGCCTTACTTCCGCCTATGTCTCCAAAAGTGCAAAACATAAAATTGAAATCAAACAGAACATTTTGAGAGGCACTGGAACGTTTTAACGCAGAGTTTTCCCTTCTTGGAAACTAGACAGCATACTGTACATGCATATACATTTATGATAATCTCTGTTCCTGGATTCTATTTCTGTCTCTATTTTCCTCTTCTGCTTTTCTTTACCTCTCTGTCTGATTATTCAAAATCTGAACAAATATCTACTAATCTCAAAACTTTAAGTTGCATTAGCTCAAGCTGTACTTAACCCCAGCAGGTTTGGCTCTTTTGCCCAGTTCAAACATTAAAACACTTTCTCTTTTTTTTTTCTTTGTGTAAGGACTTTTCCAGTTAAGACATTAGTATTTTTCACTTTATTGTTGCTGAGCATCTTCCAATGCATACCATGCTGTAGTACAATATGCCATGGAGATCAACTAGCAGAGACTTAAAACTGGTTGCAGATCACAGATCATATCCATTGTTATTTATCAAAGTTTGTGAATAGAACATTTTTAAGAAGTGTTACATGTGTGTGGTTATAGGATACCTTGACATTTACTTTTTCAGTAATATTTTTACACAGAGCATTGCAGGATAGCAGTATGACAGGCTGTAAACTTTAACAAACTGAAACACTGACTACTGTAGCAGCAGCTAATGAGGAATATATGAAAATAAAGAAATCTTTAAAAAAATCCATAAAATCCATGGAAATAGAGAGGGGAGATAGAAACGTAGGCCAGTTAGCTGCTGTTGTGCTGAATGTTAGCAGTCAGCTAACTGTTTTTGAATCAGTCACTGGTAGATACTCCTCTGCTGTGTGAACATCTCTCCTGGCAGGAGAGACGCTCTGTGATGCTCTGAGGATTTTATAACTGTGACCAGGATGCATGCTTTTTATGGCTTTAACTGTCTGGAAATCTGATGATGATGAAAGACAGTAAAATTTGAGTCATAAAACCTCAGACTGATAGGTTAGTGAAAAGGCGCTGGACATAACCGTAGGTGTGTTGATGAGAAAAACATTAATAATAATGGTAGAATTTTTGCAAATGGAAACATATCTGTAGAAAGGGACAAGCAGGAACCACAAACACATGACATAAAATACAGAAGATGAGTGAGCCCACTTTTGAGGCATTGCTGTGGGATGTGTTTGCAGGTGTAACCGAGCGTTCTGACAGCTGAAAAAAAAAACAGAGAGAGCAGTAAAACACACATTTTTTCAGCCTTTAATCAACTGAATTACAATGCAGCAATAAAGTTTTACAGCCCAACTCATTTGGGGAAAAGGAAGCAACATAAAACCAGATGTAAAATCAAATTATTCATTGCAGAGATGTCAGATTTATAATACAACAAAAAAGAGTGAAAGATAAAGAAAAAAAGGGCAACTGGATGCTGCTCAAACCAAAGTCTTCAAATTAAACCAAAGAAATAAAAAAAGGGGGAAAAATTAAGAGCAAGAGGTATATCAGCAAGATGAGAGACCCAGTCACCTCCACTGTCAGCTGTCCAAACTTTAATAATCTAGTCCCTAGTACTCCAATCAGAATGCTCCAGCTGTTTGATGACAGTGATGGCCACATCTCACTAGCTAGAACCGGGAACCACACACCTAGCTCAGCAGAACGTATACACTTGAGTGTCTGTGGCAGCCAAAACAAACATATATTTGGAACAGGTTATCTATTTCAGTTAATTTCATAGTGTTTAAAAAAAAGTGTTAAAAACATTGAAATATTCACCATTAAATGTAGAGCGTTAGCTACATTACACATAAGCACTGGTTAGCTCCTTGATGGATAGATATTAGAAAGCCTAAACAGTTAACTGTTGGAGATGCATTACACATCCCTCATGGCCTTATTTGTATGTACCAAGTGTAGCAACACTCAACCTCTGTGAATGTTTGCACTGTTTGACTCTTTGCCTCAAGAACTGCTCAGACAAAAAACTGAAGTGCTGTCAAAATGTTATTTACAGGGAGTCTTCATAAGAAAATGAGATAAGGGCAGAAATTCCATCCAGTATGTTGAAGCTGACTGTCGTTTTGCTGCCGGGCTAATTGCAAGACAAAGAGAACCTGAAGACAGTTCACAGAGGCATACCCTGATCACGACAGGCATCTAAATGTGTTGTTTATTTTTGTCCTGTAGGTTAGAACTTGCCTTCCCCACAGTTCCTGCATTATTGAATACGACTGCTCAGCTCTGAAAAGGTCATGCGCTTCAGGGAGAGACGAGCCTTGAACAGGCTGTGCAGGAAGATGTGACTAGCATTTAAGAGGCCAATTGAAGAAAAAAAAATAATGGTTTGATTGTCAAAGTACAAAGAGTCTATTTGAGGAGCTGTTCCTCTTCCTCCAAAAGGTTCAATCCAATTTCTATCCTCAGTCAGTTATCCGACAATCCATTTTCTTTTGATGGCATTTATTCCAAATCACATATACTACCATTTATCTGTCCCTTCTCTTAAACAAATATTGTCCCAACTGCCAGTGTTTTCTTTTCTTTTTTTTCATTTAAATTCACGTCTCTATGATTGGACAATCACCTTGCAGTGACATAAAGGACAACAACTGCAACAAGTTCAGTCATATTTTTTTTTTGTTTCAAGTCTAACTAGTGTTAGGATAACACTATTCTCACAGGTTGCAAACATGCAAAAGGTTTGAAGCAGATTACTGTCGATAATAATCCTGCATTGGGTCTAGTTGAACACAGTGTGTGTACAAGTAGATCAAGTATGTCAAAGCTTAACCTTAAGGACCACCTTGTTTTCTCTTAATAATAAGTCTGACTAACCTCTCCAACCACCCTGATAATTTGCTCATGTTTCCTGCCCCCTTGAACTTTATTTTACAAATGCTCCAAGATCTTAGCAATTACTTTGGTGAATATAAAATAGTCATGAC
Source organism: Larimichthys crocea (assembly GCF_000972845.2). NCBI lineage: Eukaryota > Metazoa > Chordata > Actinopteri > Sciaenidae > Larimichthys > Larimichthys crocea. Next base: position 17,949,046 of record NC_040030.1, read on the forward strand.
AGATTTAATGGGCATCACTACAAAAAGTAAAACCCAAGTGGCAAATATTAACCATACTTCAACTTGAAAATTGGCTTAAAAGTTGGAAGAAGAAAAAAGAAATGTGGTTAGTAAAGTTTTGGTTATCATCTCCTTGTAATACCAGAATATTTTTGACTGGTTGTAAGATTGTAAGACAACATAGCTACCTCAAGTATATGTTTATGTCTCTGCAAGTTAAGGTTCATTATAAAGATCTTGACTGGCGAAACCTGTAGCGTGGAAAATGCCCAATATAAAGTATAGGTATTACATTACATTACATTAAGAAATGGTCCTTACACGTACATGAAAACCTCAAAACTTTCCAACATTTCCATTACTTCCTGCCAGCCACAGAGGTAAATTTCAATGGTAAATGTTCCAGGGAAAGGTCTTAAATCATGGTCTTTAAGTTTATGTTCAGTAAGCTAGAGACCAGTAAACTGTCCATTACAAAATGGTGTTTATCTTGGGTTTTCTCCTGTTTGAAGAGAGCGAGTGTTTAGTCCCATTCCAGCTCATGGATATTGGCCATTAAACAGTGGCTGACCCTTCAAGCAACACATACTGCTGTGTTATTACACCATTGTATCCTCTTTCTTCTTGGCGCTCTGCTAGACGAAGGAGAATGAGCCTCTAATCTTCATGATTCACACTATGATCGAGAACTCGGCACCAAGGCCGCAACTCTACCAGCAAGTAAGGTCCTTGGCAGGTTCTGGTTTGAGTCAGTATGAAGACGGTCTTTTGACTTATTCTGTATACCCCTGGTGTTGGGTCAAAACCTCATGCCAATCATGGAATTTTAAATTCAGCCAAAACTTAAAAGATTGTTGAAAGAGGTTTTTGCTCAACATAGACTACATTTCAGTGTACTTAGATTGAAGAGTTCAAATATCACAAACTTCAGGAAACTTTGGGCTTGTTTTACCAAAATGGATGTCTCTTGTTTCCAAATGAACTCTTTAATTGTAACTTGACTGAAGTGGAGCAGACTCAAACCAGACCTTTGCCCTGGTAGCCCAGTGGTTGTGTATCCACGTCTTCCCCTTCACCATCAACCTCTTGTTTTACCACTTTGGATGCAGTCAGTCCGTCCATCAATCCGTTGTTGATCCGCAAACATTCCCAGACATCATCACAGTATTCTTTAAAATGTATATGAAGTTGTTTTTGGTTCCAGCACATCTCATGTCATTGCTTTCTGTCTGGTGCTGTTGGAAGTGACCTGAAGCAAGCATGGCTTATGGTGTAATGCTACATAGCCATGGATTTCTCCTCTCACCGCGTGTCTTTATGCAACACTGTTCACTGTTGAGTATCACTTTGGAAATGCTTACACTGTTTAGATGTGTTTGTCTTTTCAGATGCCCTGTGGAAAATAAAGCGTAATGTTTTTAGTATTTAAAAAATCTAGTTCAGCATTCTTTCTTTGTGACATTGACAATATGTCTGGACATAGTTAGCCTAGCTTAGCATTAGCATTAGATCTTAGTTGATTAAACTGGCTTACATGCTGAAACTATTTCTTGATAAGGTGTTATTAATATGCATAGCATCCCATGCAGTGTCTCTGGCTATGGTATAGATAGTCATGGGTTCAGACTGCCAACAGTGAGCGTGAGCAGGTTTGGTCATTACGAGAATCCCTGATGCTGGTTCAGATGTAGTTTCACAATTCCTCTCAAATCTAATTCTGCCACTAACAAATCCATGTTTTTGTGCCCCCCAATGGTCCACTTTTCTTCAGCCTCAATCATCAGAAAAATGTTGCACTGACTCGAAAGGGCATTTATCAGACACACAGTGTTCCAAAGAATTATTTTTCTAAAAATAAACATTCTCTCTGGAGACTTTATTTGGACGTACAGAAAAGGACAAAGTCTGATTACTTTTGTCAGGTGACTGAGCAATTTGGGTGACTTGCTCAAGGACACTTCAACTGGACTGGGACTTATGAGATGACCCACTCTACCACCTGAGCCGCAGCCACCCCAGAACAACTGCATGGTTTCCTGTTTTGTCATCAGTATACTTCCATAGATTCCACCAGCCCTGTAAACACACATACACACACACGTAACATTAAGTCAATCTTATAATCTCAAAGTGAATACATGTTTTTTCTCAAAATGTTGAACTGCCTTTTAACTAGAATTCACTGAATCAAAGTTTTGAAGTCCTCTGCGGTAGAATATTCACAAATATGGACTGTCTCCAGTTTATATGAGCCAAGCTCGATTTGGCAGCAGGTTCAAATGTTCTCCAGTTAAACGATTTCTTTCAAATGTGCTCGGTGCTTTGTAGCAGTCTTCGCAGGAGCTCATGTTTGCTCCACTTTCATTGCCATCTCAGTATGTAAACCATGTACTGCAAACCTTCAACACAGCAGTGATAGCCCAGACTGTTCTGATCGGATGGATTTCAGCTATAGTGTATTAGAGAGTCAGTCAGGATCATCCTGTTTTGCCCATTCATTAAAGCTCTTTTGTCATTTCTGCACAGAAATAGACAATCCGATGATGTCTTCAAACCATGCTTTTTTTTAAAGGTTCCACCTTAATGCAGCCTCTGCATTCGCCCTGTGTAGGTTTGTATCGCGGCCGTATTTTCCTGGAACAGAACATAATAATGTGCACTGTAAAATTCAGTCGGGGGAACTGTCAGAGGATTTTTATCACTTTACTCCAGAGCGCTGAAAATCTGCCTCTGTCTGCTCTCATCTATCACCTCCTGTGTGAGCCAACAGCCTTTCTTTTTCTGGCAGAAGGGTTCATCAGTCGCCCCGGCGTGGTTTATGTTGATGCTATTTAAAAAAAAACAAAAAAAAAACTGATGGGTTACATAAGGCTGTTGCTTTAAAAAGATCATTTTCAGTCTGCAGTTCTGGAGTGGGGCATTGAATGCAGACTGTCGTCTGAAGAGGCTGTTTTTTAAATTTTTTTATTTTATTACACATTTATTAAATCTCTGTGGTTGAATTTTACATTGTGCATACTGTGGAGACTTGACAGTTTGCACAGAGAGATGAATGCGTCTGTATAAGCCAAGGTCGGCTATATAGATGCTAGAGATGATCTTGTATATACCTTTTTATTAATATATAATAATATATATATATATATAACTGTATAATATATAATATATATAATATAATATATAATTATTATTTCTGATTTATATATTTATATATTATATTTATAATTTATATTTATATTTATTTGTAATTGATGATTACTTGTTTTACTTATACTGGAGTATTGTAACTAAAATAATTTCCTCCTGGGATTATTAAAGTATTTCTGATTCTGATTCTGATAGAGATTATGTAAGTTTGGTTTGTGACACAAGTGGCATTCTTTAACCCAGGATCCAAAAATAGAGAGAACATATACTGTACTGTATATTCATAATAATAATAATAATACATTTTATTTCATAGGCACCTTTCTGTCACCCAAGGACACCTTACAATAAATGAGAGTAGATAGCAAATAATAGAAACAAACAAAAAGAATACAACATAAAAACTGGTTGAAATAGGACAATGCAATTGAATCAGATGGAAAAGGCTATTTTAAACAGGTGGGTTTTAAGTGCAGACTTGAATTGTGAGAGTGAGTTGATGTTCCTTATGACGGGGGGTAAAGAGTTCCAGAGCTGAGCTTGGCCTAATAACACATTATGCTTAAATCAGTCTGACATAAGCGGTTAGAAATGTGATCTGAATTAGTGTTTTATTAACACAATAACCATTAAAATGTAATTTTCTACAACAACTAGCACCACAAACCACTAAAAAAAGACTTTTAATCACTAAAAGTATCGTCTCAGGAAGTCTCCTAAAGAAAAACCGGAAAAAAAAGCTAATGTTTCATCAGAGGACACTGTTTTACCGTTATTTTAGTGAGTGCCATGTCCTCTCAGTCACCAGTGGAAAATGATGTATTTGATTATGATCTATAATAGTTTGGGGCTTAATATGATTGTCATCGGCCCTCTCAGATTACTCCTCCCTCCATCTGTCTCTGCATTATAATACTCAGCCACGATATCCCTGCTAACACCTGGATAAACAGCTTTAAAGGAAATTAAACCGGATTAGTGAATATGCACAGTGCTCATCCCTTCTTCATCTCCTCCCTCCCTGCCTCTGGAATGAACAGCACAAAGCATTTGAAGAGTTCCTCTCTAAAATCTGCAGCATTTGGCAAAGAGAATACGTTGAGTCTCAATAAAACACAGTTTATATCATAAGAAAAATTTATGAACCCACAGTTTGACAGCCTGCATTCATGCATTTTGGGAAAATAAGTAAAAAAGAAATCAGGTCCAAATTGCATAAAGTAGCATTTTAGAAGAGATCTCTTCATGGCTGGAGCTCTGGGCTCTCCATCCTCACAGATGTGTTGCCGTCGCCCCCTGCTGTCCGTCTCTGACTGTGCCCCCTCGTTTCAGATCAGCCCGGAGGACTACAAAGACGGCTCCTTCATCCAGCGCACAGAGGAGGCCGACATAGACGTAAGACAAGCACAGCTTGTAGTGAAAAAGATCGCGGTTCCAAAGAAAGTTTTGTTCATGTGTGCGTGGGTGTGTGTGTTTGTGTGTGTCAGACCAAGCTGAGCAGACTGTGTGAGCAGGACAAGGCGGTGAGGATGCAGGAGGAGAAACTCCAGCAGCTACACAGAGAGAAGGTACAGCCTGTCAGCGTGTGTGAATTCATGTGTGTGTCTCTGTGTAGACTCATGTGTACAATAAGTATGTTTTGTGTGTGTGTGTGTGTGTGTGTGTGTGTGTGTGTGTGTGTTGTGTGGCAGCACACACTGGAGACGGCCCTCCTGTCGGCCAGTCAGGAGTTGAGTGAACAGAACGGATCCAACGCTACAGCCATACAGAGCCTGGTCCAGCAGAGAGACGTGCTGCAGAACGGCCTGCTCAGCACCTGCAGAGAGCTGTCCAGAGTCAGCACTGTGAGCACACCCCGACACACACTCTCACACACACACTACCACACACACACACATCAGTACAGGACAGGCAAAGGAAGTTTATTAAAGAAAAACTACCATGAGCGCTTCCACCCTGGCAATTTCTTAGAGCAGGTGAAGCTTCCAGAAGTTGGTTTGATATTCCACACAAAATCACACACACAAATTCTGTCCACAACATTAAGTTATGGACAAGTAGTTCAAATTATTTGACATAAATCCTCCTAGATTATACACAGAGTCTATATGGAAGAATTACTTATTCACTTGTTCACATTTAGGCTGCTGAATACTAATCTTTCATTTGATATGATCCCTTGATCAACACATTTAACATCATGTCTTCTCAATGCTGTCCAACATTTGTGAATTCGCAGCTGCTCTATTCTTAACGAAACCATAGAACGTTTAGGGTGGTATCAGTGTCGCCAACAACGTTAGATTCAGTTGTTTCTAATGATTGGTTATAGAAACTTGAATCTCCTTTTCCGAGGGAAATCCGTTATAACGGAAGCAATGTCAGACTGAAGATGGAAACAGAGTGTAAGGAGTTGATAATTCTGTCAGATATCAGGCACAAGAGGCCTAAAAGGCTCGTGCTGGCCATGTTTGCCTAGTAAATGTTTGCAGTCAATGCTGAGGCCATTGTAAAGATCTACAAACAGATGTAATGTGATCGATTGTCCCTTCTTGTTAGCACTTTGTTTTTGGTCTTTATAAGATGAGTAGCTGAGACGAAGAGAAGTTTTTCTTCATCAGCCTGACATGAAACTTCTTACTCTGGTTCTATTTTTAAGATAATAAAAGGTATTTTGTTGTGTTGGTGTCATGGCTTTGGAAAGTTAGATCAGAATCAAGAATTTCTGCTCTGCGTGGTATTTCCCAGGGAGAAGAAAGCTAGAAGTCACCGTCACAGTTTAAGCACCAAGAAAGACAGAAAGACATTTAGGTGTCCAGGCAAGACAGTTTTTGAGAGAAAAAGTCCTAAATGTCCTGTCAACATATCTATACAACACTGACTGGATTGGTGGATGGAGTGGATGTGAAATCCAAATATATCAGAACTTGGAAATAAAGATACTTCACACAGTCCCATGACCCCGCTGTTGGCTGGTGTCCCGGTTTAAGGAGCTGGATCGATCCTGGAGGGAGTATGACCGAATGGGGGCAGATGTCACTCTGGCCAAGACCAACCTGCTGGAGCAGCTGGAGGCCCTGGGCAGCCCACAGGTAACACACACACACTTCCACACACACATCCACACACGCATTCTGTGGGTTGATCAAGCTTTTAACAGCATTTATGTCTGTGTGCGTCTTCAGACAGAGCCTCCGAGCCAGCGGCACATCCAGATCCAGAAGGAGCTGTGGAGGATCCAGGACGTGATGGAAGCTCTGGCCAAAAACAAACCACAGCGGAGCACAGACTGCAGTGAGAGTCTCCAACAGCACTCAAAGAAGTCACATCCTGCCATTCATGTCATGTTTATCTGAAGTGATTTACAGGATGCTTGTTAATTACAGATAATGAAAAAGCTTAGCTCGGTGTAAAATGAAACATGTTCCAAAGTCCCATTCCTCTTCTCTCCATTTTCTTCCCGTTCTGCAGGTTTTCCTGGTTCCAAACCACTCTCCAGTATACAGAAGAATGAGGTAAGGCAGAGCCTCAGCCTAAGCAGCCCATACGGACATCCACACTACACCACACGGGCTCTCCGCTTTAAAATTCGATTCAGCCTCTGGCTCCAATTAAATGTCTTAAAGGTTTTTGAAGACATAATGAGTCTGTGAGAGTAAGAGTAACTAACAGGGTGCAGTCATTTCAACGTCCTGGAGGTGCTTATATGAGAGTTATGTAGATTCACCAGGAACACAAGAATGGAATGGATGTTCTCATCTCTGGATTAATCACTAATTAGCTGTGTATTTTTTTCACACTGCAGCAGACCAGTACTAAAAGAGACATTATGTTACATTAAGATTTAGTACAATCCCACTGTGGTATATATGGACAGCTGTACTTGAGTATTTGTTCTGATTACATTACTTCTGATCAAAAACTAGCGAGTGGACAACTTTGCTAACATCCAAACATCAACCAGGTCCCCGGCAGCAGCTGATATCACTGCCTAGTCCAGCAGCAGTCAGCCCAGCTCGGCGTCTGTCTTTCAGCCTTTTATTTCACCAAGCTCTCACCAACCACTAAAAGTCAGTCCCACATTTACTCTTGTCCGGTGGCTTCTTGCTCGGTCACTCAACTTATTTTGTCAACGTGTTCTCTTTGCCTCTACCATTAGCTAAGTCAATAGAAGCTTCTGTGCCCGGTTACAACCGCCTGATTGTGGTTCTGTCAGCATTCCCCTCCCACTCGGGCCTGAAAACCTTCTTCTCCTGGCGGTTCATAACTTCTGCGGTACACCAGCCTTTCTTCAGTCAGCACGGCTAACTGAGCACTAACATTAGCTAGCAGCAGCTACAGTTGACTTTATTGTCCATGAGAAAACTCGAAAAGCAGAAAACATTTCCTCCATAAAATATGATCCAGTTTCACCAAAATCAGTCAAATAGTTGGTGCTGTGTGACTTAGTGCCGTAAAGTGTTATGTACTTCTCCCGACCCAAAACCCAAAGTTACATAGTGTGAGAACAGACGTACAAATGACAGAGACACCGTTCAGCTGATTACAGGTCAGTGTAGCATCAACATCATTTAACAGACGTTAGTTTACGTTTTTTTTAGTTTTAACAGTTTTAGTTGACTCTCATGGCTTGTATCTGCTGTCTGTGATTAAAAACCACAGACAGACACAGTTAGTGGCCTGCTTACAGCTCAGAACCAGTACAGTCCAGTAACACCACATGACTTCCTTGGAATGAGACTGTCTGTATTAACTGTCAACAGGCAGTGACGCTGCTGCCACTCAGTCCTCTCGAGGAGGGCGACAGTGTGCCCCCTCGCCCGCCCCTCCCTCAGTACTACGACTCATCAGAGCGTCCCCCTCACGTGCCCCCCCACCACTCGCACACCAGCGGCCGACTGGCCGGCCACACGCACCGCCCCGAGGACCGCAAGGCCGGCTCCAGGAACGGAGCGCACAGCGTAAGAACTGCTGAAAAAACCTCCACCACCTCCTCCTCCTCCCATGTCTGCTCCCTCCATCTGTGACCACCATCCATCAGCAATTCAGAAGAGCGCTTCCAACCACTTATTACATTCCCTTTCATCATTTCTCAGCTCCATCCTGAAGGCTGATTAATACGCACCGAAGAGACTCATTCCCCAACAAGTCCCATTTTTGGATATCATAATTAATTTCAGCATTGTCTTTCTTTTTACTCCTGCAATCCATCCAGCCGTCAATGTCACTCACCTACAGTGTCACATTCAGACCCATTCCGGTCCGTACGTGGATTCATCTGTCATTGTTATGAGGCTGTTTCATTGTGTGGGTTTACACTTGAGTGTGTTTTGCCTTCTACTTTATGTGTGTGTGTGTGTGTGTGTGTGTGTGTGTGTGTGTGTGTGTGTGCTGTACATTCAAAAGCCTCTTTATAGCACCACTTTACTTCACACCGTGCTACTGCAGTGCACTTTGTGGTGCTATAAAGAACACTTAAAGAACAATGAAGGGCTCTTTATAACAGTAAAGAATGATTTTAATGCTGAGAGCCACTTACTGTAAGATCACAGTGTTTGTTTTTCCATGAGACAAATCCAGATCAGAACTCTTATTTACCTCGTCTCATCTTCTCTGCAACTCCTCTTTTGCTGTCAGCAGAAGTGTGACACGATTTGAAAAAAAGACTTGAATCTGAAAGTATTCTGACTTTTTTCTTCGAAAATGAAACTTTATCTCAGAAAGACTGACTTAACATCAAGATATTAAGACCAATTTCTCAAAATATTTTGACTTTCTTTCTTAAAATGTAAAGATTGTTTTCACTTACAGTCTTCCTAACCAGCCTGATGTGTATTCTGAAACATTTTCTTAGATTGTGAAAAGTTTGAGTTGGAATTTGGGTGATACAAGGTTTTCAGCCAAAAACAGGAATATGTATAATATATATGCAAATTAACAGAATGAAGAGGTCCGCTGCTCTTCAGTTATTTTAAATTTCATGTACAAAGGTTTGGACTCACCTGCCATCAAAGCTGATGCTGAGAGGATGATTCTGTGTTTCTGGGTGGTCTTTCATTCATCTTTTAGGTTGTCCTCTTCACAAAGAGATGTCATTTTCTATGAATGGTTTCCAAAAGAAAGTCATGTTTTGTACCCGGAGATCAAAAGGCCGTACAATGGTTCAAGCAGACTGACTGAAAGAGCAGAAAGAGACAGAACCTCAGGTCAGCAGTGTCAGCGTCACAGCACCATGAGTTCTCTAACAAGCTGGTTTTAACTGACACCACAGCAAAGCTGTTCTCAAAACTTTCAATCCCAAACAGAAAGCTGGTCTGGAGTTGGAATCTGTTCAATGTAAGCAGTGAGCAGGTGGCTCAGTAATGATCTCGGGTCAGTTACACTTTCCTGGAAAACAGATTCAAAATCACACTGTGAGAACATCGACTACATGAGAGATGTATTCATTTCATTCTTTTCAAATGTAAACATGACATTTGATGTCTGAACTGAACTACTGACAAACTGTGTGTGTGTGTGTGTGTGTGTGTGTGTGTGTGTGTGTGTTGGGTGTTTATATGTGTCTAACTGTATGTGTATAATCTGACCCAGTGATCTCTCCCCTCACAGCAAGCTCCAGACTACCGGCTGTATAAGAGTGAGCCTGAGCTAACCACAGTGAAGGAGGAGGTGGACGAAGCCAACGGCGAGGACAAGGACAAGACAGAGAGTTCTGGCGAGAGTAAAGATGCGACAGGATCTAAAGGTACTCCTGGCTCTGTTCTCCAGTCCAGTGGTGTGAATTATCATGGTATAAAAACCTGTTCGCACCTTTTTCTATGCTGCAGCTGGCTTTGAAACAGCTCTAATCTGCTACTTTTCCAGCTAAATTGGACCCAGACAAGCTTTTTAGTAGGGTCGCTCAAACATGTTTTCAGAATGGCGGAGGGGAGATTCTGAACTTGGGTGGCATCATTTATCCAACTAGGTTCTTCATCTTTATCCTTACTGCCTTTGGGTTCTATGTAAGTCTTTAATACGAACACTTAAAACACGTCGTTTTAATTAGAGCCCAACCCATACTGGATTTTTGGGGCCAATGCAGATATTAGTGGTAAAAACAAATATAAAAAACAAATATATAAAGTCGATCAGCGGTTCGATCCCCTCCAGTCTGCATGTTGAAGTGTCCTTGGGAAAGATACTGAACCCCAAATTGCTCCTGAAGGCTGTGCCATCGGTGTGTGAATGTGTATGCATGGTTAGCTCCTCAAACTGATGAGCAGTTGGCATCTTGCATGGCAGCCAATGCCATCAGTGTATGAATGTGTGTGAATGGGTGAATAAGATATGTAGTGTAAAAGAGAAGTTATAAGATAGTGGACACATGATGTTTTCTTGTGTATGTGTGTCTATATTGTATGTTGGAAATAGTTTCATGCTGCTGTAATTACACTGAAATCTGTTTCTTCTTTCATCTTGCTGATGAACAGAAACGTCTCCTGTCTGTGTGAACATTCTTTGAACATGTTTCATCTCTTCAGTGAAATGGAGCGTGCTCTCGTCTTCAGCCACAACATGAGCAATTAGCCCGACCGCAGTGTTTGTCTGCTAATGTGTAAGTGACAGCGCTCCCTGGTGTCTCTCCCGCAGTACCCCCCTACCCTGTGGGCATCGTTCCTCCCAGGACCAAATCTCCCATGAGCCCTCCCGAGTCCTCCACCATCGCCTCTTATGTCACTCTGAGGAAGACCAAGAAGCCTGAATCCAGATCAGTAGGTTTTCCCTTTGGCGTCAACAAAGAGTTCTGGGTTCGGTAACTGTGTCAGAATCAGCCTAAAGGATAGCTGTTTGCTTATGTCCCTTTACAGTTACACTCTGATTCAGAGCAGGCTCCTGCTCCAAGCTGTTTTTCCACATATCACATGTTAGCGAGTCTTTCCCTTCAGGTTCACTGCTTCACTTCTCTGAGCTGAAAGTTCTCGTTCAGATCTCTGTTTGCTGTTCTCGGTCAGTTCAGTGGCCACTCTTTATTTTTCTTAGTGCAGAAAGATACAATAAGGTGTCTTGTGTCCTTTAAATGCAGCCCATGAACAGATGTTTGTCCTCAAGGCTCACATCTGTCCAAATTCCTGATGATCAATAGTATAATAGTAATAGTAATAAGTATTTAAAAAACAAATGAAATGATAAATTATTAATTAATCAATCACAGTTTTTTGTACTAGAGAGAGAGAGAGAGAGAGAGAGAGAGAGAGGTGCAGGTGTAGGCCAAAGACAAAGAAGATATGTAGTAATATGCAGTGATGTGAGCAACAGTGTGAGATCTCTGCTACATCAGAATAATTTCACAGTAACTACAGATGTAAACATGTCACAAGCTGTTGTGACAGATACGAGGCAACAAGACTTAAATCACAAAAGGCACATATGTACTGACAGTTCTGTCACTACAGGGAGAGAGAGAGAGATCAGACAGTCAGGAATCATTTCAATTAAATGACTTTCCGAGATCCAGAATTACAAAGATACAAAAAAAAAACACTCAGTCTTGTCCTGTGCAGGACCGTCCTCGGAGTGCAGTGGATCAGACGGGATTTGGGGAGCGAGAGGTGGGCAGGATGAGGATGAGTGTGGAGGAGCAGCTGGAGAGGATGAGGAGAAACCAAGAGGCCTCATCGCTCCGAGAGAAGAAGAGAGAAACCCCGTCCCGCTCACCTTCCTTCAGCAAAGAAAACCCTTTTATTATCCTGCAGGTGACCACCTAATCCTTAACTAGACTGCTTTGGCTTAGAAATAGCTCCCCCGTGCTAGCGTGTGTGTATATGTGTGTGTGCAGAATCGGGTCCAGGCGGAGGGGGCCTGTGCAGACCCTGTGGAGCTGGAGGCAGCTCTGCAGCAGCTGAAGGTGGCTCACATGGAGCAGAGCAGGATGGCTGCAGAGGCTACACCACAGGTCCATGGGATATTTTTATCCTCTGTCATAGTAACATTTCCATTCTTTCATTGACTGTAAATGCAGCATCATTATTCCGCACATCTGTACATGCTGGCTGGTTATATAAGCGTTACATATGTACTGCAGGACATGAGGTGTCGTGACGATGGGAACATGATTCTATTTTAATCTCCAGGAAGTGCAGAGAGCGGAGGAGGTGCAGCATGACAGAGACGTGACCCTGCAGAGTGGGATGGAGCCGCAGGCTGAGACTAACAGCATACACACCGAGGTACAGCCAGGGCTGACGTACAGGCTCGTTAGAACTCAGACAGTCCCTGTGACACTTACACACTCAGAGACTTAACATGCTGTTAAAGAAGAAGTGTTATTCTTATAACGAGTCAAAAGCTAACTAACTAAACTTCCTGACTAACTAGACTTCCCTACTCAGAGCCTGGCCATTGGTTCTTTAAAAAGCCTCACATAAAATCACATGAATAGCTATATAGTTTCATTTTTACACCACTCAAGCAAAGCAAAAGTGTGAATTTGTCAGGGACAATTTTCACATATGGATTAATCCATGTTTGGTCCAGTTTCATGCAGCAGGAAGGACCGAGTCACTCTGAAAAAAAGTCACAGCAGCAGTCTCTGTAGTTTGGACCTTAGATGAACAGAACAGCAACACAAGGTGAAACATACAGAGAGAAGTCTCAGTCTTCATCTCTTCTGTCTAAAGGAAACCAAAGAAAAGGTCATTTGAAGTTGCTGAGGACATTCAGCAGAGATCGGATCAGTTTGTCCATCCATCCATTACCTGTAACTTATCTTCATCAGGGTCACTGTGGGGCTATCCCAGCTGACTTAGGGCTAGAGGCTGAGCACACCCTGGACAAGTCAGCAGCTTATCACAGGGCACATGGAGACAAACAACCACTCACACTCACACCTACGGACAATTTAGAGTCACCAGTTAACCTCTTGTGTGAATGTCTTTGGACTGTGTGAGGAAGCCACCCAGACACAGGGAGAACATGCAAACACGCTCCACTCGGCTGGAGACTGATCTGGGCAGCACCATGCCATGCAGTTCTTCTCTGGGCAGTGCAACCGGTGCAGAAGTGATAAAACCCACTCCAATATCCACAGTATCCACATCTGACTGATAGTCGTTGAATATCTAGAAAAATGCTTCACATACGGACAACAATTAATAAAAAAGAGTCCCAACTTAATTTCCTGTCAGAATGAGTCAGAAGAAAGAATATTACATTCATCTCTGCCAGTAGATTCACCTACATGTGACACACCGGACCTTTAAGGCTGTAAGAATACACAATGTGACATCTAGTGGCCATTTGTGGTTACTACTGCTGCTATGTGTTTGGAGACTGATGTGAATATTAACAGCCATTGTTCTGGCAGTACTAAGCCAAACAAGTCTTGATTGTCTCTACAAGAACTCCAAAATAAGAGAGAGAATAATAATTAATGACATCATCCAACGGGCTAACGAGCAGCTCGTAAACAGACATGTTAGTACTCTGCTACGGCTGAAGCTCTTCCATTTTTACATGAACGCAGGATGATGTAAGTGCGTTGCACAGGGAGGCACACAGTGTCTGTGGTACGGTGCAGTCTGCTGGAGGCTGCAGGGCTAACACACACAGCTCCACCGTACACCACTCCGCTCTGTTAAATTCACCGTCTGTAATCCCGGACACGTCTGCCACGCAGCAGATAATTAGCCATTGTGGCCATAACATCTCTGAGTGTAATCTGGGACGATGACAGGGGGATTTTACAGGGAATGTTGAAGAAGTCAGGTTGGCTATAAGGGATTTATCTCAGGGATTCAGCCAGGATTGCTAGTTGGCTCTGGGCTGCTCTCCAGTCGGATGCCACCCTGGAGCTCCGGGCTGTACAGCCCACTCCTCATTCCAGCACAGCAGACAGAAAAACAGACATATTCATTCTTTTAGTCATGTGTTTTATTCATTTTTTTACTTACTTACTTGATTTATTTATGGACTTCTTCCCCAGCTGACCTCTGTTACATCAAATGTACTCAGTTATTTCATTGTTTCTCTGTGGCAATCGTTATTTATTTCTTTATTTCAAGTAAAACAAAAACAGAGTCTTGCTGTGATGGAAGATGCATGTCAGTTATCCTTCTCTGCACACTGACAGCACACTTCTTAAACTGAAGTTTGTTCTGCATAAAGAGAACTCGTTCCTTGTTGCAGCGCTGCTCCGAACATGTCATCCCCTTCACAACACAGCCACGCAAAACATGCCGCACTCTCTTCTAATTAAAATGTGTGTGTTTGTGTGTTTCAGCTGTGTGAAAGCCAGAGGGTGGTGATTCTGGACCTGGGTACGGAGCCTCAGCGTGTGGAGATTGTAAACCTTCAGCCTTTTGAGGATGACGAAAGCCGAGAGCAAGATCTGACCAGCTCACCAACAAACACCACCGAAAACAGGTGTGTGTGTGTGTGTGTGTGTGTGTGTGTGTGTGTGTATGTGTGTGTGTGTTCATTAATGAAACAGATTAAAGGATCTTGAGGATAAAATGGAGTCAGTGTGACCTGTTCTGCTCGTTGTAGCTTCCAGACTCCCGAGCCTGAGACGCCGAGCCCGGAGCCGAGGGAGGAGGACCCAGATGTGACGCAGCAGACCACCAGAGAAGAGAAGCTGGAGAAGAGCCTGGATTCTTCCAACCAGCTAACGGCGGACGACAAGAAACACAGCAACAACAACAACAACATGTTGGCTTGTAAGCGAACGCATCACCTCCATCACCTCAGCGCAACCTAAACACCTTCTGCTGCACAACCAAACATTAAAAGACGGCGTTATAGCATGTTGTTGCCATAGTTACAGTGAGATTCATGCCATTGGTAATATTTCTGTGAAGGAGGGCTTAAAGAGGTGAAGGAGAGATTACACGACTTCTTCTTCTTCTTTATGTTTTGGGGCAAACTACTAAATAAATATGTTTTCCACCAGAGTAACACAACACAGCCTGAAATACACACAGATATTTATTTACAGATAATATCATTTGGAAGTAAGTGAATACTTTTTCAAATTCTTGGAAAGTTATAATTCCCTCAAGCTCTTACTCACAGCTTACACTGTCAGAACCGTTTGGAACACGACCTCGCTCTTTGTCTTTATTGCGAGAGCGACGGATTTACTGCGAGCTCCTTCCACATTGAAATGAACTAAACCACAGACAGACAGATTGATGACAATAATGAGCCTCAATGACATCTGATGAATTAATTATGTCATTTTGACACCGCTGAGGTCACATGAGGAAGCTTCCATCCACACAGAAATAACACACTGCCTGACTACCATCACCTGATCTCAAGTCAGTTCTCCGTCAGGCTCTACAGTTGTGTGGTGTCTCTCTGTGGATGTCAAACTGTGTTAAAGACAAAATTAACATTACCAGCACTGACTGTGTCTGATAGAACAAGTCCAGACAGACAGCACACTCTGGTGGCAAAATGAGAAAACTGCTAAGTTTACTGTCTTCGCTCAGATTTCCCGACCCCGCACAGGTCCCAAATAACAGCCAGTAACAATACTGAATATTTACTAACTGGTATAAACAAAGCAAAGATTCCCAAAGTGAATCCGTTTATTTTCATTGTGAATTAAAAAAGAGTCGGATTGCTCTCAGATGTTGACGTGCAAAGATAACGTGAACATAACCCAAACACAATGTGACACATTGTATAAAATAAAGCACAGACATGAACAGTGCTGGAACTAAGTAAGTAACTAAGAGTATTTCAATTCAATACATTATACTTCTAATGCATGTGGTTAGTTTATGAATATGATACACAGTTAACTACCCAATCGTCTATAATTAAAGGATAAAACTTGTTGTTATGTAGACATAAAGAATAGAGACAGTCAGCTGTAGTGGTGTTGGTAGTTGTAGTTTTGAACTTTGGACGGTGCCAGGCTAACTGTTTCACCCTGCTTCCAGTCTTTATGCTAAGCTAGGCTAACACTGTCTGTACTTAAAGGGCAAGTGTGCAGGATTTAGCCTCATGGAGCGGTGTGGATGCTGATTGCAACCCTCTCCTTTCACCCTCTCCTTTCAAGCATGAAGGAGAAACAACTGTGGCGGCTTAATGTGCAAAAACACTAGAGCCAGTGTTCAGTTTGTCTGTCTCTATATTCTGTCAACAGTGCGTCCTGAATCTAACACACTGGACCTTTAACCATACTACAATTATTTTTCTTAACTAGTTTAACTGTCCCAGTTTAATACTGATGCCTTTCTATGATATATACAATCAAACCAGACTATCAGCAAGAAGACTGACTGTTACACTATAGTTCTTTGAGCTATGATTGTGGCTTGCATTGTGGATTCCTCTAAAAAAATCAGGCGTTGGAAACATTACCACCAGAGTCAACACAAAATCAAAGTTCTTTCTAGCTTCTCTAAGTAAGGTATTTCTTCCACCACTGCCTAAAAATGCAAAAAAGTGAAATCATTTCATGAATCTTTGAAAATCCAAATTGATAACTATCACAAATAATCTTTTGTGGCTTGGGTTAAAGCATGTGTATTTGAATTAGTATTCTGAAAGGTTATTATGTGATTTTTTGCCCATTGATGTAAAAAATGAACTGCCTACCATGTCGTTGAAGGATTAAAGCTTGATTTGTGTGCTTGGTTAATATTTTTGGTCCATAAACTGACTGGAAAAAAAAAAATACTAAATGTAATTTCTATTCACTCACTGTGGCATCCCTTTCACTTTTCTCTCCATCCTCCGTCTCTTCTTTCCTCCCTGCAGCACAGACGTTCACCTTGGTGACCAGCGACACGTGAGCAACGCCGGCCTCAACGTCCGCACACTGGCGTCCCCGTAAAAAGCCCAAATGTAGCCAGCCTGCACCGAGCATGCTCCACGGCTTCCTGCGTTTACAACAGAACTTTTTTGATACTACTGTTACATGCCCATGAGGAGACTAAGACGGACGGCAGCCCTGCTTAGAGACACACAGACGGGCCGCCGTCAAATCCAGACAGAGAGGAAGGCAGATGTACTGTATCTTTAGCTCCTGTTAGATCTGTCCATACTGAGCAGAACACACACTCTATGGAGTCATGTTCACCCCAAAACATTTCTGCATCAGAGTCACACTGTGAAATGGTTTAATCTTTTAGAAGACTGAAATATACTGTATCTGCAAGCACAGACGTGTTCTTTGGGGTTGTAAAATAAGTCTGTCACCACATAAGATGACTCACTCTCATGTCAGATTCACAACAAACCCTTTTTCTGGCTTCTCAATGAGTCTCCAGCTGCGCAGTGACAGACAGCCACACATATCTGTACTTCGAAAAGGGAAGTGGTAAACCAAGAGAGCGCCGACTCGAGTCAGATAACACTTGACCTGAATGATAGTCATCACTACACTCCTGGAAATAGGTCAGAGTTTAATAAGCTGCTTCGTCTCCGTTCTGTATCTGAGCCAGAGCTCGTTGAAAGAATGTTTTTAGACCTTTTATTGTCAATGTATTCAGCAGAGTTTCAAATCTTTTATCGAGGTGATGTTTCCTGAACGACGGATGCTGCTCTGCGTTCATGATAACACTAATGAACACCTGCCGGCTGCCTAGTACCACCACAGTCTGACCTGTTAGGATGGAGGCGTAGCAGAGCAGCAACACCTTCAGCACTGAATGCATCCTGTGAAGACACAGGCAGAGTGTAGGTTGCCCATGTTTTAGCTCTGCACTCTGCAATTTTACTTATTGGTTCTTCATAGAACCATTTTCATTTTAAATGCAACATTGGGCAAAGTAAAAAGTAATCAAGTAAAGTCATTTATTACCTCATATAAATTATAGTCACATTATTTATTACACTCTCTCTCAAAAGCAGTTAAGTCATTAGAATATTACCCTTTACAGTTAGAAGTGACACCACAACAATCATTTCTACACACAGTCCAAAATTAGTCAACAGATTCAGCTTATAACAGCTGTTTGTTTGTATACTGGAGTATAGTAACAAAAAATAATTTCCCCCTGGAATTATTAAAGTATTTCTGATTCTGAAAACATCATTAAACATAAAAACTCCATAGAGCTGCAACTGTGGCTTAAAGAACTCTTTTTTTTTTTGCATTCAGTTCCCCAAAGAACCTCAGACAGAAAAAAAAGGAGTGTCGAGCTGCATCGATTAGTCCCTTAGTTGTCAGCTATTACATTAATTGTCAACAATTTTAATCATTTTTTAATCATTTTCAGCTTTTTTTTTTTTTTTTTTTGAGTAAAAAGTCCAACTTTTCTGATTTCATCTCCTCAGAGGTGAATATTTTCTAGTTTCTTTAGTCCTCCATAACAGTAAAATAAAAATCTTTAGATTGTGGACAAAAAAAAAAGACATGTGAGGACATCATCTTGAGCTTTGGAGAAGCACTGACTGACATTTTATATAATTTCATGGACCAAACATTAAAGAAGAATGGTTAGTTGCACCATCTTCCTGATCCCTCGCCAACAATTCTGTCATTGTTCTTCATGGCATGTCTAGGACAAGATGAATTGTTCAAACACTTTTAAAAAGAGCTTTCAGTTTATCACAGCAGCCTGTTTAATGAGTCACCTGAGAGGTAACGAAATCATTTCACAATCTTGACCTATGTTTTGTTTTGGGGTAATAAGGCTCCATAGAAACGTGTTGCCAAATACACACACTCACGTCAATATACAGAACTCTTTTGATAAAGTATTAAAGTCATCTTAACATAATTATTAGAGTATTCTACTGATCTGGAGCTGTTTCTGAGGAGCTGGAGGTGAGTGTACAGCTGTATATAGGAGCACTGGAGAAGTCTCACCATAGACGGGCTAAGCACCAAAACTCGACACACACACATGCAGTGCTTTACTTTTAACCCCAAAGTGACCGCCGATGCTCTTGGATTTTAACCTGCTTTTGATTTTTGGATTCTTTGTGTTGATTTGAGACCGGAGGCTCCCTTATTGCTCTATTTTCACATCTTTTGCACCTGCAACATAACAGAGTGTCCTTCATTGGATATTTATATATATATATATAAATATATATATAAAAAATATATATATATGAACATAAAGCAGATTTTTACTTCAACAAGGTGCCACTTCATGCTGCTGTTTATTTTCTCTTTTTTTGGACAGAACAAAGTATTTTGCAGAAGTTGTGATTATTTATGTTGGGCAGACCGTCTGTCGATGACACACACACACACACACACACAGTATGTGAATGTTTTGGACTTCCAGTCTGCTTTTTCAGTTGTGTCTCTTGTCGTTTCTCTCTCTCTCTCTTTGGTTTACATTACTTAGAAGATACAGAGTAAAGAGCCTGAGGACACGACACAGAATAGACATTTTGCGTTTGAACGTGTCCTAGGTGGAGACGAATCGGAGAATAGCACATGTACGAAGCAATAAGTAGGACTTTGGAGCTCCAGGATATAAAAAGAAATTTAAAAGAGATGTATAAACTGTAAAAAAAACAAAACAAAAAAAAACTAATAAAACAAGATAGCGTAATTTATGTACACACTGAAAAGAAGAGCGAATATTATAACTATAAGAGGTTATTATTAATATTATTAGGGTCAATATGCAAAAAGTTCATATCCCATCTGTTTTATATCATGTGAAATAAATGTTGATGTTCTTAAAACACGCCTGGTGCTGGAGGTTTTTGTTGTCTGCATGTCAAATTAACTTTTCAGATCTCACTTCTTAAACTTTTTTTTTTTTGCCACGTGGCTCCTCCAAATGAATCTGCAAGTCAAATGCAGGTGCTACAGGATGAGTCTGTGGTTTGCACAATTATGAAAAGAGTTTCATTTTACAAAACAATAATGGAGTATTTGTACACAGGAAAACAGAACTGAGTCATGTGGAATGGGCCAATGTGCGACCACTGCACCTTATGTATGTGTGTGTATATATATACATACATACATACATACAGTACATACATACACACACATACATACATATATATAGTCAACAGATCCATCTCCATGACAACTAATAAACTCATGTGATGTGGACAAAAATGCTAATTTTACTGTTATTAATTAATTAATTAACTAACATGCAGTGGTGTATAGCATGTGGACTTTTTATAGCCTAATGTAAAATGTGAACATTACAGGGGGAACTTGTTCTCCATCTCAGCACAGGCAGTAGAGAAGCAGGCCTTCCTTCATTACAATGCAACAAGTCGGCCCTCTAAAGATGAGCAGCACGGTCCACAGTCTCCTACAGACTGGAGTGGACTCAGAGTAGACCGGGTTCGGGTTCAGTCACATCGGGCTAAAAGAAAAGTGCAGCGGCGCCTGCACCAATGTGCACCTTGCTGAGATAAAAACGTGCCTTTTCAGCACTTTTGGAGTTGGATCATTTTTCTGTTTGTCGGAACACGTGGAGCTGAGAGGCCACAATGACGAAGATCGTGTATAATGGGAAGATGACTCAATAAAAAAAAAGTTCAGCGCGCTCCTCCTAGTGGTTCCCCTCATTTCTTTCTGACTGTGAAGGCAAAACACATCTTTTAAACTTAGCTAACTTAGCTTAGCTTCACCTTAGATATGACCTTTCAATATTTACATACACACATGGCTGATATCTGCAAAGTGCACTGTGAGGTAGAGCTCCAGACAGTTTTCCTGTTGGTTAGTGTTAACTAATCTTCATTTCAGGTTATAAACTAACGTCATATGAAGGAGCCAAATTAGAATGAATGATTTTATAAACACTGGAGTTTGTATAATGCGTTTATTTCCGTGTTAATGTCAGTTATCGCCGCGTAGGCTTTAGTGCGGAGTGACATATCTACTCAATAGAGCAGCTTCGTCCATACGGAGCTCCTACGTCACACTAACCCCCTGCTGTGTTTTACGCTTCAAGCGGAGAGTGAGTGTGTGTGTGCGTGCATGTGTGTGTGTGTGTGTGTGTGTGGAGGAAGAAGGGCAGCCCGGGGGCAACTTTTCGAGTGGAACATCACAAAAAATCGCTCTCCGTGCTTTTCGAAAATGGCTCAGATAACGAACGAAGGGGCCGAACAAGATTCTCAGCCCGCGCCGGATCAAAACGGCACCGGCGAAACAGCAGAAACCGGCACGGAGGGACAGGCCGTGCCGGACCCCAAACAGGAACCGGGCGACAACAACGAGAACAGAGCAGGAATGGACGTGAACACTGGCCGTGGTGCGGCGGCAGAGCACGGGGACAACCGGTCTCCCGTCCCCGAGTCCGACAAAGAAACAGCGGTACCGAGCGAAAAAGCAGACCGCGATGAAGGGGAGCCCGGCGGTAAACTCTCTGAACCGGGGAAAAGTCCCGTACAGGGGAGTTTGGCGAGTAGCACTGATTCCGCACAAGAGGGCTCCCGGGTGCTGAAACAAGAACAAAGAGAGGGGGAGAGCGTGTCCTCCTCACCGCCTGCCGACCGCACAAAGACCGCGGAGAAAGCCGAGCAGGGCACCAAGAGACGGGCCAGCGTGGAGCTGACCTCGTCGGACGGAGAGCCGCTGAGCCGGATGGATTCGGAGGACAGGTCTGTAGGAAGAGGCCTCGCGCTGCTTCCAGAACAAGCCGCGAGGTCGCCACGCGACGCCGACTGCACTGTGTGTTAGCTAACAACTGTTTGTTTACGCGCGACGAACATTGGAGGTTCGGGAAACGTTCCGCGAACGTTACCTGAAGGTTACATGGTTCAGTTTAATGCCCCCACTTAAGGTTATTGTGTAAAGTTCCATTAACGGACATAAAACGTTCGCTGTAGTTAAACATGTAACGTTAATACACACAGGATGTGGTTCACCAAACGTTTGTCGGTGTTTATCAGCGGTGATGTGACGTTTTAGCTCTTTACAGCAGCACATGGCAGCATACACACATCTGTGTGTGTGTGTGTGTGTGTGTTCATGCACAGCTGCCCACTCACCCTCAGTCACAGCACACATTACATTTCCATCATTGCGCCGTAACATCAGCTGTTTGAGCTGTGACATCTGTAGCTCACACATCTGCTGACCACCAACAGGTTTCCGACCTCCAGATGTTGAGAGAAACTCCTAAGTTGAGGCCTTTCTGTACAGATGTGCTAGTAGATGTCGCACACAGACACAGACTGAAGTGTGAGAGAATCTCTCAGATGTTTGGATATCCAGTGAAAAATCGTTTTTTCCATCAGCGGTCATGTATAATTCTCCATCAGCCTGTGCTTCTTCCTCATGGACTGAAGCAGTGTGTGTGTTAACACGCAGATGGAAAATTAATTCTGTTTTTCAACCGATAGGATGATCGATAATTACCTCCATTGATAATCTTTGAGCATAACAAAGGCTGAGCAGATATAGGTATAGATGGATGATTTAATATTTCATAGCTGTGATCTAACGGACATCACACATGAAAACAAAGGTTCCTTTATTTGTTTTAAAGGAAAACTTCACAAACACACTTAGATTTTTAGAGAACATAAAGTCTATCAAAGAAGTCAGTTATTACTGATGATTATTGGCTGATTTTATAACATGACATACATTTCCCGTTATCCACTGCTAATGTATCGGCCCTCATGTCATCGGCAGTTCTTACCTAAGAAACAGAACACAAAGAGCTCGAGTGTTGTTATTTCAAATTCAATGACTCCTTTTGTTTTTCTGTTGATGCAACAGGCGACACAAAGTTTCACCCGTGGCTTTAAACACCAGCAACACACGCTGCCTCTGGTACTACACCATGACAGCCAATCACAGGCAGAGAACATCCCATCATCCTCACGCTCTGTCTGGATTGGACAGAATCGAACAAGTCGAAGCTTTCCAGTCGACTCAGTTAAACTTTGTGACAGACTCACACGTTCAGGACTGTTGTGGTAAACCAACGAGACAATAATCAGGCAGTTTAAATAATCTGAACACTGTGAGAACATGACATCAGAGCATGAGAAAGTCAAGTGTCAGTACTGGCAAGCATGATCAGACCACAGACCAGCAGGGAAGCTTGAGACTCCAGACTGGTACCTTAAGCTTCCCCGCTGGTCTGTGGTCTCTGTGGGTCTAACCACTGCTCCCCATGGCAGGTCTTTGTGTGTACTCAGCAGCGTCATGCTGCAGGATAACAGTGATCGAATTCCAGTTTTACAATAAAAACATGCAGCTAGACTCCATTCAAACATTCCTTTAAAGGTGCAGGCACTAACACTTATCACCAGGCGTGCTGTCCTTCCACAGATTGCAACCCCCTCGCTTCACCCTCTCCCAGGCTGTGGGTATTGTTAGAAATGTCTTCCTGTCTTCCTGAACTTGAAAGGTTTCTCGGTTCATTAGAAAGTCAACTTTCCCCCGGAGACTTCTGCGAAACTCTTTCATTCAGAGCAGTCATGCTGCTGAGAGTTAAATCCCAAACATTGGCCAAACCTTTATCAAACCACGCTCAGCACGTACACATTCCGTGCGCCAGCAGCGTGGGAAACTAAACGAACGCTGGTGAAAGCGTGCACACCTACACACCTACACTACACCTGCACGATGAGTAAGCGCACAGCTTTGGATCGCTGGCCACTCTGCCGCTCATGTCCCATTCTCTGTGATTACAGGAAACCTACGTCAGTTGACAAACACTGGAAAGAAAGCGCTGTTATCATTATTCGAAACAGAGTGGCAGTTGCTGGGACGTTAAGATGCTGGATGGGAAATTTTCAGGCCTGTCCCCTCCAGCTCTCAGAAATACCACAGCTGAAGTGGAGCATGACGTGAAGCTTGAATCTGACAGATTTGATATCAGCTGTTGAGTCATTGTGCTTTAAAAAGTAGGCTGCCACCCACTGCAAGATCTGAGCAGGGAAAACACAGAGGCAGGTTACTCTGTGACTAAGAACACCAACCTAAAAAACCTCTGCTCCACCTGTGATTGAACTCCAAACTGAGCTGATACTAGAAAGTGACAAAACACTGCAGAGCAGTAATGTGTGTGAGACAGTCAGCAGCTTCATGTGGCGTCAGTGTGACGATAAGAGCCAGATGATGTCGGCTCTCTCTTGTTAGAGTCGTAGAGGAGACGGTGACACTCACACACGCAGCCACATTTTAGTGTGTGTTCATGCAGTATATTCAAATTCACAGAGCTCTCCCCTGCAGCTCTACAGAGAACTTGTCTTCAGTGAAGCATATCTCATCTCTTTCAGAGTCATTCAGCCAAGAAGGAGTGGAAGTCGTCCACGTCAGCTCATGATGTACCTGAATCTCAACCTCAGGCTAGGGTTAGTCATACTGAGTACTACTGGTGGTGCCATACACAGAGGAAGAAACCAAATGAATAAATTAAAGACTTATTACCCAGCAGACGACATGACTTTTAAACTGTGAGCTGAATGCTTTCAGAGACGGTGCATGATAGAAACTGTTTGACAAACATCCAGCCCACCTCTGTATGTCCATACCAAGGAGGGGCTTCATCCCACCTGCTGTCTGTTTCTGTCCCCGCTCACCTTCAGTCACCTGAGGTGCTTTCAAGGACATGCACAGCTTACTTCTTTATTTGTTTTTATGATGGAGCTGCATTCAAATGCTTCTGAAGAGATGTGTAGCTGAAGAAGTTAGACAAGTTTTTTTCTTTGGTTTTTTTTTACACGCTGCAATAAGCAGATGATGTTTTCAAAAGCTCGTACATGTTTGCACTTGCTAGTGTATATGGAAAACTCTTGTGGTTTACCCTGTTTAAATTTCAAATGATTATGATTGTATATATCAGTAAAGGTGGGAATGACATGCAGCAAAAGGCTGCAGGTTGGATTTGAACCCTGAGCTGTTGCAGCAAGGACTGAGTACATGGGGTGGATGCTCTAATGTTGGAGGCTTTAACTGGAGCAGTGTTTGGTGGAGGCAGAAAATAATGTGCCGCCTGCTTTAATGCCCACTTGGCTGCCTCTCCACTTTTAGTAATCCTGCTGTTGTGGCAGCTGGAAGACTTCACTGTAACTTTTGTTCTCATACAGAGCAGGACAGCAGCTGTACTGTGTGTGTGTGTGTGTGTGTGTGTGTGTGTGTGTGTGTGTGTGTGTGTGTGTGTGTGTGTGTGTGTGTGTGTGTGTGTGTGTGAGAGAGATGTATAGCGTGTGCGTGTGTTTTAGAGGTGTTAGTCCTCTTGTAGGACGTGTGAGCACAGCCCCCACAGAGAGCCAGTATGGACACTGATCGGAGCAGATGCTTAGCTCTCTCACACACACACACACACAGAGCTGTGGCTTGGAGATAGAGCGGGTTGTCCACTAATCAGATGCTCAGGGTTCGATCCCCTCCAGTGTGCATGTCGAAGATACTAAACTCCAACCTAAAGGGCTTTGAGTGGTCGGAAGACTAGAAGGGCGCTATATAAGTACACACACACACTCACACACACATACACACACACACACACAAAGCACATTGACATTTGTGTCATGCATGTTTGACATTGTTGCAGATGAAAGTTGAAGAGTTTGCTGGTTTTAGTTCAGGACTGCCAGTGAGTGTGAGCCCAGCCTGAGAGGACACTTGAGCACCGTGTGTGAGCTGAAACATGCAAAGCTTCTCTTTCACAGCATGCCTTCTCTTTATCTGTGGATGTGTCTCAGGTTGAAGCTGATTTATTGTGGACTCCACAGTCACAGACATGGTGGAAGTCGTAACACATGCAGTCTGTCCAGTCACAGATGCCGATATGTCCATGTGGTGTTCCTGTAGCTACAGCTACTACAAGTACAGTCCATTTACCATTTCTTCACCAGGACTCTTTCATACAGAGCAGGTCTACACCATGCTGTTTATAACAACTCCACTTGGCGACGGTGTCAATATGAAACTTCCTTTGAACAGGCAGAAACCAGCCATGTTCTTAAGCATCTGCCGACCTGATGCGTTTAGAGCAAACCAGGCTCTGTGATTGGTTTGAACATGCGCGCTGTGCCGCAGAGGCTATTAACATACACTGTCTTAAATGCACAAAATAATAATCAATCGTCTGTTTTGGTGATCAGATTTAGAATCAGAAATACTTTAATAATCCCATGGGGAAATAATTTTTGTTACATACTCCAGGTATACAAACAAACAAAAACAACATATGTAAACAAGTAACCATCTATTAAGAACAAAATATAAATAAATAAATAAATAACAAACAACAAACAAAATATCTATTTGTTACCTTTACACTTCTTCCATCAGTTAAACACTTAACTCGCGAGAACGTAACTGGCAGGTTAAATGATGATGAGGATGATGATCACTACGACAACGGTACGATCAATACTCAATGTCCCAGCAGCGCCCTCTGGTGGATGGCTGCTGTAATGAAGTCACTGTCTTTGACGTTCTGTACTGACATGTCTGCAGTCAGACAATGTTGGAGCATATATGTGGTCAGATATCACACACACACACACACACACACACACACACACACACACACACACACACACACACACACACACCTTCTGTTGAATCATATTTGTTCTTCATGGTCAGAATGTTTCACTGTAGCTGACTGTTGACTCAACCAATCACCACAGCTCTGACAATATTGACCTCCTATCTGCCCTAAACACTCCATAGATTATAACTCTGTGTGTGTGTGTGTTTTCCCAGCATCAGCAGCACCCTGATGGACATGGAGAGCACGGCGTCCAGCGGCCGCTCCACCCCAGCCATGCTCAACGGTCACGGCGGTGCGGTGGCAGGCAGCGGCTCGGCGCCCGCGGGGGGAAAGTCTCTGAGCTACACGTGCTGCTGGGACCACTGCCAGCTGCTGTTTCTCAGCAGCCCAGACCTGGCCGAACACATCAGAGCCACACACGTGGACGGACAGAGAGGAGGGGTCAGTGTAATCAGCGTGCGTGTGTGTGTGTGTGTGTGTGTGTGTGTGTGTGTCTTTGATTTAGGGAGGGGGAGGCCACCATGCATGGAAAGTCCCGTGGCATCAAATAACCAATGCAGCTCCTGAACATGCAGGTGTGGAAATATCAGTCAGTGAGAATGTAATGTGCAGAACAGAGGGACAGATGTTCAGACACCTGATCGCCCCTTTGACTCATGGGAAAAGATGGACATTCATTAAGACGAACGGCAGTCATTCAGTCGGCTGTGTTATTCACAGTGTGGAGCTGTGTGAATGTCAACCTACCATGACAGGTGAACAACCACTGAAGCCTCTAAGCTTTTGTGGAGCCAGAAGTTGACCACATTTGTGTGAGAGTGTGTGACCTGTGTGCTGACACGCTTTCTCACGTTCCAGTTAAACTAGACTGTGAAAACCTTGGAGGAGGGACACGGTGAACACAGCAACAGGTTGATTTAAGTTGATCAGTGCTTTCTAGTCTGACAGTTTGATCTGAGTTTGAGCCGAGCTCTGAACAAACTCACTGTAAACGAGTGGTCAGCCACGCCCGACATCACACCCTGATTTATCTGTTTTCCTCTAAATCAAACAGAGTTCATTAAATGCACATCATGCTGTGCGGCGGCAGTCCTGGAACTACAGACTGATATACAGACACTGTCTGTAAAGCTCTGTGTTTTGGGGTGGAGGACAGATTCAGGTTATTAACAATATTAATACTCGGATATTTTTTCCATAAATCCACATTTTTTCTTCGTAATCTAAAGTGCTGAAGTTATTAAAAACAGAAATGGTTCTACAATCAGGATGACCCCATCTGTGATCATCAGTGAACTAGTCTGCAATTTCCACCTCACCCTCGTCTGTGACAACACACACACACACAGACGTTGGGTGTTCTAAATATGAGTGTGTGTGTATTAAAGTATTGTGTGAGTAAATCTAAAATAAAGTGGAGAATTAAGATGGTGACACCACCGTTGGCTGTCAGATGGGAGGTCATGTCATCAGTCTGTGTGTGTGTCTGCTTTGTTATCAGTGTGTTCTTGTGTGTGTTCCACACAGGTGTTTGTGTGTCTGTGGAAAGGCTGCAAGGTGTACAACACACCGTCCACCAGTCAGAGCTGGCTGCAGAGACACATGCTGACCCACAGCGGGGACAAGCCGTTCAAGGTGAGTATACACACACACACACACACACATCCATCTCACATCAGTCAGTTGGGTCATGAAGCACAGTACCTGTACTCTCTGCATCATCTCGTGCGTGTGTGTGTTCCTGCAGTGTGTGGTTGGAGGCTGCAACGCCACGTTTGCCTCTCAGGGTGGGCTGGCCCGTCACGTCCCTACCCACTTCAGCTCCCAGGGTTCATCCAAACTGTCCAATCAGGGCAAGGTGAAGGAGGAGTCTCCGTCCAAGGCCGGCCTGAACAAGAGGAGGAAACTCAAGAACAAACACAGACGCTCCCTGCGTGAGTTCAGCACACACACACACACACACACACACACACACACACACACACACTGTTTGCTCTGTTAGTTAAACCCCTGTTTGACCTTCAGCCCGACCTCATGACTTCTTCGACGCTCAGACGATGGACGCCATCCGCCATCGAGCCATCTGCCTCAACCTGGCGACACACATCGAGAGCCTGGGCAACGGGCACAGTGTGGTTTTCCACAGCACGGTGGGCTCTTACACACACACACACACACACACACACACACACACACACACATATATATTCATAGTGCAGTCTGTGCAGCAGAGCACATTGTTTTATGCCTGTCTTGTGTGTGTGTGTTCAGGTAATAGCCAGGAGGAAAGAGGATTCTGGGAAAGTGAAGGTCTTGTTGCACTGGACGCCTGAAGACATGTGAGTCCTCCTCCTCCTCCACCACACTCTGTATTATTATTCATCTTTAGGGTTTTCCAGAACATGTGCTGGTTTGACAGTGAACAGATGCTGACCTGCTGTCAGTCACACCATGGACGTCCACATGTGGCTCCTGATGATGCAGGATGACATCATCGAAACTTTGTGTGGATGCACCACATTTCTGGGCCGATACAGATGTTTTACTGTCATTTCTTTGTGTCAGAGAAACAAAAGAACTCCAAAGATGAGCTTCTCTGGCAGTGTGTCACATGTGTTCTCGTGTGTGTGTGTGTCAGACTGCCAGATGTTTGGGTGAACGAGAGCGACCGACTACAGCAGAAGACCAAGGTGGTTCATCTGTCCAAGCTCCCCACAGACACAGCTGTACTGCTGGACCCCTCCATCTACAGGTGTGTGTGTGTGTGTGTGTGTGTGTGTGTGAGAGAGAGAGAGAGAGAGAGTGAGAGAGAGAGAGTGTACATTTGGATGTTTGTGAAACAGATGTAACAGATGTGAATGGTTCCCTCCCACAGGATGTTCTTCTGACACCCTCCAGAGGAGCTCCACTGTCACTTCCTGCTAATCTGACCTCAAGGAGGACGATCGTTTCCTTTTCCTTTGTCTCCTCCTCTCCTCCTCCCAGAGGATGCTGGGAGTTTAGCGAGCCGTCGTCATGGCCGTCTGAGGCCGCCAGTGTGTCCTCCATTAGGTGCTGAGTTTACCGAGGACACGTAGGAGGGGACGTGCTCGTCTTAGATAACACGACTTAGACTGAAAACTAACTGTAGGCACATGCACGCACACGTGTGTGTGTTTGTGTGTGTAGAGAAGCTGTCTTTGTAAATATTTGAGATATGTAATATATTTTTATACTTTGAATTTTTTTACCGAACTGTAGATAGACGTCTCTTTTTCTGCCAGACCTTTTTAAATAGATGTTTTAAAGACGGATCGTGTCTGTCACGTGCATAGAGCTGGCATTACTCCATGTTTAATGTCATTAAACTTTTCCAACCTCCACACACTCTCTGTGTTTACCTTCACACACACTCTGTTTTTACCTCCACACTCTCTCTGTTTTTACCTCCATACTCTCTCTGTGTTTACCTCCACACTCTCTCTGTGTTTACCTCCACACTCTCTCTGTGTTTACCTCCACACTCTCTGTGTTCACCTCCCCACACTCTCCGTGTTTACCTCCACACTCTCTGTGTTCACCTCCCCACACTCTCTGTGTTTACCTCCACACACTCTCTGTGTTTACCTCCCCACACTCTTTCTGTGTTTACCTCCACACTCTCTCTGTGTTTACCTCCACACTCTCTCTGTGTTTACCTCCACACTCTCTGTGTTCACCTCCCCACACTCTCTGTGTTTCTCCCCACTCTCTCTGTTTATCTCCACAACACTCTGTGTTATCCTCCCCCTCGCCTGGTGTTTACCTCCACACACCTCCTCTTTGTTTTACCTCCACACTCTCGTTTTTACCTCCACACACTCTCTCTTTGTTTACCTCCACACTCTCTCTGTGTTTACCTCCACACTCGCCTCTCTGTTTTTACCTCCACACTCTCTCTGTGTTTAACCTCCCACACTCTCTGTGTTTACCTCCACACTCCTCTTTTTACCTCACACCCTCTGTGTTTACCTCCACACACCTTGTTTTACCTCCACACCTCTGGTGTTGTTTACCTCCACACTCTCCTGTGTTTACCTCCCACACTCTTCGGTGTTACCCCAAACACTCTCTGTGTGTTACCTCCACACACTCTCTGTTGTTTACCTCCACACTCTCTCTGTGTTACCCCACCACTCTGTGTTACCCTCACACTCTCTGTTTTTACCTCCACACTCTCCTCTGTGTTTTTACCTCCACACTCTCTCTGTGTGTTACCCACCCCACACTCTCTCTGTGTTACTCCACCTCTCTGTGTTTACCATCACACACACGCTTGTTTCACTCCACACTCTCTGTGTTTACCTCCACACTCTCTCTTGTGTTTACCTCCACACTCTCTCTGTGTTTACCTCCACACTCTCTCTCGTGTTTTACCTCACACACACTCTGTGTTCACCTCCACATCTCTGTGTTTACCTCCCACACTCTCTTGTTTTACCTCCACCTCTCTCTGTTTAATCCACACCTCTCTGTGTTTACTCCACACCTCCTGTGTTTACCTCACACTCTCTCTGTGTTTACCTCCACACTCCCTCTGTGTTTACCTCCACACACACTCTGTGTACCTCCACCTCTCTGTGTTTTACCTCCACACTCTCTCTGTGTTACTCCACACCTCTCTGTGTTACCTCCACACCTCTCTGTGTTTAACCTCCACACCAACTCGTGTTCACCTCCACACTCGTGTTTTACCTCCCACTCTCTCTCTTGTTACCTCCACCTTCTCTGTTTATTTCCACACTCTCTCTGTGTTTTCCCCACACTCCTCTGTGTTTACCCCACCTCTCTCTGTGTTTATCTCCACACTCTCTGTGTTCCCTCCACACTCTCTCTGTGTTCACCTCCACCCTCTCTGTGTTCACCCCAACACTCTCTCTGTGTTATATCCCACACCCGTGTTTTACCTCCACACCTCTCTGTGTTAACCTCCACACTCGCTCTGTGTTCAACCTCCCCACACTCTCTGTGTTCACCTCCACACTCTCTGTGTTTACCTCACACTCTCTCTGGTGTTTAACCTCCACACTCTCCTCTGTGTTACTCTCACAACTCTCTCGTGTTCACCCCCACACCTCTGTTTTACCTCCACACTCTCTCCCTGTGTTTACCTCCACACTCTCTCTGTGTTTACTCCACACTCTCTGTTGTGTTTACCTCCACACTCTCTCTGTGTACTCCTCACACGCTCTGTTTACCTCCACACTCTCTCTGGTTACCCTCCCACTCTCTCTGTTTCACCTCCCCACACTCTCTGTGTTTACCTCACACTCCTCTGTGTTACCCCACACTTCTGTTTTACCTCCCACCTCTCTGTTTACTCCACACACACACTGCGTGTGCTGCAGAGGTCAGGACACCATGAAGAAAGGTTCCCCCTCCTCTATGTGACCACAGAGTCCTGCACACTGTAAAGGACCTCCGGTCCTGGTGGAGACGTATTTGACCTTGTTCAAAGGACGTCTGTGCTGAGCAGTCCACTTGTGTTTGAGTATGACCATGTTCAGACAGGCTGTGACGTCGCCTACAAACAGCAGTGTGTTAACAATGAGTAAGATTGTGATGAATATTAATAACCGGTACAATTAAAATGATGAGCAGCACGTGTCCCCCTTCCTGTGACAGTGGTCAGGACAGCAGAGGGCGCCATGCTGCCGATTTAGACTCTAAAAACTGAACACACGTCTCATTTTAATTATTATAAAATGAATCATTTAAAATATTAAAAATGACACTAATAATGTGTCATACATTCGGATTTTTAGAGAGTCAAATAAAAACAAATGTATAAAATTATATATATATATATAAATATTATATATAATATATATATATAATATTATATATATATATATATATATATATATATATATAATATATATATAAATAATATATAATTAGAAATAATATATGAACAATTCTTCTGTGTCATGTTGTTTCGTGTAGCTAAACGTTCTGTTCATATGGGAATCATATATTTACACATAAAAAAATAATAAAACTACACTGAACTGAAGGTGTAGTCCTTACTGTTGGGCTGTAGTCCGTGACGTCATGTTTAGTGGCCGGAAATCGCATGGCTGTAGTCCGTGACGTCATGTTTAGTGGCCGGAAATCGCATGTGATGGGAAGTACAACTCTTTTCGAAGGGTCGGCTCTTTTGGCTCAGTCCCTTAGAAGAGCCGGCTCTCAAATGGCTCTTCATTTAGTATTTAGCCTTCTGTATTAGCCCAATTTAGCAATCATGAATGCTTTGTGTGCTAATAAACAATTATTCATTAGGTGTCTTTATAAAATGCTTATTTTATGCATTTTCATCTGTACAGGTCTGTTGTTGACCCTGCTCTGATGGATATTTTATTTGACAAATTCTGCATCCTTCTTTCACATTATGGTATGATCCCAGTCTGTCCTCGCATGCGATTAGCCCCATGGTGTGCCCATCAGCAAAACAAAGTCCAGTCCCTGCCTTTATTGAATTCTGAGCATCGGAGGCTGAAGAGTCGGTTCTCTCCGACTCGTTCACTATAAAGAATCGGCTCTTAGAGCCGGCTCGTTCGCGACGACACATCACCGCTGCCCGCAGAGGAAGAATGGCTGGCGTGCTGAAAAAGGTACGAGTAGAGGTCATGTTTGTTTGTTTGTTTGAGTGACAGGCAGGAAAGCGGGGAACTGTTCGGAACCGAACCAGTGCGCAGTGTTTGGACTTCACGTTCTGGCCGGGTTCTGACGTGTTCGACGCAGTTTGTAGTTTGAGCGAGATGTGTGTTAGCTTGTAGCTGTTGTGCTAGTTAGCTTAGCTGTGTGTCCGCTGCACAGACGATTACGTTAACGTGTATTTACCCCACACTGACCGTGACAGTTACATCAAATCACATCAATGTTATTTGTACAGCCCCAAAGTCACAAAGTCCATTTGCCTCAGAGGGCTTTACAATCTGTACAGGGAGTGACACCCTCTGTCCTTAGACCCTCGGTTCCAGTGAGGAAAAACTTGCCCACAAAAACCTTTAACAGGGAAAAAAGGTGGAAGAAACCTCAGGAAGAGCCACAGAGGAGGGATCCCTCTCCCAGGACGGACAGACGTGCAATGGATGTCAAATGTACAGAACAAATCAACATAAACATATTGTACAATTACAATGACTGATAAAATGACAATGACTGACAAAATGACAATGAATTACAATGACTGATAAAATGACAATGAATTATAATGAATGATAAAATGACAATGAATTACAATGAATGACAAAATGACAATGAATTACAATGACTGATAAAATGACAATGAATTACAATGAATGACAAAATGACAATGAATTACAATGACTGATAGAATTACAATGAATGATAAAATGATTACAGTAGCAGTGGAACCTGTGATAGAGATAGAGAGACACAGATGCACAGCAGCAGCAAATCATTAACTAACTATAAACTGTAATGGAGATATGGTAACAATAATGACAGTAATAATATATGTAGTGGACGTCATGCAGGACCACAGCAGCAGCCACGATCCACGAGAACCTGCTGGACGACAGAGCACAGAAACTCCAGGGAAGAAGTTTAGTTAGTGACATGCATTAATGAGACATGAAGGTTTACAGATGGTGAGAGAGTTTTCAGTAAAGGGAGGTGTGACTGCATCTTTAACCAATACCGTGCCTGACTAGGCATAATACAAAACATTAACATTAATTTATCCCACACTGAACGTGACAGACTAATGTTGAACTGGTTGGTGGAAGCGGGAACATTAGCTAACATAAGACATACAGCATGACTGACCCTAAAGTCGGCTCCAGTATGCTCAGAAACATGTAAATTATAGACAAATGCCGTCTGTGAGGAAGCTGAAGCTTGGGTGTCATTAGACCTTCCAACAGGACCATAATCCTGAGTGGACCTCACAGTCCACCAAGGCTTAGTTTAAGAAGAAGTCCTTGAAGATTCTAGAGATGCTGTCACAGTCATCAGAAATCTGTGGTGGGGTTGGAAAAAGCTGATCGCTGCACGTAAACCCAAGAGCGTCAGTGAACTGGAGGCCACTGCCCATGAGTAATGGACGAAGACTCCTCAGGAAGGCTGTCAGAAGCTGGTGATGGCTGTGCCTCATGTTTGCAGCAGGTCATATCAGCTCACACTGCTCACTGTGAAGGGTTAAATCATGTTCAGTGCAGTAATCATTAAAAGTGTCCTTTTGTGTTGAATTTGGACAAACCACTTGAGTTATTTAAATAGTTCTTGTTTGATTTGTTTATTGCAAACAGCTGAAGCTTGTACATTTTGTCAATGAACTTCATTTTCAAGACTTAACAAGCCTCTCTCCCGCTCTTCTGTCCCGCTCTTCTCCCTCAGACGACAGGCCTGGTCGGCCTGGCAGTGTCGCACAATCCACACGAGGTGAGCAGTAGGCAGCAAACACACACACTTCTAGACATCAACCTTGATCACATGACTTCATGCACACACTCCAGCGGTCTCTGCTAACCCTCTGATGTGTTCTGGTCCTGCAGCGTCTGAGGGTCCTGTACTCCAAGATCCTGGCCTCGGTGCAGACCATGCCACAGGACGCAGCCTACAGGAAGTACACGGAGCAGCTGGTCAACGAGAGGTTCAACCACGTCAAAATGGTGAGAGGACACAGGGCGGTGTGTTCGGTCAGCTGCTGCACACCATCAACATAAACTCTGTGTTAACAGGGCTGCAGCTAACCATTATTCTGGCTGTCCACTCATCTTTCCATTCTTTTTCCGATTAGTCATGATTATTTCTACTAAATTAGAAGAAAACAAAGATGCTGAGTCATGTTTTATCACAGTGTAATACCTAATACCAATCATTACAGATGTTTTAATTGATTAAATATCTTACAAATGATTAATATGCTCACACATTACCACTGACACCAAGTGGAGCTTTACTGTTCAGTGTAATATCCAACTCTGATTTAATATCTTACACATGAACTATTATTGATATTATTTTTTATAAATGTTTCTCCTGGCCAGCCTTCAAGTGTGTGCACATGATTAACAAATGAAAGTATTCAAACAGCGTCAGCTGACCTCTTCTTTGCTGGCCTTCTCTCAGGATGACACACTAGGGCCATCTTGCTTTGCCTAACATGAAATCAAAGATGTCTCCTCCTGCGTTTTAAAACCCATCCAGTGTTTGTAGGAAGTGTCACCACACGCTGCTTACTAACATGTTTCTGCTTCTTCACACAGTTTTAAACTCAACTCACTCTTCAAAGAGTCAACTCTACCTATTACCATAGTGCTCATTACAAAATTATGTCAACCCAAACTTTCTGTGCTCAAATCACATAACAATGTGTTCTTGTTGTTCAGGCTGTATGTCCAATAACTGACTGATAACAAATAACTTTATATTTATTTGAGTTGACGTGCTCATTCATGGCTGCAGTGCTGCCATGATATGACCGCTCAGCTTGACAGTTTACTTTAACCTGTGATCTGATTGGTCAGCAGTAGGACTGTTGGCAGGGTTTGAGCCAATCCTCTTGCTTTGCAGCATAGGTTACCATGGTGATCTCCCCGTTTAAAGACTGTGTTCACGTTCACAGGAGCCTGATGTGGAGAAGCTGGAGAAGAAGATCAACTGTGGGCAGATTGAAGAAGTCATTTTCCAGGTAGGTCACATGACCAGCTGATCAGAACATGTGACCATGCACTGCTGTTGGTACTCCGTGTGCACATTCTTTAGTTAGATTTTCCAAGTCAAAGACATGAGTGACTTTTGTTTTCATTCTTTTTTGAAAAACAGCACACGATTTGTTGGAAGTTTGGATGTTTTCAGTGTAGTTCATGCCTTCGAGTTCACAGAGGCCATTTATGAGATCAATGTACATCCGAGGAGGGGGTTGTCACACAGTCAATGGTATTGTTTAAAGTGTGCGTGTGACCCACACAGGGCGGGATCTCATCACCGCATCGGCACTCAAGTTTAGCTGCTTAGCTCGCACAGACTCTTTGTGCTGCAAAATCAGTTTTTGACTGTCACAGAGCTGTGTCGTCATTCTGAGACTCAGAATTCTCAAAGTTCAGTCAACATGTGAGAACTCTGACACAGAGTCTCCTGCTGTGTGTCTGGACTTTGTCTGCAGTGTATGTGTGTAAATGGCTTCATTCAGCGGCTCTCCCTCCCCTCTGGCACCATGAGTTACGGGAACACCCTGAAACTTTGTAATGACAATCAATAAGAAGTTTTTTGGTTAGGATGACTGTACAAAATCACTGAAACGTTCTGGACATGGTTGAATGCTGGAGTAAAACTTAAGACAAGCTTGGCAAAAGTATCAGTTTGATTTCATAGATTAAAAATGACATTGATTATATTGTCAATAGAACAGCTGTTCACAAGCTGTTGTGTGGGAGTGTTCCACACCTGGGAGTGTGTTTTCTTTTCATGAGCAGCCTGATTCAGAAATAGCAAAAACAGACAAAACTGGTAAGGGTTACTGGTTATGTGATGTGGTTCTCAAGAAGGAGCTTGTTGACCATATTGATCAATAGGAGTACACGTCCTCCCATTTATCCATCCTGTTTTTGCTATGACTCGAGGCAAGTTGTGTTGAGGTTTGAAAAAATATTTAGAAGGTATTAAATTGAACTTCAGGATTCCTGCATAAAGCCTTTAACATTTGCACCTTTTTAAGCAATAGACAGTTCCATCTCTGGTGCTGGGAGTGTGAATGGAAAGCCTGTCTGTGATCAGGTGTAACTTGGTGGATTTACAGGAAGATACACAAGTGGAGCCAGACGTCCTGTTTTCTGGATGGTGTTTGTTTGAGTCCAAATGACATGAGGTGTGTGTTTTTGACATAAGCAGACTGGCTGTTTCCAGTGTTTATGCTAAGCTAATCACCTCCTGGCTCCAGCTCTGTACTTGATCTAAGAATGTTATTGACTATCACTCTCAGGAAGAAATGATTACTTACTTTTTACTACTTAAAAAGTTTGATATGTGAATTGTTGTTTGTGGGATGAAGTCTTATTGACGTGTGTGTTTGTGTCTTCTTATGTGCAGGCAGAGTGTGAGCTTGCTCTGTCCAGGAAGATGTCGGAGTGGAAACCGTGGGAGCCGCTGGTGGAGGAGGCTCCTCATAACCAATGGAAGTGGCCCATCTGAATACGTGTGTGTGTGTGTGTGTACATGTCATAGTGTGCATGTGTAAGTACTGTACAAATAAACCTGCTTTTCTTTCCCCAATTTATTGTCGAGTCATTGTTTAGGATATATACACCACTACATACGAGTACAGATGGCTCCACATCCAAATGTGGATTAATAAACTAACTTAACTCCCTTCACGTGAACAGCAACAAGATCAGCCCTGCTGCAGAGGTTTGGACTCAGTGATCCAGATGTTACCTATCATAATAGTCATGTGTCTTTATGATATTCAGCTTTGGTCACTCAAGATAAATTCAGGTTGTTACAATAAGTAAAAACGTCAATCAAATGTCCCTCCACACCAGATGTTTGATTCAGTCAGAATAATAGAAAAACGGCTGAGTTTACATGTTAGCTGCTGTAGTCATAAATAATAACGTTCTGTAGTGATCCAACATTAAATCTCCAGAAGCTCGTCACTGCCTCGTCCTCCTGCTCAGGCTCTGACTTCCTGTGAGCCACTGGTGGCTCTCTGCAACAGCTGGAGCATGATGGGATAGATGGGAGCAAACTCCTTCCCCTGCCGGGCCCTCACCGACTGCACGTAGGCCTCCAGAGCGCCCCTAAGAGCACAGACAGGAGAACAGGTTTCAGCAAGCAGTTATTTACCACGCACGTCTTTCTTTGATGCCACCGACTGTTTCTCTTCACACAGGGGAATGTCCTGGAGTTGATCTTTGGTGAACTTTGAAGCTTCAGCCAACAGCAAAGAATCCTCTTAGAAACCCGGTTTATGTCCTTCAACTAAACATTTTACACGTAGCTGGACACAGCATTTTAGAAATGATCCTGAGCTAGAAGAATCATGACCAAACAGTCTGTACCGACATGAACTGAAACCAGACTGTGTTGCAGCTTTCAGTCACCACTAGAGGCCGATCATTCCCCACAGCTGAGATCACAGCGAGCTCACGGTGTTCTAAGAGTAAAAGACTGTGTCGTTGTGTTTTGTCCTGTGGAGACCTGACAGCTCTCTGTTGATGGGATGGATTTCAGACGTGTGAGCTGACCTATGAAACAACGAGCCAGTGGAAAAAAAGGTTACCTCAGGAGGGTGAGCCTGTCTCTCTCAGAGGGATGATCATCCAGCCACTGCGAGTAACGGGCGATGGACCACTCGGCTCTCTGTGGGGGGAGAACACTCTTTTAGTTGCTATAGCGATGCACACTGCGAAGTGAGCAGTTTGCTCTTGTGATTGGTGCAAAGAGTATTTAAGTCTTCTTCAACACAGATTTATGAAGTCTTATTAATGCAAGCTCTGTGTGTGTGTGTGTGTGTGTGTGCAGACCTGGTGCGGTGACTTGAGCTCAGACGGGGCTCTGGTCAGGAGGAAGTGCAGCAGGGTGCTGTAGGGGATCAGGTCA
The DNA here is from genome assembly GCF_000972845.2 of Larimichthys crocea. Taxonomy (NCBI): domain Eukaryota; kingdom Metazoa; phylum Chordata; class Actinopteri; family Sciaenidae; genus Larimichthys; species Larimichthys crocea. The sequence continues at coordinate 17,988,177 of NC_040030.1, forward strand.
CCCACAGCTGGACTGCTGGCGATCAGCTCGCTGGTCTGAAACAGCAGCGGTCTGAAACAGAACACACACGGTGTGATGTGATGGAGAGTGTGTGGAGGACAGACAGTGAGGCTGAGACGGATCATTTAGAACACTGGTTCACTCTGATGTTGGTGTGACCTCCCTCCAGATCTGAAATCTATTCATCACGTAGCACATGCATACATCCATAATTAGTTATGAGCTGAAATGTGACAACAGGAGGTGGAGGTGAAATGTTGAAAGGCTCCAAACAGGAAATATTTGGAAGAGAAGTGCAGACCAGATTAGCTCAGGATCTTTAACGGGTTCAATTCAGGACTCAACAATAAATCATCTGCCGATTAGGATGAGCCTGCCTCCTGTGTCAACAGTCTGTCGGCAAACACACTGTGTTTTAACGTCTGTCATAACGGTGGAACTGAATGATGTAATGTGGTACGCGGTGTAAAACGTTTGCTGAACTGGAATTTTCCACATCAGTGTTTAGTCTGTTATTAAAATGAACTTTCAGACTCATGGTGCCTACTCGATATCATTCATTACAGTCACCTTTATTACTGATGCGCTCATCACTGTGAGCTAATTCACTTCAGACCTCCAGGCTCCTTCAGTGATGACTGTCTGACAGTGTTTTGGTGCTCAAAGCAGTGAAAGTGATATTTAAAAACTGTTAGTGGAAACACATTCGAATGCAACGTCTGTGGAAACACATTTTTACCTCAATTCTACTGAGACTGAAGCAAATATCTCCAAACTTAGACAAATAACACTTGTAGAGGTGAGTTTTTCAGTGAAGCTGTGCTCACATTACTGCAGTTTGACAATCCTCATCATATTAAGACCAGACAGTTAACGTTGTAGCTGCTGATCAGAGCAGATCATACGTGAGCATACACACCTGAAGGAGCGCAGCATTCTGTACGGTTTCCCCAGATCAGACACTCTCCTGCACAGAGGAGCCACTGCCATCTCCATCTAACACACACAGTAAACATGAACACACACACATCTACATCCGGTGAATGACGCTGGCGTTGTTGAGTCTGGAAGCAGTCCACCTCACCTGAGCAAAGTCCGCAGCCAGCCTCATCTTGCCGCCCTCTCCCAGCGGGCGCAGCAGGCTGGTGTGGCGCACGAACAGCTCGATGGCTCTCTGAGCGATGGACTCTGTGCTCTCGTAGATGAAGTCGGCGCACTGGAAGTGTCGGAAGTAGTCGGCCATCACTCTGGAGATGAAGCCCTGCAGCTCCTTCATGTAGAGGGAGCACGGGACGTCTGGCTTGTCAGGGTTGGACAGAGGACTGTAACACACACACACACACACACACACACACACACACACACACAAAATGATGTCAAAATACAAGAAATACACATGGACAACTTGTGATATGTTGACTCATCCTGATTCTTCAAGCTAAAACAGAGAAACTGAATCCTCTGATATGAAATCACAAAGTGAATCAGTGTTTCTTTCTCTCCTTCACATTCACTCATCACACAGATGAATAATGAACTCGTCCAGCAGTGACCTTTTTTAACTGGGAGGTGCAGCTACACAGCACACACAACATTCTCAGACAAAAGTATCCAACATGGGGTTCAATCATATCAGTCAGAGACAAAGGGTTGCTCACCCTGAGAAGTCTTCTTGGTGTAGCGTGATGATGATGGCCTCTATGGAATCGCTCACTGACTGCAGGAGAGGCTGCACGGCGCTGCTCATCAGGCTGTGAACTCCCTGAACCACAGACAAGACAAACAGTGAGACCTCTGATGTGACGCCCTGCAAAGAACAGACACCGTCCACACCTGACAGCAGACACAAAGGACAAATCACATTTACCGCTCATTTCTTGTGTCCCCCTTGTTGCCATAGCAACTAGTGTAGTCATGTGAGTGATAGGTACATAAATATGAGAAACTATATTTGAGATATAGGCATGTTATCAGCTGTGTGTGTGATACAGTAATATCAAGCCTTATTGGCTGCAGACAGATTCCCATCAGGAAAGTTTCCCTTCTGCAGACCGACGTGCAACAGGCGAAGACAAAGGAGAAATGACAGACGACACAAACAAAGACTATGACTAAATGTTGGATTATTTCATTAAGTGATAAAGGTTAAATGAGTAAATGAAAGATGGATCAATTAACAAATTAATATCTTAACGCTGCGGATTGTGGAAACATCCTCCACCACCCAGCTCAGATATGTCTGTTGTTTAAGTGACACGAACACTGTGTGTGTGTGTGTGTGTGTGTGTGTGTGTGTGTGTGTGTCTGCATTGCAGCCTCTTTTATTAACATTACATTTGAGTCACAGAGCTGAGCATCGATTTTTCTGACAAATCCTCAGAGATCTTTAGAAAAACTCAGACAGGTCGTTAAACGTTCAACTGCTGCTCAACGTGTTCGACTGAATCACTGAAGGAAAAAAACAAATACACAAATCCATGACAACACCACCTTTAACTGTGATGACAACTGTAGAAAGAGGACAAACGCTTTAAATGCAACACGGAAATGTCTTCTTGTGGACTCAATCTAGGCTCCTTTCAGTTCAGAGTTCTGAAGAGAGGGTGTGAGCTTCACTGACAAAACTCTCCTCTAGTAATGGAGAGGACGTTGTTTCCTGTGATTATGGCACATCAACGATGCAGCAGATAAAAGACAACGTGGTCACACATCAGATTTTCTACCAATGCAGCATGCTGAGGAAGCTTTGATTCATGAGAAATACAAAAACAGTAGATATAAAAATATAGAATGTAGAAATAAAGAAGCAGTTTGCTGTGATACCTCTAAAGAAGAAGACAGAGCCTCTGCAGCAGCTGCTGGACACGAGCCCAATCCTGAGATAATCTGTGAACAAAACACAGGAAGTCACAGGAAATCAGAAACACACACCATTAAATGTAAAGAATTTAGAAATATATAAGTTTAGAAATGTTAAGATTGTTTTACGGGTTTATAAATCTTAATGGTCTTAGTCCAGCCTATTTATCTGATTTACTTTTACCCTATAAACCCTCAAGGACCCTCAAGTCTTCTAGAAGTGGCCTTTTAATAATACCAAAAGTCAGAACGAAAACCCATTCCACAGACGTGGACCACGGTGAGAAAATGACACCTCACCGAGAATGTTCATATTTTTTAGAACACACTTAAGACTTTTAATTTGGCTTTTACTTGAACTATTTTATTATTTATTATTTTTTGTTATTATTTGTTTGTCTCTCTCTCTCCCTTTTTTTTCTTTTTTATCTAGCTTTATTACTTATTATTATTATTATTATTATTATTATTATTTTATTTATTTTTATCTAATTCATTTCTAACCTGCCTCCAGTGTTTTCTCACTGCTCGACGATGAGATGGTGCTTCTTCAGTTTGTGCTTTGTTTATAATGGGATGGGTGGGATGGAGGGTCTGGGGTGGAGGGTTGGGATGGGCGGAGGGTGTTTGCTTGTTGTTATGTTTTATGTTTTTATGTGAAGCACTTTGTGTTACATTTTCTTTGTATGAAAAGTGCTATACAAATAGAGTTTGATTGACTCAAGTTTTTTTTTTGATAGTAACAAAAGGCTGATTCTTGTTAAAGTCAGTGTTAAATCTGTTGACTATTAATTTTCATCAACATGTTCTCTGATGAAAACTAAACTAAAAAAACATTTATGATGACATTTCTGATAAAAAAAATAATGGGAAAAGATTTGGACACATTGATTTATCAGCTAACCTGAGCTGATTACACAGTTTTAATGAGTTTAATTAACAGAAATGCACGTTTCCTCCAGAAGGAGAAAATTAGTAGAAAAGCTCTACAAGAGAAAGTTTAAATAATGAATAACACTTTAACCCATCAACACATTTTAGTTGACCAAATACATTTATTCCATTATAATCTTTTGATATTTAGTCCAGACTAAATCTAAACCAATTCAGGGGACCTAAATATGAGAACACAAATGGCATTTTAGTCACATGACTAAACATAAGCTGTCAAATACTGCTCTCTATGTTATATCAATAACCTGAGGCAAACATGAGAGTACATGAGCAGAGACATGTTCAACCATTCATGGCTGTGTAAACGAGTAATACACGTTTAAACCAAGAAAGGCGAGAAGACAAAAGGCGGGAAGCTCGTACAAAGATGCTAAAATGAGTGCGATGTGCTCTCTGTGACGTGTTTTTGTTCAAACTGTCCTCACTGCTGAGAAAACCTGGTTTAGTCAAACTGATCACTAATGTTTAAAGTGTGATCTTTATAAGATCACCACGGACAACTGTCACTTCTGTTCTGTCCTCATTTTACTGCTTAAGATCTCTAACAGGCTCTTAAACACATCAGACTGATGGGGGCACTGCTGTGTTCTCTGCAGAGGTGCTGAGGTTTATAGGATGTTGTTCATTTTGAGAGCACAGAAACTTGTATGATTAAAAAAAAAAAAAAATAGTAATTGGAGCATGTTTGGAAGCCTGCAGTAAACTTCAGTAAAGGTCTGTGAAACAGTCCAAACACATGCTGGACTATGTCTGTTCTATATTTGTTTCCCCGTTCCCTGCCTCCACCTGCCTGTAATAAATCCTCACCCTGTTTTCACGCAGTCAAATTTTAAAGCCTTGAGGTTAAATATTTAATGCCGGAGTAATCTGTTTTTTTTATGCTATTAATCAGCCGGGCTGCTGTGCCCGGACACGCCATCCATCTTTAATGGAGGAAGCTGAACACGCTGCACCCTGACTGCTTTTCCTTTTATCCCCTTTCATTTCCTCCTTTCAGGTACGTGCGTGTGTGTGTGTCCGCGTAACAGCTCGTCTGGACTGTGTGTGCTACTGTGTGTGTGTGTGTGTGTGTGTGTGTGTGTGTGTGTGTGCCGTGCTGGAGTCGTCACCGTCACGTCTGTGGACAGTCTTGTGGAGAAAAATGAAGTTAACTAATCTAATAATGACTACTGACTGATAACAAGTGTGCAGGAAGTCATGAGCGAGCTGTTTGACCTGTGACTGAACACATTTCTTCTTGTCTCCATATGTGCCACCAGGGAGCAAATAAACACAGACATCATTTCAGCAATGCTTTATTGTTTTTAACCAGCGCCTCAACAGTCCTAGCCAACGTGTGTGTGCTTTTTCTGAGCTAACCCAGTGTCACATTGAATGGTGCTCATGGTCACACACAAACGCATTTTAAAGAGAGGCGCTCAGTCTGTCTGTTAAATTGATCTTAACCATGCTTTCAGAGCAAAGTGGCGTTTATGCTGAGCCTTATCTGTGCAGCTGCTCTGTCCGGTCATGAAGCAGACAGAGAGGAGACACAACGTTTCACTTATTGTTGGAAATGAAACAGAGCATGTTTGTCTGTGTCGTGACCCACTGACCTTTAGTCTACAAAAGGAAAACCCCCTCTATTAACGAAGACACAGCAAAGCTATCATAAACAGAGAAGTGAAGTGAGCCACAGAGATGACTTCATGCTCATGTTTTAAAACGTGGTTGTTTTCTTGTTTTAAAATCTATTGAGCTGTAGTGTGAGCCTTCGAGAAGCCTCGGATGTCTTTTTTCAGAAACATCATTAGTGCGTTCACAAACTTCTAACGCTCCTTTCAGACACAGCTCGTTACGGAAATGTGAGGGCAATTTAACTGTTGTTGGAATAAGAGTCGTGACAGTCTGAAGCATGAAACACTCAATGAGCCTATTTGAAGTTATTGAGGAGATTCAGATCAGATCAGTCAGTGAAGGTTAGCCGTTGCTTCTTGTGTTTTCATGGATACACCAACTGCATGAAGAGGGAGAGAGTGTCCCTCACACCAATGACGGCCATTCATTAAAGAGGAGAAAGCGATTAAGTCATGTGATTCTAATCCAATACACCTTTCTTTAAATTCAGCAAATACTTCCTTGTGTGGTGTTGCCTGTGAAGGAACAGAAAACTCTAGAAGCATTTCTTTTTTCCCACGTTCTTGCCTTCATTAGATCGGCTACAGTCCAGATGAAGACAGAAAACGGAGAGGGAAAGACAGGGATATGATGTGAAACAAAGGTCCTCAGCTAGAATCAAAGTAAAAAACCTGTGGTTGGATGTTACACACATTAACCACAGCTGTTCTCCAGCAGTGACACCGCTCCCTCTATCACACCAGGTACCAAATATCATATGAGCATGGCGGCACTGTGGCACATTCATTTCTGAATAACAGACAAATGCAGCCAGAAAGGTTATGCATTTAAATATCCTCAAATCAAACTGCTACTGAGCTGCTGGCAGTCAAGTTGCAGTGTGTGTAACGTCAGCTCCAGATAAAGTGTGTGATCTTTTTAAACTGTGTTTATCTGCAGCGTCCTACCTTGGCGACGGCCTGCTGCAGACGGTGGAGGGAGTTGACCACGGCCACGTTCCTCCTCTGACCCTCTGTTAATGGACCAATCACCTGACTGGCATCGCCCTGAGTACACAACTGCAGACACAGAGCAGTGTGAATGATTGACAAATAAAAAGCTAGACAGAGAGAGACACACAAGAAGGCACTGTATGGTACACAGACAGGATACACACCAGTTAAAAAAAATAAAAAGTTCATTCATCTGTCCATTCTCAAGTATTTCATTGTGTTACGGACACATGGTGTGTTAAAAAAATAAACCTTTAATTCAGAACACACACACACACACACACAGAGTGCTGTACACACCAGCTGTTCAGACTTGACACAGAAGAGCTGGACGGTCTTGGCAGCGTTCTTTGCCACAGCCAGAGAGAGGTTTGGATCTACGGACGCCACGTTCAGCTCACTGCAAACAAATCAGACAGATTCCATTCACATAACGACACCTGGACAGTTATCAAATGCAGAAACGCAGTATGTTTGTAGTTCTACTGTAGCACAAGAGCATCATGTTTTTATCAATAATGACTCATATGTTTTTATATATTTCTAATATATATATATATATATCAGTATATATCAAAATGTGTGAGTATCTGTGTGTTTCAGACTTACACGCTGCAGTGAGACCACGCTTCTGTAATATAATGAAGTGCCTCTCTGTGCTTCTATTTTAGTGTCAGATAAAGTTAGTTCAACTCTGAGAATATAAATGTGTATCAGTGAGGAGCAACCACTGAGCGTCTGTCATGACTTCATATGTACTGTGTGTAACATACGTGTCTCTAATCTGTTTGATCGTGGAGGAAGAGTTGTCATTTTGATTCATAGACTGGAACTTGATTGCTTGATTAAATTAGGTTTCTATGGAAACAAACATGTGAAGCGCGGAGCATGGAGCTGAAGACTGACGGGATGAGATGTTTCTTTTTCTACGCGTGAGTGAATGGCAGGCCGGTGATGGAAGAAAAAAGAAGTGGCTGAAAGTTTCAAATATTGATGTTTTCTCAAATAAAAGCTCAGGATGCTTCAGGCTAAGTGCTTATCGGATTGCTGCACAGCGTCTGAAACTCCCTCTCTGACAGCCAAGTCGGTGGGGAGCTGCTTCCAGCAGTAACTCTACACAACTGTCAAGCAGACAATCGGGAGTATGCTGTGTGTCAGTGGCCAGGGTTTGAACTTTCACACTTTTACTGTCTATTTTGTTTGTACAACCAAGTGTGAATATAAAGCTTTCAAGGAGACTCTGACAGTGTGTGCTGTTATCCCCATTTATCCTCGTTTAGCCACGCCTGGCAGTTTGAAACTTTTTAAGGAACTTGAACCTGCAATAATTGATTTTTTTTTGGGCCACTTGGGGGCAGCAGTTACAAGTTTTGAACACATTATTGACTTATTGTCAAATTCAGCAGTTACACAGCAACATGGAGTCGTGTTTGTGACACCTTGTGAATCTAAGTCAAATATTTGCTTTCTTTTTGGTCTCTTGTGGGAAATACGTGGCTCTTTAGCTGCTAAATGATCCACTATGTTCAGCAGCTAGTATCAAAGTATGTTTTACTCTGAAAACAGCTGCCTGCTGTGGCTGAAAACAACGCCATGGGTCCAGTTAAAAGATAAGCTAAAGCTCCATTAAGCTGAGGGGAGCTGCAGATTCAGATGATGATTCTTTGTAGGGTGATCACAGTCACAGAGTTTCACACCGTCATTGAAAATATTTCTATCATAAAAATATTGTCTCTTAGCTGATTTAAGGGTGAAATAATTCAAGTGTATTTGTGGTTAATTAAAACTCAAATTGTATGTATTTATATAGCACCTTTCATGCAAATATGTAGTCCAAAGTGCTTCATGGAGTTTTGTTTTGGTATTTTGTTCCACCAGTGTTATTCTGCAGGCAGTGCGCCTTCGTATAACATTGGGTGAATTGTTTATTGGCCCCTGCTGAGGACCAATAAACACACACCTCACAGTTGGGCAACTTGTCTGTGGTGTTGAGTGTGCCTCTGTTATACTCAGGAATAATTCTAAATGTTAACTGTTGTGATGTAAGGTTTTTGTTTGCTACGTGCAGACTGGGCTGGGTTAATTGATTTCAAGGATTTGCACACACTTGGATACTATTTTTGTTAAAGTCGCTTGCTGTTTCTGTTTTCATTTTGGTCAGACAGCATAGACTCTGTTAACCTGCCATGTGCCAGCTGGGATAGGCCCCTGCGACTTGGATAATGATAAGCAGTTACAGAAAATGGATGGATGTTATTAAAACAGGAGCGTAAGCTCTGGATCTTCCAGCCACCAGTGGCAGCGCTGTGCACCCTGCTAAAGATCAACGCTTCAGTCAAAGATGAGGAAGAGATCCTGAACATCCACATTTTACATGGTTTGTATTGCCACCCCTCTGTCAGAATAAAGCATCAGTATCATTCAAACATGTCCACACACTGTCAAGCGTAAGAAGTGGCGGAGGCAGCACTGAATGACTTGATCGCTTCCAGTGGGTCTTCGCTGTGACGCAGCCAAACTGGCATTGTACTACACTTGCCTGCTGATGGTCTTGATGATGCTGTCCAGCTCGTCGTTGGAGGGCGGGTTGCGGCCGCCCATGGGGAACACGAGGTTGATGGGATCAAACAGGCGGGAGAGAGACTTGGAGAGATAGGCTGCCTCGTACGACTGCAGAGAGTCCTTCAGAGCCTTCTCTGGGCTGCACACACACACACACACACACACACACACACACACACACACGTTCAGAAAATATTTACAGACAAGAAATGCTAGAGAAAGCTTTATGAACAGATTTTTCTTTCCCTCGGTCACTTTACTGTAAGGTAGCCTTTAAAGTTTCAACATTTCAAATCTATAATGGCAGGCTGGTACCAACAATCTATTTAGTGTCTCATATTGACATTATAATGTCCTCTAATTGGCTAAAATATCAGTGCTGACATTTATTAATGCAGCACTTAAACTGCAGACATACAGCAAATGGGAGCAAAATGCCACTGTGTCTCATCCAGTCACTATTCAGTGCTGACAAGCTACTATAGGAGTGTGTGTGTCTGTGTGTGTGTGTGCGCTGTATTCATCTTCATTATCACATGCCTGAATATCATTGTGACAGAGGACAAGAAAAGTAAAGTACCGTGGTTTAGAGGGATAGTTCAGGTGTTGTAGGAGGTACTAATAAACAATCAGTTATTATCTAGACGGCGGTCTCCAACACACCAAGCTTGGAGAGGCAGACCAGCATGAAGGCTAAGTGATGTGCACCTAAAAAACAGTGTGCTCGCTATATTTAGAATATTTTCACCACCTCCCCTTCTTGTCAAACAGCCCTCTCTGACAGAAAACCAAAGCAGTTCTAACAATCTCTCCAAAGCTGACAGACTTCACTGACAGAAAATGGAATTTTACCACTTGAGTGTTAAAAGAGCAGGTAAAATAACCAGAATAACACAAAGAATTGATTGATTGAAGAACTGTTTAAGTCTGAAGGCTTCAGAAAGGGCTGTCAGATGACAAGGCAGCATTGAAACTAGCATACATTTAGACTGATTGGCTGATTGATGTTTGGCTGTGTAAAATCTGCTCTGTTGCTTCCCCTGTCCACAGCAGCACATTGCCCAGCTTCTGTGTTGTGACATCCATTGCATGTCTGTCCGTCCTGGAAGAGGGATCCCTCCTCTGTGGCTCTTCCTGAGGTTTCTTCCACCTTTTTTCCCTGTTAAAGGTTTTTGTGGGCAAGTTTTTCCTCACTGGAACCGAGGGTCTAAGGACAGAGGGTGTCACTCCCTGTACAGATTGTAAAGCCCTCAGAGGAAAATGTACTTTGTGACTTTGGGCTATACAAATAAAATCTGGTTTGATTTAATTTGATGGTGCTAAAATCTGGGGCTGTGCCAGCCTCCACCTGCCGTAGGTAACGCGATGGCCATGGACCAATGACAGAACGTTAAAGAATAGACAGCGTATGTGTGTCGTCAGGAATTACAGTTTTGAGCACTCCCACGTTGGCTTCATGTCCCAGCCACGGAGGCTGCCGCTTGCTAGGACCAGTACCTCATATAACCACACGTCAAGTCAGCCATACTCTCCCTTTAAAACATTTAGCACTGTTTAGCACTCAGCCACCAGCCTGAGTGACTGTTGTGTACCAGAAACTCTGCCTCTTATCTAACGTGCATGATCACATGCTCACACAAGAAAATACTTCTTTCTTTCCTCCGTCATGTCTTCACTCCCTCTCCATCCACCTGTTACATCATTCCTTTGTTCCTCAGTCCTTCCTCCCCCTGTGCTCCTGTACTCCTTCATTTCGCTCTTCTCCCTCCTACCTTCTTTTCATGCAGCGTCTCTGCTTCCACACACTGATCCATTTGTTCTCTCTCTTCCAGTCCTTAAACTTGACAGGCTTTCTGCAGATGCTGATCAGACAGAAGCACTCTTTTTTCTAGAACTGATTCTGTTCTGTGTGTAGCACAGTACAAGGCTGTGATCGCACTTCACCTCATAATGATAATATTCACACACCAGCTCTGTTTAGGCTTGTGCAAATGTAATGATATTGTTGCAGAGGCTTTATTGATTACAGTTTTATAATGACTTTGACGAAGAAACAGGGTTTAATATAGACTGATTTGTCTGGCTGATACCTCCTGATCTGTTTTATAAGCTCGGCTGTGTTGGATCGTTAGGGTTAGGCATCCTTATCTCACACTCTGCAGGTTGTTGCTCTCTCTCTGGCACAGTGTGGATGTCTACATTTGGCTGCCCCTTAGAAACTTATTATATAATAACCAAGCTCACAGGAGCAAGTTTAATTGAAATAACGTCACCTTCACAGTCAACAGTCAACATATCTGCTCACTGTTTTTGAGTTCTTGTCCACTATCTCATGACTCTTACCATATAGAGCAGGTCTAGACTGTGTTCTTTATAATGTTTTTTTACAAAGACCCAACAATTCCCACCATGAGCACATGAGAGTGGTGAGGAAAAACATCCTTTAAGAGACAGAAACCTTGAACAGAACCCGGCTTGTGGTTGGCGGCCATCACTCATTACTAATTAACCCCATCCGAGGTGTACTTGATAAAACTAACCTGAACCAGAGAGGATTTAACAGCTGGCAAACATGAATACGAGACCTCTAGTATGAGCACCAGTGAAATCTAAACAATATAAACAATATGCTCCAAAATAAACTTTTCCATCCTGGTTCACACCAAACAAAATAGCCTGTAGGTGTGATCACACCCTGAAGTGACTCTGATCGTGTTGCTGTGTTTGCGTCTGCTCACTTGTAGTCCTGTTTGCCATGTGTGAAGAGGTCCTGACTGTCTGTCTCTGTGCCGGTGATGTCCAGAGACGCATCCATTCCTCCGCCGCTTATTAGCGCCCCCTGCAGGCTGGCACTGTATTGCTGCAGGCGGCGCCACAGCTCATTGTACAGTCGCAGCAGCTTAGGATACTCGCCTTCAAACGCCTGCTTCAGGAAGGACGAGGCTAGAGGAAGAAAGAGAAGCTTTAACAGAATGTTTAAAACCTCTGACTAGAACTTATCCTTGTACTTGAGATAAACATTGATCTTCTAATCTCACTTTTAGAATTAATGAGAATCAAAGTATTTAATAAAATACTGCACTATTTTAGTTACTCAACAATAAGTAAACTAAAAACACATTCAACTAAGTTACACATTAAAATCATTTTTAAAATTTCAGTACAGTCATGGATGTGTTTGGGGAGAGAGTTCCAGCGGGAGGGGAAAGCTACAGAGAAGGCTCTGTCGTCCCAGGTTTGATGCTTGGTCCTGGGTGGAGGAGTCAGGAAGTGGCGATGAAGCAAGTCAGTGAGGTAGGAAGGGGTCTGGTTATGGAGGGCTTCGTGTGTGAGGAGGATTTTGAACTGAATGTGCTGTGGAACCGGGAGGACAGGGGTGATGTGGTCAACGGGTGAGCAGGCATGCAGCAGAGTTTTGGATGTACTGTAGTTTCTTTAGAGTTTTGGATGGTGTGCCATAGAGGATGCTGTTGCAGTATGGAGGTGATACTGTATAGGTGTGAATGAGGGTTTCTTCAGCAGAGTTGGAGAGTGATGGGCGAAGTCTGGTCGTACTGTGCAGAGGTTATTGTCAAAGATGACTCAGAGGTTGCGACTGTGAGGGGATGGAGACAGGGTAGAGTTGTCGATGATGAGGCGGAAACTGTCTGTGGTTTTGGTGAGGGATTTGGGGCCAATAATGGTCAGGTCTGATTTGTCACAGTTGAGTCTGAATTGCAGGATTTGATGTCAGTGAGGCAGTTGGAAAGAGTGGAGTGAGTGGTGGAGGTGATGGATTTACAAGCCACCAACACAACCAATATCAAAGTAATACAACAGAAGCATTGTGACTGACGGGGCTCCTATGCGTTCTTTGGCTGGACCGCCGCAAACAGTATGTCCAAGACTGATTGAGCAATTAAGTTACACCATTAGTCTGTCGAGTGGTGGAGTTTCCCCCTTGTTCCTTCACACTGACAGCCTGCAATTATGTCATCATGGGAACATTTTATTAGGGCCTATTCTTCAAATTTCAACTGTTGCCAATTTGTTGGTTTTCTCCTGTTAAAGGTTATGTTAAATATAATTTGATGAAAAGTGGCAGCCAGAACAGTGTGTGCAGTACAGTTCAGAATGGGGGCACTGGGAGGGGAAAACGACGGCTGGAAATAAGTGAGAAGTGGACGGAACATTTCCTCGCAGGAGATTTGACAGCACATCCCACAGTGACGGGGGTAAAGAAAGTGAGAAAGAAAAAAAAAGAAGATTGGTTCAACTTCTGTAGTCAATATTATATGATATCTGATATATGAACAGTTTTTTTACAGCTTCTACATTTGTTCACCAACTATATGCTTATTATTAGATTTTTTTCTAATCGTCTGATCATTTACTGCTGCTGTAAATGGAATGTATCCGAATAGGTGGGGGTTTAACACAAGAACAAAGACAAGTGAAGCTGGAGGAGGGTGGTATGAACAATGGCACAGCCAGCTCAGAACGTTTTTTATAGCTGATCATGTGTACGTGTCCTTTAGTGTCTCCAGATGAGACATTCAAGTCTGTTAGTTGTAGCTGAAGAAGAGTTTTCTTTCTTTTATAGGGGCAAAAGTTAGTGAACCCTAAGCTGCATTGCTTAAAACTATCATGAAAACTGAATCAAGTTGGTGGTTAAATTAACCAATGAAATTGGGCAGCACTGGCTAAAACACAGATCAAACCAGCCCAATTCAGTGTTACAAAAATGAACCCATCATGCTGAGAGGAAAATAACTCTCAGAGGATCTCAGGAAGAGGGCATTGACAGCACATTTGTCTGGGGAATTCATCATTCATTCATCATTTTTGAGCTCCATCTGTCCACTGTGAGGCAGATCCTCTACAAATGGAGAGCACTGCAAAAGACTGCAACTATGCCTGTGGACGACCTTCAAAAGTATCCCCAAGAACTGCAAGAAAAAGCCAACCAAAACACAACAATCCCACAAGTTGGGGATTCTCAGACCTCTCTTGCTACACATGCATGCTTCTACAATAAGAAGAAAACTCAATCAACATGGCTTTAATGGGAGCGTTGTTAGATAGAAGCCTGTGGTCTTACAAATTAACAAAATAGGGCAGCCATGGAGAAACCTAAAGATTTCTGCAAGTCCATTCTGTGGCAGTCCAAAACAGTTTGATCACATCCAAAAACACCAGGTTTGGAAGAAAAGTCAGCACTGCATATTGGTGATATGCAACAGTGAGGCATGATGGTGAGAATATTAAAATCTGCTTTTCATCATTGATCAACTCAACACAGTCCAGAGAATCATGAAGCCTGAGAAATCTTAGTACATAATCTCAGGCTGTCAGTCTGAAGCTTGGTCCAGTTAAAGTCTGCACTTTGGCAGGACCTGAAGCATCTAAACCTCACTGTAATGGCTATGTTACGTAAGAGTGGACAAAAATCAACCAAAGCAGATGTGAGAGACTGATTAGTAGCTAAAATCAAATGTCCATTATTTATTTAGATTGATAGATTTACATTACATTACAACCCCATCAGGTTATATTAGAATTTTCTACAAAAATACTGAATATCTCTGTAGGAATCTAAAACAGGAGAAAATATTGCATTTATTTTGGTACTATTTTCAGCAGTGGATTAATTCACATTTGTGGCAGCAGGATGGTGTGATGTGTTTTTAATATTTTTTCGACCACAATGGAGTCTATAGCACAGAAAGACATATCTGGCTTACACACACACAACAAGGTTCAACAACAAGTTTCCATTGGAAACTATTTAGAGAAATTGGCAACAAATTTTCAGCCACAAGGCTCAGGGCAGGCACTGGAGATCAAAGCAACACAAGCAGGCAGCTCAAAAACATAAAGAGATGTTAAAAATGACAAATGTATTCTCCTGGTCAGCATCCTGACATTTTTAAAAGTTATCATTGATTCCTTTACAATACCTAGTAGGAGATACATTGTTGAGATAACAATATAATAAATAAATTATAGAATATATTATCAGTCTTATCATTTATATATATATATCATCTGTATTACATATTAGCAGGCACCTCACCCTTCCTTATTTATTTTTATTCTTGAATCTCACACACACACACACACACACACACACACACACACAGCAGTTTTTCTCCTGTAAAGTGTGAGTGTGAAGCCAGTATGTTAGCAAGCAGCCAAATCCGCCTCTCCTGTTCTCACTTTGTTATTCCCTGAAATCAGACAACTCTCTGGTGAAACGCCTCCATATGATCTGTGTGCATGTGTGTGAGAGAGAGGGAGATATGTTATTGTTAGCATAATTAAGTATTTCTTTTTTTCTATGTCCTACTCTTTAAAAGATCCACTCATACACCCACTGTCCTTTTTTCTTTTCTCATTTCTCGCGTTGCTTTACAATGGACTATATAGAGAGACTTT
The DNA here is from genome assembly GCF_000972845.2 of Larimichthys crocea. Taxonomy (NCBI): domain Eukaryota; kingdom Metazoa; phylum Chordata; class Actinopteri; family Sciaenidae; genus Larimichthys; species Larimichthys crocea. Next base: position 18,003,578 of record NC_040030.1, read on the forward strand.
GGTGATCTGGTGAGGAACAACAGAGGGATGATTAAGGAGGTGAAGCAACAATCAGCTTTAATTTACAACTAGTTCCAGTTCAGTTTCTGAAAAGCCTTCGAAAATCATTAATTAGCCTGATTGATGATGCCTCTGTGCTGCAATCAGTGAGGGAACTCTAGGATGCACTCTCTGCGTTTGTTTTCATGTTGGACTTTAGCAGCAGCGAAAAGGATGTTGGAATGTGTGCATGAAAAATCCAAAAATACTTTGAAACAGTTTGGCACTGCGTGTTAATAAATCAAAAGAAAGTGATGAGAGCATCTATGAGATAACATTAGATTCACACAGGCAGCCTTAGCAGATATTTTCATTTCTTGAGTAGGAAGACGTATAAATACTCTCCAGTTTCATCTATTTCAGGTCGCACTGATCAGTTAAGCTTCAGTCATTTAGAGCCAATATTGGCACAATGTTAATTTTATTTAGGTTTTGTTCTCTCAAGTTTTGTTGTTTGCTATGTATTCTCAAGATCCATTAGTAAGACAGGAGATGAGTGAAGATCAGGGAAATAAATATTAGTAGATATAGATTATTTCTCAATAATTCACATGTACTATAAATTCTCAAATAATGCTGGATCTCAAATAGTAGCAGTGAACACAGGTGTGCACGGCCCTATTTTAACACTGGACATTTTGCACGTAGTTAGTCAGTGTTTCGATCCCCGGTTCCTCCAGTCTGCACATTGAAGTGTCCTTGAGCAAGGCATAATGTGTCTTCAGATTCAGAATTATAATACTTCATTCATGAAGTAAGTTTGTCATGTAAACTACCACAACTGACAGCCTGTTAGGCTAAATTACTTGAATGAGTCTGATTAGGGTTGCAAGGGGGTGGAAAATTGCTGGGAAATTTCCAGAAACTTTCCATAGGAATTTAAACTGGGGGATTTTGGAAATATTTGAAATCTGAGACTTTCCATAAGAATTATGGAAAATTATGGGAATTAACTGAAAATTGGGGGTAATTTAATAAATGGGGGTAAGCTAGCATCATGATAAGTTAGCCTCATCAATGGTCAATTAAGTGATGCTAGCTATAGCTTATTTAACATCTAGCTTATCAGCTAGCTATCTACTGTATAAATACATTTTTATGTGCATGTTAAACATTAATACCATACATCAAAATATATTTGAGTGTGCGTGCAAGGCGCACACTATATGTTATCCACCGCGCTTATTATTATTCTTCAGCCCTTTTTTTGTCACGCTACTCCTCCCAGAGTTTTTGTCGCACATACACAAAACGGGTATCAAAACGACCGGCTCGGCCGGGAATCGATGGCTATGTCTTTTCTAAGAGTTTCGGCAAACGGTTTTGCCAAAAATCCAGAAAAACGAAGCCAAAAAATGAATGGGTGTGTATTGCGAGAACTTTCCAGAGCTAGAGTGAGTGATGTCATCGCTAGAGTGGAGAGGGGAGAGAACGATCAGTGAAAAAATAAAACGGATTTGACTACCGTGGCCTCAAATGCCCAGCTACAGACATGATTATCCCCTCAAATGTAGGAAAATTCGAGGTGATCGCAGTGATAACACTGTTGAAGCTGTCAGACATATAGTTTTGGCTCCATACAGGCTAATTGATCGACTACTCCCCACCAAAGCCTCATATACTCCCATGTTATTTTGAGCATAGAATTTTCTGAAAGGAGCAGGGAGCACGTGTGCTTTCTCTGACTCCTACGGCCAAAGTTTATACAATTTTCGCCTGAAACTTGGCACAGACATTATACACAAGACGAGCATTCTTCTGGTCATTTCAGATTTTGGTTTGATGCATACCTTATAGGTTTTTTTTGGCCACCTTCGAGGGGGATCATTCAGACATATACTGTGCATCTCAGTGGGACAGACAGGCTGCATGCAGCACCTGTGACTAATTACTCTGACCTGCAGCTCACCCTGGTTGCTTGGCAACCTCAAGCATGCCTTTGACTAACTTTTTTGAAGTCTCTGTATGATATCAGACTATCAAGACTACATTTTTAATGTCGGCCATTTTATCCTTGTCTCTCACAAACACAAACACATAGATAGAGAGACAGACACACCACACACAGGCAGACAGACAGGCAGACGCGCACACACACACACACACACACATACAGAACAAGCACACACACACACACACACACACACACACACAGGACAAGTTTTTCAAAATAAGAGTCCCTTCAAAATAAGAGCCCAATAAAAAGGCAATGATGACACAGCTTGTTGTATTAATACTGAATTTGCTGAGCAGTGTCAATAATAATGCATGGGGACGACGGGGCCAGAGACACGCACACTCAAAATTTCTTTAGAAATTTTCTAGTTACCCCATAATATCATTAAAGCTTACTTCAATTTATGTAGTCCACAAGCTCAAATGTGTGGCGTAAGTGCTCCAATTCAGTATAAGTGTCACAAATGTGCAGCTCCGGATGCCAGCAGTCTCCCTCGGGTGGGGGGGTTTAGGCATTTTAGCCCATCACAAGGGGTCCCGAGGGTTGACAGCAGAACTGCATTAACACTTCAAGCCTGTACTGTTGATGCATACTGTGGGTTTTTAGACTAATTTCTACTTTTTACACAGCTACTGGCACTCGTTGCTCCTCTTGTACTGTACTTTATAAAAGCTGCAAGCAAGGACTTCATACAAAACAAGATTGTATCACAGGCTAACACTGATTCAAAGCTCTGATAGCTCCATGAAACAGGCTGTTTATTACTTGCAGCCCCATCGATTCCCTGCTGTTAACTGTGCTCTTGTTACAGCCCGATGATTATGGCTCACTAAATGAAGCCTCCCACTAGCTGTTTGTGCTGCTGGTGGAGCTGTCTGAAAGATTTACACCCTTTAATGCATCTTTGCCCCGAATTAGCAGCTTTGATGTGTTAACTGTCAGCGTCCTCTTTAACAGGCAGTTGTAGTGGAGAGGGGTGGAGCCTTACCTTCAGTCGCTCTGTGAAACTCCTCACTAAGTGTGTTGGTTACATCATTCCAGAAGGTGTAGAGGATATCAGGCTGACCGTCCTGTCATCATGTAGACAGAAGAGAAGCACAGTGATTATCTCAGGGTTTCAGGGCGGTCGCTGCACCAATGCTCCAAAGCAATTATTTGAATATTATACAACAATAACAGCCAAAGTGAACGCTGCAGAAAACTGCTCAATTATGTACCAACTGAAACTCGATGTGCAAATATGCAAATAAAACTGAAATTGAGATAAATAATCATGAACATGAACTGTAATATGCAGTCAAACTACTGCAGTGATCATCATCAATCAACCATCTGCACGAATGTTAGACAGACCAAGCTCAAAGCCTGGGAGAAAGTATTCAGTATAATCGGTAAAGGAGGAGAAAAAGAGCAGTGAGTGTTGTCCAACAGGCAAAGACACCAACACACACTCACAGTGGAACACACTAAGGAAAGTGATTTAATTATCTAATGGGACTGGACGTGTGTGTATGTATTGTATATTCTCCTTACATCCATTACATCCTCACTTCCTCCACTTCCTTTACCTTCACTCTTACATCGCCTTATAATGACAGCATGTTGAATTGAGTGAAATAGAAACAACAGATGCTTTGCTGTGGGTTTTTTTGTGTTTGTCCCTTTCCACAGTTTGCTGTGGAAGAACTTTACTGGCCTGCACAGAGCTCTGACTTCAACCCCATCCAACATCTTTAGGAATGCAGACCGTGAGCCAGGCCTTATCACCAACATCGGTATTGGACCGCACTAATGCTCTATTGGCTGAATTTGAGCAAATCCCTTCAAAGTCTAAGGTCTAAAAGTCAACAGAAAAGACTGAAACCAGAAGAGTGGAGCCTGTTAACCTCTTCCACGTGGACGCAGACATCTACAGCTGACGTTACAGTCTATCAGAGAGTCAGTTTTAAAGCTAGAGTGAAGATAAGGCATTGTATAAAACAAGAAGACCTGAGCCATCCATTGGTCTAACCATGTTTGTACGAAAGTGGAAAAATCACACTCCACTCCAGTCAGGCTAACTTTTAGGGATTAGTATAAAGTGGACAAATCGGTCCCACTTTGCCCACTTTATACTAATCCCATGTAGCTTTGAGCTAAATTCATGCATTTTGCAGTTTGAATGTATGTATTTATAATATTTCTGCATACCGAGGTCCCTAAACTGGACAGCTGAGCCTATTGTGGAATAAATGAGCCTCGCTGTATTCATGTGTGATGATGTTTTCATAGTCTTCATAGGAGTCATTTTATTGTACTGAGAGTTTTATGAATTTAAAGCTCACTGTATAAAATGACCTGTCGTAATAATCACTCCAACCAAACTACAGACTAAGCTCCTTCAGAGGATGGATGGCTTTCCTACGTAGATTGGCAATAAGGGGGTTCCTTAGCAACCTTAGATTATTTCTACGGCATTCCTCGATGTCTTGGTATCTTGAATTTTTGATCATCATTATCAAGTTATGCTCAAATGGTTAAGTAGTCAAAAACAATACATCCGTGCAACAAATGGTATCAACACAAAAACATAAACCTATGAGATATAATGGGGCATGGGAATGGTCATCATATAGTTTAATCATAATGTTGTAAGCCCCTATAGACTTTTTACGAACTTTAAATATTTGAATAGAGGCCTAAAATAAAAAGAAAAATTGACTTTGATTTGTTTGACTTTCATCACTCTGAGGATTCTCTGTTCCTGCTAAAGAAAATACCAATTTCATTGTAAGCCTGATCATACTCAGATGTTAAAGTCTGCATTAACATCTGAAAATCAATTGTAAAAATGACAGAGAAGCAAAGGCTGGCAGCAGGGATCACTCTTATCTCTCTGAGCGCGTTAATGGCTTGGCAGCAGCGTTCTGTACGAGCGGTAGCACAGCACATATTTCTCCTGCAAAGCGCTGAAAGAGAGTTATGATAATCGAACCTGGAAGAAATAAAAATATGAATGATCTTTTCCTTTCAAAGAAAAAACATTGTTTTTCTCTCCCTGTAGAGTGAGTGGGTGGCGAGTTAATTGCTGTCACATGAAGAAACCATGATTGAGGGGAGGACAAAACAAGTGATCCCAGAATTTAGAGATCAAAGAAGTGCAGGAGAGCGTACTAACTTGTGTAACTAAGCAGAAAAACTCCCAGTGTAACATCTATTTCTGAATATGAGGCTTTATGCTCTACTTCACTACTGATTATATTCTACAAAATATTATCTCCATCAGAATTAGAGACACAGCTCATCTGTCATCATCCACATCTCGAGTGTCTCCTCCTTTTATGATTTGATTTATTTGGACGCAGCTCCTCGACATTAACATGTAAGTGCTGACAGGAGAACGATGTGTCTGTTCAGTCATCTCTCTGTGGACACATGGCACATGGTGATAGTGCAGCTGTGCTGCTGAGGAGCCTTGCATTTAGACATGTCATTAGGTCTCCAACTCACACCTCCATCTCTGGGTAATTGGTGAGAGCTTTGTTTCCATAGTAACAGTCTCCCCACTCTGATTTGTTCATCTAGGTTTGTGCGGCGGTAACAGAATGAGACCCTGATGATGGTCTGATAACGTGTTAATGGCTGCCGTGATAACTACTGATACCGCAACTACTGTTTGAGTGACCAGGAAAGAAATAGAAATTTAACATTAATGTTTAATAACTACAAGGCCAGAGCAGTGTTGCCCACCCACCTTGATGATCTCATCGATGAAGCACACATGAGTAACAGGGTCTCTCTTCTTCATCAGGACCTTCTGCAGATGTTGCACCTGAAAAAACACGCAGCAAAGAAACCGTCATACTCTATTCATCAGTCCTGCTGCTGCCTGGGTCTTTGGTTTTAAAGTGTTATTCCATGCTCTGGCTTTACAGTCAGTGAGTGGTCTCACATAGCCGCATACCTGTCTGCACGCACCACATATCTGGTCCATCAGTTTCTCCAGGTTGGTCCACAGGGCGGCACGGAAAGCTGCGGTGTTGCCTGGTGTCGGCAGCACTGCTCTGCCAGGTGCACCTGGGGGCGGGGGGGCCAGATCACAACGTGAAGTTTATGTTTGTTTGGATGGAAAACAATGGGATGGTTTTCAATTCTTATTATGGATTATTTGGGCGATATTCTGCCGATAGATCCCGCTAAATCTAACACACTGGACCTTTCCCTGTACAGATTGTAAAGCCCTCTGAGGCAAATGTACTTTGTGACTTTAGGCTATACAAATAAAAATGATTTGATTTGATTTGATTTGATTTGATTTGATTTGATTTAAAGAAGTGCAGGCGTCAGTATGAAAAGCTTTTCTGAATCACAGACCGTGATATATTTATTTAAGTCTGGTGGTATTGTTGCTTTGTGCGTTCATGGTAATGAAGGGACGTATCACCCAGTGCAACCGTGTGCCTCAGTGATGTTATTAATAGTTTTTGGACGACAGTGGAGCTCTGTGGCGCAGACGAAGAAGATATATCAGGCTTTTAAACACACACTGCCAGTACTTTTTGGTGACAATAGGAAAAATACAGAATATCTCCAAACTTTAAGATTTTTAAGATCACTGCACATTTCTTTCTTTTTTAAATTACAGCTATGTAGATTTATTTATTTTATGAAGCGATGAAGTGAGTAATCCTTAGAAAATGCCAGGGGAGGAGTCCTTGGCCTAAGCAGGGCTGGTTATCTGAAAATACGGTGTGCTTTAATTAGAATGATGGCGGCTACATCAGAGCCTTGAAAATAACACCCTCCAGCCAGAATTGACTATTCTCTGTGGCCATGGTACAATAATCTATTTTGGATCAAGCCAACTCATGAACTAGGTCAAATCATAAAATTCCATTGTCTTTTATCCCTCAGAAATGAGGACAATGTATCCGGTGAGTCAGTCTGTGTGTGTGTGCTCTTTGTGATCCTCAGGTGTTACCTCTGGGGTTCGTCGGTTGCGTCAGGCCCTTGATGTCCAGAGCACTGGTGATGTTGTCCTGTATGGTGGTCCTGTAACCCCCAACTACAGAGCTGATGGTCTCTCTCAGACTGCCAAGGTTATAGAAGACCTGCAGGGCCGTGCCCACCTGAGTGGGATTCTGAGAGGAAGACAGAGAGAGATAGAGATAGAAAGAAAGAGTGTGTGAAGTTGGCAGCCATCCATGGTGCTGTTTTTTAAGCAATGAAATCAACTTAATGAGTTTGGAACTGTAGTTTCACACACAAACACTTAGTAAGCAGGGAGTAGCTAAAAATACACCTTACACTCGTTTAATTAGAGAGAGGGGGCAGAGAGACAGCTATGAAAATGTAACAAGGCAAGGACTGAAAAAAAACAGGAGGAGAGAAGAGAGGTCAAACACACAGAACAGAAAATAACATGAATATCACAGCTGCAATTTGTACAGATTTTTTAAGTTTGTGTGCATCCAATACGCCTCAAAGCATGTTGGGTTATTTTCTTAATGAGGGTAATTCCTAGAGTTTTTTTTTATTTTTTTTTTGAGCCCTGTTCACTGCAGCATGCAACTGATGACTGCAATCAGAGGAACTACATCTTCAGACAGGTGTGACCCCAGCTGTTACAGCATGTGCTAAGAGCTCAACAGAGCTCAGACTAAGAAAAACTATTTGAATACATCCCGTTATTGCGTAGCTCAATTTAAAGACTAGAAGCAGACACAAATAGCTAGCCTGGCTATGTGCAAAGTTCAAAAATACATCTATACGTATACCGGTCACTGATTAACATGTTGCATCTCATGTGATTAATCCATGCACAAACAGAAATGTAAAAATGACAACTTGTGGTTTTACAGGGAAACGTGTGTTGGAACGAGCAGCAGTTTACCCATCAACCACCCAGTATGTATGTGCAGCATCTCCGCTTGTTGCCAGGCAACCTTGTGGTAACGACAAGACTGGTCTGTTTTTTCACTAAAGAAAGACGTCCCTTCAAACTGCACACCATAATTCTGTGACGAAAACACACTAAATGTTCATCAGTGAGCTGCAGAGGTGTTGGCACGTGGATTTTTGAACTTTGGACAGAGCCAGGCTAGCTGGCTCTTCCAGCCTCCACTCTTTATGCTAAGCTTTACAATCTGTACAGGGAGTGACACCCTCTGTCCTTAGACCCTCGGTTCCAGTGAGGAAGAACTTGTCCACAAAAAACCTTTAACAGGGATAAAAGGTGGAAGAAACCTCAGGAAGAGCCACAGAGGAGGGATCCCTCTCCCAGGACGGACAGACGTGCAATAGATGTCACGTGTACAGGACAAATCAACAGAAACATATTGTACAATTACAATATTGTAATACTCCTAGCAAAGGAGTAAAAAGTGCATTCTTCCCAAAAGTTTGAGTAAAAATAGGAAATGATTTCCTCAAATAAGATCCAGGCCTTTATTTGAAGCAGGCTTATATTAGAGACTCCCTCTGTTTGATCAGTATGTTTGTCATATTTTAGTCACTTTTACCATTTCAGTGGACAGATTTCCGTATTTTCCTAACAAAGCTCTAATTGTGAGATCTTTGTGGATCTACTGCTGTTCTGGCACTTGGACGTTACTATTTTGGCTGAGACGTTAACACACAGCCACCTGCTTTGAATGAAACAGACAATAACACTTTAATAATCCAGAACAACTAAACGTTCAAAATAGCAATATTATGTTTTTGAATTTATTGAATCAAAGCAATGTAAATTACACTTACTTGGTATGCACATTATACAAACAGTACAGAAACAGGCCCTGCAGCACATTCCACCTTCACAACTATAGCCATCTGCAGACAGGTGTTTAACATCTGACAGCCCCGAGTTACATACAACGACAGTTCATAACAAACGTTACCATTTGGTCTGTTAATTAAGACATCTGTTAATTAAATGACTTTCCAATACTTTGAAAGGATTTTTTTAAACTGTTTGATTTATAAACTGAAAAAACATGCTAATGTTGGGAAAATGTAAAATGTCTGTTAAACTTTACAATAAAATCTGTTTCAGAATTGATCAGACACAAGAAATCACAAAAATCAAGCTTCAGTTTAGGTTCCAACTTTATGTAGTTCTCATTTAAAAAAGGTTTAGAGAGGCAGCAGGTCAAATCGGCTGTCCCCATCAACCCTCCCCAGAGTTACCGTTTGGTACAATATTTAGCCACTGGGGATCGATTGATTTCATATTTTTGGAAGAAAAAAAAGTATAGAGGAGGAGTTTTTCTACGTGGGTCAGTTGAGCTCCCACTCAACAGATGGGCTACAGGGTCTCTGCTGGCACAATCAGAGCGCTGAGGTGAAGCGAGCTCCCACACAGCCCAGGAAGCATGTCCAACCGCTTACATAACATTCACAATAAACAGCTCCCAGGGCTGATATAAGAAGCTGTCACTGTGTGTGTATACAGTACATATGTGTGTGTCTTTAGAGTCCCATATATCCATGCACATAACCAAGTGACAGAAGTTGTTAGCCAAGGCTACTCCAGTGTGTACCTACCTCTGTGTGTGTGTGTGTGTGTGTGTGTGTGTGTGTGTGTGTGTGTTTCTGTAAGACAGAGCAAAAGAAAGTGCATGTGTCTAATTTTGGAAAAGTCAATTTTTTTCAGCCCCCACATGTAAAATGTGGCTGAAAATGTGTCATAATGTGTCATATTTTAAGCCTGGCCTATAATAACTTTCATATTTATTCACCTTTTATTTCACATTATTACCCTATTTATATACTGGCTTATTAGTCTGTGTTTGTGATTGATAAAAAGTTAATGCATAATGGAATAATTAATTTCTTTCAAAAGTAGCAAAAGTAACTGATCATTGCATATTTAGTCATATCATTTTTGTTATATTTTTTTTAATTTTCCCAAATTATTTTGGTGAAAACTGTTATAGTAATTATAAAAATTGGTGGATCTCCTTGGGGTCACGGACACACACACACGCTAAACTCCCAAACTGCCAGACTTAAGTACGAAATCCTGCAACTGCCAATATTCAATAAACTAAATCAAACTGAATCAAATTAAAATGTTCCATGTCTGCGTGCATGATGCATGCCAAAATAAAGATATACCAAAAAAAATTGGTTTGAAAACAATTTTCTGTGTACTTCAAAGTATAAAACATAATATTAAAGAAATATGTTCATATCACAAAGAATGTGCTGTCAACACAGAAAACGTGTAACTTGAGCTTAAAAATAAGATGTTCTATTCTAAATTCATTTTTAATTTGAATTATGTCTTTATTTGATCGCATTTCTTTTTTTTGGCCTTTTTGAGCTTTATTTGACAGAGACAAATAAGAGTGACAGGAATGTGGAGAGAGAGAGAGATAGAGAACCACAGGTCAGATTCGAACCCAGGTAGGGACTGAGCCTTTGTACATGGGGCGGATGCTCTACCAACTGAGCTAATTTTTAAAAAAATTAATGTTATAATGGCAGAATTTTTCCAGGCCTCTGTGTGAATTCTATTCAACCATTATGAAAAATATTTGATAGTTATGTTTTATTTTCATTAGAAACCAGGTAAAAATCACCATAAAATTTTTATGTTTTTGTTACGTTAGAATGAGCCTTTTACTGTATATCTGCAGACACCATGTGTCTCGTCCACGGAGCCCACCAGTAGGCCAAAGCGGACAAACTAAAACACCGTCTACATTTTTCACACACGTCACAGCCACCATACTGGACCTTTACGTTACATACAGACTAACTGTTCACTGTGGTGAAGTATGATGAAGTGCCTGCAGGCTCATTTTCACTCAAGTTTATGACAACTCAAATCTTTTTTGTGATGTTTTTGGAATTCTGTTATATTTGTCACATTTGAAACTACATTCTAATGAATGTTCCAATCAAGCAATATATTACCAATTAGCCAAGCTGAGGTAAATACCAATAAAAAAAAAAAACATATTCCGATTTAGTTTTCTTTTTTATCTGTTTAAATTGTTATTAATCCTCCTTCAGTCCTGAACTTCACACTTTCCTCCTCAGGGATTCATGTTGTGTTCCCGGAAAAGAAACATTCTCTATGTGCTCTCTTTGTGAAAGCTACTCTATGTTTTGATATTATTTAACAAAATACGGGATAATCATTAGTTGTAAGGCTAAACAATTGGCAAACTGTTAAGTTGAGTTTAGTCCTTCATCTCAAGTTATACCTGTTTTATAAATATAATAAATCATATTAAAAGTATGTTGTGTGCCGCTCTGATTTTGAGTTGCTGTTAAAGAAGCATTGCACTGACTTTACTCATTAAGTCCAGTTTAGTCATACTTGCCTTTGAAATCAGACATACTGTCTGACTCTGAAAGGTGCTTTTTAAAAGAATGCCTCTGATAATGTTATCAGGGTTATTAACATTTTTGATATATTAAGTATAATGTACATTTCAACAGCTTCCATCAGTACAGCATAGAAGTGATGTCATACTCACCACTCTGCTGCTCTAACATTCTATTTTTAACAGAAATCACGTTTTATTTTATCATTTCCAGTGGACTGGAAAAACGCAAAAACGCATAAACATCAATGCAGAGGCTCTTTTTCTGACACCAGAGTGCAAGCATAAACATGAAAATCAAACCCAGACACTGTGCAAATATCAAAGCATCTAAAATTCACCCATCTACTCATCTATTTTTAACATTTTTGCTGTTGCACACTACCACCAGCCTGATCGACATTTTATCATCTCTCCATGTCGAGGAAGAACAAAGCAACAACATGGCTGCACCGCTCACGCACTGAAACACCACTACAACACTTTTCTGGACACTGGCAACATGTGTCATCGTGGACACTGAGCAGGCTGTCACACACACAAGCACACACTTTCTTTAATGGGACACTGTCCCCTGGAGAACAAGGCTTTCTGGGGCAGATGAAGGTTAGCAGAGCTCACATGTGCTCTCCCTCGCTCACATGTATTTTACAGGAAGTGCTCTTCTCGACACGTTTTTAAAAAGATAATCAGATTCCCTTTTCTTTTAATAAAACAAATCACAGCAGCAAAAACTGAACTCAACACTATTATTTCCATTTAATGATATTAGAATGTAAATGAACCAAGACTGCAGGGGGGCTTTCATTTCTGTGACCCATTTACTCCCTTATAGGAGTCACTATATGACGTTAATACCCAGTGAACAGAAACAGCAGCGAGATATGAAATGACAGGGCTGCCTGCGAGATTTGCTTGGCTTTACATAAAACGAGTTCACTCTCACTAATTCCCAACAGTCCTCAAAGGAAACCAAAGATATAGAAGAGGGGTACATCTGCCATAATGACTTCATTTTCTCCTGATGTAGAGAGCAGGAACGCATGTGCACAGTCTACAAACTGAAAATGTGTCAGGCTAATGTAGAGGAAAGTGACATGCAAGTACAAAATCTATGATGAAAATACACTAATATACGATTATTATGAACAGTCTAAGAAGATATACTCAGGTGGTCTCCATGTTTAATTTTGTGTCAGGACTTTGATATCGCCACAAGCTGGTAACATAGAAAACTGAGGATATATATCGCAGCCTTGTTGTTGTTTTTTTATATTACTGCACATTGTTACTTTTTCATTGAGATGCATCAAGTGTTATAATGCATTCAAATCACTGACAGGTGAATCCCAAATGAACGGAAACGTGACGTCAATGAAGATTATATGTGACAATTAAACTGAACTTATACATTTGTGGTGTGTTTACAGTCATTAAAAACTTCAGAATTTCTAGTTACTATAGTGGGAAATAATCCAAGATCTTTTTATAACAATTTGTTCTTATATTTACAAAGTATGCACGCCAAACACTGCCAAAAACTGCAGTTCCTCAAACATCCACTTGAGGCTGGCTCCAGAAGTGAGTCAGTCTCCATAAGTCCCCATGTTCAAATGTCCAACTTCACAGCAGAAATAAACATGTTTACAGCCTGGTACTAAAAACTGTTTTGGTCTCTGTAGCTAATTTCCCGGTTTATGACAACTGTACTGAGGGTGAATTTATACACAACTCACCTGTTCACATTATATTAAGGCTTAAAGTTATGCAGAATTAAGAGCGTGGCTGCTTTGACTGACAGGTGGGTGCCGTTACAGATGGTTTGATTGAGCACCTAGGTGTCATTCAGCCCACCACATCACCTTAGCTCCACTGATGATCTACGTCTTTGCCAATTTTTTAGATTAGCCTGGAGACAGAAGAGGCAGGACGACTAACATGGCGATATGTTTTGAGCTTTAAAGCGGCTCTTCAGAAACCTACAGTTGATGTCACACATGTCAACCTGGTACCAGGTCTGGTTGGGTGTAACAGGTTAAAAAGATTGGCAGTGCCTACTGGAATAGAGGAAGATGGGCCTGTAAAAAAATCTGTGCAGTGCAAGTGCTTGATTTAAGACAGCACTACTACATTACTGGTATTTTTTAGGACAGCAGGATGGAGGAAGTGCTGAGTGTGCCTTTACATCAAACTAGAACAGACATAGATCAGCATACAGGTGAGGCAAATAATTGAGGAGGCCTTTATTTGATTCTGATAAAGAAGTTGTGCTTTGCTCATAGCTGAAAATAATTTAAAAAGGTCGTACTGCACAACAGGTCCAGGACAATCAAAAGTTAAATAGTTGTGTTTTTTTCAGTGTGTGTGCGTGTGCGTGTGTGTATACCTGGATCTCCATGCCCTGCTCCAGCAGCCTCTTCGCCTGGTTCTCCACCTCCAGCCTAGCTCTGCTGATCAGCAGCAAGTCGTTCTCAATCACCTCGATGCCGCTCAGATCCACACCTTGTGACAGGTAGTCTGGAGAATGTCCAAACAAAAACACACACACACAAGACGTTTTCAAACTTTTTTCATTTTCATTCGTGTTTACCAAGATGCAAATATCTAGTATTCAGATCCTTTTTTTCAAAGAAACATTTGGGATATTTAAGTGGATTATTTAACAAGCTTTTGGTTTATTTACTGATTCTTTTGTGTCGTGTCAGAATGGTGTTGCGTCAGCTCTTGTTTTTGTGGTGGCGGTGTTGTTTTGTATTAAATGTATTGTATTCCTAGTATTTCCAGTGTTTCATTATTTCCATAAACAAGGGGAACAAAATATTATGAATAATATATTGCAGAACATACATTACTGTCTGTTTGTTACTTTGTTTTTCTTTTGCTGTTGTTTCCGTTGGCTCTTTACTGCAGATATTGAAAAATTAAAACAAAATTTAATTGTGCATTTTTAGCTTCAACTTGAGCATGCTGGAGAACGAAGTATAAAAAATGTTGTGGTTCCTGCAGATATGAACTAGAGTTGTCAAGATACCAAAATGAGTAACCATGATACTATACCAGACAAAGCTCTGGGTATTATCGCGATACTGCAGCTTTTTTAAAATTATTATTATTTGTATGAACTGCAATGTATTTGTACAAGTTATAAATACTTATTAATGACTTATAATGTTTGGTGCATGATACAGTGGTCCCTCGTTTATCGCGGGGGATACATTCTAAAAATAACCTGCAGTAAACGAAATCCGCGAAGTAAGTTTTACAATTATTATACATGTTTTAAGGCCGTAAAACCCCTAACCACACACTTTTATACACCTTTTTACACGCATTTTGTACAGTACTCCCTTAATTAATCAGGACGCAGAACACAATGCGCGTTCATACTGTACAGTACACTGTAAAAAAAATGCATGCAAAATTACACTGAAAAAAAATCCGCGAAACAGCGAGTCCGCGAAAAGTGAACCGCGATATAGCGAGGGACGACTGTAAACATAATACTGGTGAAGTAAGAATTAGACTGAAACAAGTCTGAAACAATGAGTTTGTTTTTTTGAGCAAAATTAGTGGTTGCCACTGACAACAATGCCACGGCAGACTCGCCGCTCAGCCCGGTGCCTTTGTCACGGTGAGTGTGTTGTCTCGTGGTTGTGACTGTAAGCTGTGCGCGTCTGGGCGAGACAGAACTTTAGCTTGTTGTTTGTTTTGAAGTGAATTTCGGAGCAGACCCAGTGTGCGGAAACAGCCTATCATATCCCCGGACGTCACCAGTAACAGGCAAACAGCCAATCATTCAGCAGCTGTGTAGTTCGGTTGCAGTAGTTGCCATGTTGCTTTGTTTACATGGAGTAGCATGCAGTGAGAAACCTGGAGGAGAGTAGAGACGGGCGCTATGTAGTGGAAACTGGCACCGGTAGTATAGTATTCCACGGTAGTACCGTCGTGTAGAATTTCTAGTATAGTAGGAACCGTTACGATTTGGCACCGCGGGGTACCGTGGGTATCGTGCAACTCTAATATGAACATTTTCAAGGTAAACGCCCTTGAAAACTTTAAAGTTATAATACCACAGTAATTCTTTCATTTCAATTTAAAAATCTAGATTATAAAGCCCAAAAAACTAATTAAAGCAGTAAAGGTTTAGACATATTAAAAATATGTCAATGAATAAGACAGCTAAAACATAAAGCACAGATATACATATAAAGCTTAATTAGCTTAATAAAGAGCAAAACATTTGTTTTATTTTGTATTACTTTTAAGGGATGAAAAAATCATGTTCAAATCTCTGAACAAAGAAAATGTTTTTACAGTCACTTTCACAACAACAGCCCTGTCAGTCTAAAACTTCATCAACACATCTTTTTTGTGATTAAATTATCATATTTGTGAGTTAATTTGCATCCTGTTGACAGAAAAGATGACAGAGGGACTAGTCAGCTTGACAGATTTGTCAGCAACACTTGTTTCAAAGAAGCACATAGCACTTCTTACTGCGTGTTAAACATTTCCATTCTGCTTTTGCCCCTGCTTTGTTTGTCCACCCACCTGCTCTAGAAAGCCTGATCGTGCATTAGAGGAAGAAATATTGACTTGCCTTGCAACTGAATCCTGTTCTGGGCTGATATGAAATTGAAATTGATCTTACACTGTCAATATGTGTGATTTTGTATCCAACAAATTGTGAGCGCCTTGAGCAAACACTTAAGCTCTACCATGATGATTCTAGCAGCAGTGACAGTGAAACTGCTGCCATGGTTTCTGTTGCTGCTGTTCACTCGCAGTCATTTCCACTAAACTTTTACTGAATACGACTATTCACAGTAAGTGTTGTAAGAGTTTTGAAGCAGTGAATCTGCAGCTCTGACTTGTGCATGAAGTTTGTTCAGGCAGGAAGTGAAAAGCAGGGCTGGGCGGAGAGATGAGCAGGCTGGAACAGGGACGCAGATAGAGGAGATATGAGGAGACAGACAGCAGACAACAGACTGTGGTGTGTGACTAAGCCACGACCTGCTGGTGCAACCTCCTTCTGGCAACATGGTACAACAGTCTGAACTGAAAATGTACAGTTCCAAGGAAGCACTGAAAATTTCAGTGACATGATTAAAAGCTGCTGAATGAACAGCAAACAGTTGTACTGATTCCTCCTAGATTAGTTGTTTAGTCGAAGCCAGAGCTGCCCTAGTCATTGTTGGGAGCATTTCCCACAACAATCAGACCTATTGAACAAATCAGGAGATGTGTTCGGCAATTAAGGGTTCAGGAACCAGGCTGGCTTTCTCCGAATGTCAAAATAGATTAGTGCTGATATTGATTGGTTTGAATTTCATCAACTAAGACTGCATTTCTGCTTATCAAATCAGATCCTATCAGATACTGGTTCCAACTCTTGACACATTACTTGTGCAATGAAACAAAACTTTGATTCTTCAACATTATATGAAAGCATAAACCAGCTTTGGCAGAATTGAGCAGCCATACACATTCTCTTTTTTCTCAAATTGTGAGATATCTTAGTTTGTGCTTGAGCTGAACATGCTAGCATTAACTGATTCTGGTGCATAATGAAGTGGTGACATCAAGAATGCTACACACGCAGGACTACACTTCTACTACAACCGTACTGTAAACACTAGTTGGACATCTGTGACTGGCTATGTGACCGAAGCAAAGGTGGTCCTACCGTCACTTTTCGGCATTAGTGAAATGGTTTGTTAGCCAACAAATCCCCGGTTCTTAAAAAAAAAAAAAGGTTGCACATTTGGTTTCATTTACTAAAGTTGTACAGAAAAACATTTTCCATTTTCCCATCATTTACGAACAAGACCCCAAGATACTCCTTTACTTGGCTTCATAAAGAGATTAGCAGGAAACTTGGAGACAAATCCACTAATGGGAGTCCAAGTTATTAAAGAACAAGAATTTAGAATACCCGTTTGAACTGGCCCTCCATAAAGATCATCATCATTTAGAGTGGGTCATCATCACAATTTAACAGTGGAATAGAAAACACAGCAAGGACAAGGCTCTTTTTTTCCCTCTTTCAGCTGTCAACGGTGCATTTCATTCAGTTTAATGATAAATTACTACCTTTTAAGTTCATACTGAGCTATTCACAAGTTGTCAATGGTCCTGCCAAGTGTGGCATTAGAAAACTTCACATGGAGGAAGAGATCTAAACAACAACTTACCAGAGCAAGACTTTGCAATAAGACACCACATGGGTCCGCATGCATGCAAAAATCAAGGGATGCAGCTTTAAGCTGCTTATATACATTAGCCCGCATATGGGTAGACAAGCAGCTGCAACGCAAGAAAGAACATACTTTATGAGCACCTGGAGGATTAAAGAGTATATCAGAGCAAATCAGGACTGAACCATCTTGACTGATGCCAGAATATTGTACATGAGAACGTCGAACTTTAATGCAAACATAGCTGAACATGTGACATTTGAGGATGTTAGTATACCAACATTGAGGTCACAGCTAAAAAAATTTAACAGCGCAGGACAGAGTCATAGATGGTAACTGCGAAAAGCGGTTTCTGTTGGGTTTGTTCAGTGTTTGCTGCCAACACTACTTCAATGCCACCAATGACAAGCTTAATTGCTTCTTGTTGATGCGTAGCAATCATTTCTACACACACAACTCTCTGAAGGAACACAGGATACATTATGTAGCCTTCATGCACACAAAACCATGTGAGTAAAAGCAAATGTACAAGCTCTCTAAGCAATGACAAACGCTCTAAGAACCTAACGGCCCTACTTCTGATCCTTAAAGGAAGGGTATGCTTAAAATAAAGTATCTCCTTTGAGACAGGGCAAAAAGCATGTCCTCATAGAGGGGTCTGTCCTTGAAGGCACGTATGAAACGTGGTGGAAATAATTGTGTGAAGAATGGAAAAAAAGCTTGAGAAAGAAGTTCAAATCTTGGACACTCTGCATACTGGCTGGTAACTGTGTGAAGTGGTTGTGTTTGTCAGATTGTCGGACCTGTGTTTCATTTTGTCCTGATATGACATGAATAGCAGCAAGCTTCATTCCTTCAATTTTGTGCCATCATCTTAACTCTGTTTTAATGGCAGTCCTGATTTGAATTTTCCTTAACATTAGCGTCTGACAACCGTATGTTTTAATATATCAGGAAGACAAAAAGGTACAAGGAGATCACCTTCTGATTATGAGAGAAGAGGCATAGAGGTGTGGGGTCTGAAATCAAACCATTTCAGAGGTGTTATTTGTCTTGAGCTGCAGATTGTTTGCTCTTCTTCCCACAGAGAGAGACTGAGAGTATTATCAGGCAGGTGGCAGGCTGAGACACAGAGGACCGGGGAATTGGACAGGAGCCACATTCAATTCAAAAGCAATCCGCTCGAAGCCTCAACCCAAGTACAAAGCCTGCCAGAGACCACGATCGAACAGCTGAGCCCCGTATCCTTTTGCTTGTTTATATATGTGTGTGTGAGAGACAGACAGTCAGACAGACAGAGGGATTGAAAGAGGTTGGTCATTTCTAACTTGTGTCATAATATGCTCAGAAGGCTGTCTGATATACCACGCTTGAAGTCACACAGACACACATACACACACAGACCACTGGCTATTATGTGTTGGTTCCCAAGGGATAAAGCTGTGCTCTGACACAGATGTGCCCTGGTTTCATAGGAATTCATTCAGATCATTTTTCAGAGGACCAGTGGTGGATATCAATAATAATCAAAGATACCTATACATAAAAAAGTGTGTAAACAGAGTGTACCCCCCTTCAGCATCACCTTGGTGATGGAGGTAATCAGGAGAGTGGATAGGAACAGGCAGCAGGGAGGGATTTGCTTCCCGCTTATCAGAGCATATTAAACAGTCAGGAAATAATTATCATTGAGCACAAATGAAGAGGGCTGGGGTGCAGGTGAGAGGTAGACCTGAGGTGGGTTTGCTAGAAATAGCAGCTTATCAATCACAGTCTTGCTTCATTAGGTGTTACTACACATACTACGGATCAGATCAGTTCAACTATACTTATTTGTGGCATCGTCATTTGGAAACATCGAAGTGAGGTTTGCGCTGTCAAACATGTTTGCTCCCACAATTCAAAAGCAGTAAGTAGAGAAATGCAACATTCACACTGGACCCCTACCAAAGACACACTACCATTTGTAATTCACACCCACAGAGGAACAGCAAATAATACAGCATTTAAGCAGCATTGAAAACCTATGGTTTGGATATCAAACCTTTAGTCTTGAAAAGCGTGGCAGCAGTCAACGGCTACAATAGGTTCATTATATCTCTATGGCGACAAGCATAATGAAAAGTATCCATAAAAACAATTCTCAGATCAATCCTTGAGCATTATCCACTTCTCTGCTATTCATCTGCAGGCTCATTATGATCCAGCACTGGGATTTTTAGCCAAGTGTATAAAATATTTGAGCATGAAATTACATTCTTAAAACATGGAAACAACAGTTAGGATTCACTTAAGAGGTTTTATTTGAATGCCACATTCTTCATTAGCAGATGGAGTTCATTCAGTTGTCATGGAGACCTCCATTTCCCAATTAAGGCTGTGAGATGAGGTTTCGAAGCTGTGTAATTAAAAAGGTAAGGTTTTTACGATCTAAATGGGAAAATGTGACTTAACTTGAACTTTGTGTTTACCACTTTCAACCATTAAGTCACCAAATACCAAGGGTTTGTCCAGACTGCAGGAAAATCAGATTTGTTTCACAAATCAGATTTTTAAGACAGACTGTCCTTGCTGTTATTTGGAAGTGATCTGATCGGATTTGTGTGTGCAGACATCACCAGGTTGATTAGTTGATTGAAAGGAGCTGTGTAGCAACACAAAGCAGACATCTCTGCTAGAAAAAACAGTTTTGTTTTTTTTAGCTTTCAAAAAGAGGATTTCCTAAAAAAGCTTCTTCAACACTAAATGTATAAAGAAGACTGACGCAGTGCAACTGCCAGGCTGCAGTGTGTCACAACTAGTGTAAACCATGATGTGACAATGTGTGTTTATTGGCTTAAAAGGCACAATAAAATGTCATTTTACTTTCTGCAGTCTAAAAACAAATATATACCTTAGCAACTCTTGATAAATTCTGATTTTAGTTTGGGAGAGTAAAAATTAAGACAGTGATGATACTGACTGATGACTTCAGTTTTACTTACTTTAGTTACTGATTCATGCGTTTCCGACAATGACGCCCCTTTAATCATATATCAAAGTAATCCCTGACACCTCACTGCTTGCCAGTGGCAATGTACAGAATATGGCATGTTCCCTTTTCCCACAGTTGATTCATGAGTTCTAAGCTCTTGGTTGTTTGCAGCCGCCTGTGCCACCATCATCAGCATTAGCATTTACTGGTGTGCAGGAGCTTTCACTCCTATGCACCTCTGTTTGAAAGCACAGTTAAGGACTACACGGCAGCCTTTAGGCTAGCCAGTGGACAGCCCAGATATCAGGTTCAAATATTAATGCATTCATGAAACATTTATAAATGTTTTATGTAGCACTCTATTGTGCTTAAAGCAATTTTAGGTGGGAAACGAGTCACTCACATCATCACGTCATCTTTGCTGAGAAAAAAAATCTGCAACTGTCTTATTTTTTCTTTACAAGCTGTCTATGTGTCATGTTCATGTTTCTCCCTCTGTATAAGCCTGCTGCCTGTTGCTCTTGCTAAAGACTTGTATCTGGGGGGGAAAACATGCCTCCCGCTGGGTTGCGCATGTCAGTAAAACAGTCGGACTGGAAACCATCATCTCTGCTTACACTTCTTGAATAAACAGATGAACAGCTGAGATACAATGACCAGATCGGGGAAGATGTGAAAAATGAGAGGAGTCCTTGTTTTATCAGTGGAGAAGTGTATCCCGGAAGACAACAGATGGGCCCTGATTTGAATTCTGATCCATCAGTCCGCGTTCACTTTGGCCGGTGAGGCTGTTGTTGCCATGCCAATGCCAAGTAGCCGTAATTAGTCCACTCACTAGCTACCTTGCAGATACGTTCAGCAGGCAATAAGGGTAACGCTGCGACTGCTCTGACGGTAACCAGATTGGGACAATTAAGCATGTACCATCCGGCAGGAGCTATGCAAACACAAACAGCGGAGGAGTGGCCAAAGTCCTGAAAGGAAGGATGCTGTCATTAGTATCGTCATGGCCACCGTTTTCTACCTGGGCTCCTGAGGGCAAACAGACCTAATGGTAGATGGCTTAGAGGAAACGACAAAGAAACAAGGGCTCAATGTCAAAAAAGATTTGTGTCATTTTGAGTCACCCCTTCTATTACAGACAGCACAAAAGATAAACAAAGTTAACAAAGGACAGAAAGAAACATAAAAATGAGAGTGAGAAAACTACGAGGAGTGTTAAATCAGCTTTGTGAGTCCAATTAGTGGAGCACAGAGGTGTAAAAGGAAAAAAAAAAGATAGAGAGAAGACAGTTTCAGAGAGGAAAGGAGGAGGGGGAGGAGGAGGAGGGAGCAATGGATGAGTAGGAAGGGCCACTGGAGGCAGATACAGAGAGAGGCAGGAAGCAGGACAGAGAGAGAGAGACAGACTGACAGAAAAAGAAGCACAGCAGAGAGAAGAGAAGAGAGGGGGAGGCAGAGCAGCAGCGTCAGTATCTCCCTTGCTCCCTCCGGGCTCTATAGCTGCATGCTTTCTACCAGTCAAATTTCCATCCTGAATGGACTCAACAGTGTGGCGGAAGATTCTTGAATGATGGACTTCTAAGCTGAACCTCAGTCACTCAGGCTTATCACCTGTGGACACCAGGCTACCTCTGGGGATTGAAATTACAAAGCCCTACAGGGAAGGGAAGCACTCCGACAGACCCAGGGATCACTAAAGAATGGTCTTTGTCTAGATAAAAGGTAAACTAACACACACCACAGTCACATACTAGTACTGTTTATCTGTGTTCTGATAGTAAGGCAATGTCAATGTGCCACACGAAGGCACTGTAAAATCAACACATTTAGCTCAACACACAGATAAACACACAGCATGCTGACATGTTGTTGAGCTCATGAGTCACGATTCAAGCAGCCATTATTTTAAGTGAAGAATAATTAGACAAAATAAGTGACTGTCAAACAGTAAGGAACACAGGTCTTCACAAGCTAAGCTGAGTTCAGTGCATCCCAAAGAGAGACCAGCTCTCCGTGCTCATACAACAAAATACTGATCGAACTGAAGACAGAACATGTTTGAATCTGTCCTAAGAGTGAGGTCACCTAGAGGGCAGATTTCATGTCATGGAAAACACAAGTAAAAGAAAAGTTGACCATATCAGAATGTGCATTCAAGCTAAATATTAAATATGAATAAAAAGGCAATTTTGCAAATTTTGTGATGAGAAAGTGCTACAGAGCTGAAAGTAACAGACAGAGTATGAGAAAAAGAACCGGTCTAGAAGAAGACAGCTGAGGACAAATGTTCCTTTTTTTCAAAAAACTACTTGGGCTGAACCACAACAATTACTTGATTATTTTTCAGATTAATTGATCATTTGTTCAGGTTAGAACATTGTGAAAAACAAGTAACACATGTTTCCAGAACCCAAAAATGTTCAATTTACAATGAACATTGAGAGTGAAATCAATGTACACTTGGACTTGGAGACTTTTTGTCTAATAAATTACAGCTGAGGGGTGGCGTTTAGCTCAGTTGGTAGAGCAGCCGCCACATGTGCAAAGGCTCAGTCCTTGCTGCGGAAACCTAGGGTTTGAATCCGACCTGTGGCTCTTTCCTGCATGTCTCCATGTTCTCCATCTCTCTCTCTCCCAGCATTTCTGTCACTCTTCAGCTGTCTCTGTCAAATAAAGCTTGAAAAAAAAGGGCAAAAAAAATAATAATCTAATACATTACAGCTGATTAATCTGATTACAAAATTTGTTGACTGTCGAACTGATCAGCTGACTCTTTCCCATGCTGATCAGTTTTGGGCATCCCTTCCGAGATATTCTTTATGTGCGGCAGCTCTGTAACCTGCGGGTTTCGCCAGAATTTGGTAAGCGTGTTGACAGTTGTAGGTGTTCCAGATCACACTGGATGTGGCTGGCCAATTCAGTATAGGTAGAAGTTTTCCGTGGTTACGATTAGGACAAGCCTACACCTGTTGATATGGATAAAATAAACTTTTACATTTTTCCAGGAAAAGTAATGTGAGCTATTATTGACAACAGGCAACACCAATATCAAAAATAACTGCACAGGTCATATTGGATTATCATGTTTATACCACCTGGCATGTGTCAACTATTGCTTATTCATGCTTCAATGGAAAGCTGGCAGTATCTTTGTCAACCTTCATATAAATGTTACTAAAATAAAATCAGGAGAAGCTTTGGCCTAAAAACAGCTACACCAGTACTGTTTTAGAACATGGATGATATTGCTATGTCAGAGATGTGCAGTTATATGAAAATAGCCTATAAGAATTCAGTATTGTTCATTGCCATGATATATATAGAAAATACACCTACGTAATTGAGCAAGTGGCTTGTCCTATTGTTTAATTCGAATAGCAGACATAGAACATAGACACAAAGGTGTGTGTAAATATAGATGTGCCATATCCAATATCAAATTCAGATAATAAATCATATATTATTAAATGTAAGTCAGGAACTGATCTGCCCTTCAGTTCTTGACAGCATTTGTTAACAATCTTTTCAAATTTTAAATATCCAGTCTGAGTCCTAATCCAAAAACTGAGACAGTGTGTAGCCAGTTGTTGTGACAGCCAGTCAACATATCATTTCATACACTGAGACAGACTGCAGAGAACCAGTTCACAGTCTTCAGTACTCATTTGCTGAACACCACATGATGAGAACCATCAAAGACAAAAGGCGAGGCAAACTGATTAACCACACATGTGGCACGCACACACACAAACACAAGCATGATACTCACAAGGACAGGCAACCAATTAGCACAGAAAGAGCAAGCTAAATGAGTTGAAATTAAGTGTGAGATATGTTTTGCAACACGCAGATTAAGGGGACGCAAATTTCTTTTATACAATTTTACTAAATCTTACACTCTTTCCCTTCACAGGATGAAAAACGAAATGTGACTAAGGAAAAACGCAAGGGAAGGGGAGGATGAAGGGATATGACATCATTTTCTGCTTCAATCAATTCCACTCTCGCTGTCTGTGAAGGATCAAGCGAGAGTAAGAAAGCTGAGAGTCAAGGGATCAGTCCCTGAGTAGTATCCAAGGAGTTCACATGACCTACATCCATGCCTATGACCTTTGGTGCAGCTCTGCCCCCCTCTTGAATCACGGGGAAGTGAAAGGTTTGACTGGGTCAAGTCCAGAGGAACCACAAAAGCTTGTTTTTCATTTCTGTTGAAACCTCCAGTCCATTCTCTCATCTCTGCTCTCCCTCTGTGCTATTTTCTGGAATATGAAATGACAAACCTGACATGGTTTGATATAAGGTGTTACGGACCACATGGACATCATCTCCAGAGAGATAAAGAGACAAGTGTGAAATACATACAATACCTGAAACGTGGAGCGTAGTGGAGAGAGCAGGATTGTTCTGGCACTGGCATCATGTTCAGGCGGGGATGAGACTTGAGGCAATGGTCAAAGGACAACGGACAATGAAGAGACAGAGCTATGTATGAAAGAAAGCATTGATCTTAGTGCACCGCACTGATGTTGCAAACCACATGCCCCCCATTAAGGGGCGGGTATGTGTTGCTTTCTGTGTTTCACAAACAGGCTATTGCCTGAGCGGAGCCAGTATCCCCAAAGCTAAAGACTTTTCATTGTCCGCCAAATTTCAATATGTCCGCAGAAAGAATGATGCAAGTGAACAGGATGAAGTGAAGATCAATCTTATCAGAACATGGTGGGATGATTTGACATGCTCCACCAAGTTTCTTGTGGCCACTTCAATTGCTGCTGAGCTGGAGAGGACACTGCTGGGAGAGAGTGGTGAGTTTAAACCTCATATTCTACTACTGTTGCATATGGTATGTTTAGGACTCTCAAATGGTTTGTTTTAGGACAGAAAATACCTGGTCAATTGCTACATATGTGAAGGGGGCAAAAAATTTGATCTCCCCAGTGCAAACCCCAGATACTCACAATCTTACACGTAAAACTAACACTTGCACTTTAGTGTATCAATGATGTTACTGCTTCTTCTGATTCTACGGTTAAAAAAGTAGTGGTGGCCTCTTTGTTGGTATCTCTTTCAATTGACCCCTGACAACTTCCTCTTAGTTATGATGTACATACGCAAGTATCTACCAGATTTATTACTGAATTTTGGGGGGGAATTACCTCTTCAGTCACATGTCTTGTTACGCAATTAGGTTTCTATATACCTGAGGTTTCCATGAAAAACGTACAAAAAAAAAGTACAACATGCAAAAAATACAGAGGCTGTACTTGTAAGAATTTGTTTTTTTTCCACTGTGCAGTTTCAACAAGAATTTAGTAGTTATAACAAAAAGTTAGTAGTAGTAAGCAGCCTGAGCCATTCCTTATAAAATCTGAGTCTGACTCAAACTTGATCTACAAACACAATGTGTCACTAAAAGCAAAAGGCAAGTGGCAGCTGCAAGTCCACTGGTCTGGTGTCAGTTGAACAAATCTCTGGTTGAAAGTATTTAAAATTCCTTTGAAATGTATTCCTTTCATTTCATAGCCTTTTTGTACAAACTACTCTCTAGGCCTCTTCCTATCATCAGGATAATGCACACATCTCCAGTGTTGATCTCTGCAGCCACAATGAGCAACATGACGGTGCTTGACACTGCTGACCCCTATGACCTTGACCAGACCTCCTCTGAGGCCATCTACCCCATTAGCTTCCAGGTAATGGCAGTCTTGAACACACATCTCAGATGGATTTTCAAACAAATCAATGTTCCATGATAGCACAATTTTATTTTGCATTATTATAACTAAAATGACAATGAATGTGACAGTAAACGCCACCCTATTCTTTCTGTTGGTAGGTTTCTCTGACAGGCTTCCTGCTTTTGGAGATAGTTTTGGGCTTGAGCTCCAACCTCACTGTGCTCGTCCTCTACTGTATGAAGCAGAACCTCATCAGCTCTGTTTCCAACATCATTACCATGAATCTGCATGTTGTGGATGTGTTGGTGAGTCCTGAAATCTATTACCAGCTACTTTTTGCCATTTAACGTGCTTCTTTACTGTCTCAGACCGGTCCCCAAACACCACTAATCCCTTTTCCAACCTATGCAAGGGTCATGTCAATAGTATGGAGAGAGTCCACAGATGAGTGCCACAAAAGTACTGTTGAGTGTTCAAAACAAGCCCCAAACTCAGATGTTGCAAGAGGCTTTTGGTAATTTAATTCATTTAAGATATGATAATAAATGTCTAATTGTCCAAGAGGAAATGGACAATGGTAATAGCCGCAATCAATTTAAATACAATACGTAGCCAACAAAAAGACAGTGGTATGTACCACTGCATTCTCTGCTGGCTACGTATAAAAATATAAGATCTATAAAATATCACACATGCCTTCTAAAACTAAAATATAAATTCATAGACATTAATTCTTCATTGTAATGTGTATCATTATTTGAATATGAAATTATCTCTATCTGGATATGAGATTTGGCTCATATAGCACAGCCCTAATATGGGATCTAATTATGTAGACAATAACAGGAACTAGGTCTTCCACTAAACATCAATAATTTCAATCATCAGTCACATCTCATTTTGTCAGTTGAATCATTGCCATCCAACACTTTGGGCTCTGGTGCTGAATGCAGTAAAGTTGGCTAAACTATTAGTAGTAATTTAAACCTCTACTGCCATCCACTGTGTTAAGCCCAGGTCATCAGTCATTTTTACAAATGATAACAACTTCCCAGTGTCAACTGGCTAAAACATCTTGTAATGAAACCAACATCACAGAACCAACAACCATAGAACCAATGGCCAGATGAAAATAAAATCCAAACAGTAGTTTTTCGAAGCTCTGATATTTACAAGTAACAGGAATTTGACAGAATCTTGCTAAAACTGATTGACGACCAGATGCCTCCTTCATGGATGCTAAATTTAGCTAAAGTTTTCTAACAATAAACACAGAATCAAACATTTTTTGGTGAAAAATGTAGTAAGTGCTACAACTTCTGATTCGTAACAGGATTATGTATTTGGTCACCGCAATATATTCATAAAAATTAGGTCTAAAATTAACATTTGACCTGTTCACTAAGAGACACCGCCTCCATTCTCTTTGGAATTTTGGGTTTACATTGACTTTTGGGCAACTAAAAATCCAATAATTCCTTTAGCAATACAGCTGTGAGTGATTACAGTATGTTCTCTAAAATGACAGACATCTTGATACCCTTTGAAATCAAAGTACAGTTTATAATCAATAGAAAGTGGTCTGAAGAGTAGATGGAAACAAATGTAATGCATTTTGAATGTGACCTGGATTTTTCTTGTTTTCAGGTGTGTGTATGCTGTATCCCACTGACAACCGTAGTGGTGTTACTTCCTTTGGAAGCGGATACAGCCATGATCAGCTGTTTCCATGAGGCCTGTGTCTCCTTTGCAAGCGTAGCTACTGCTGCTAATGTCCTGGCCATCACTGTGGACCGCTATGACATCTCAGTGCGACCAGCAAACCGTGTGCTCACAATGGGCCGAGCTGTAGCTCTATTGGGATCCATCTGGGCTCTATCATTTTTCAGTTTCCTGGTTCCCTTTATGGAAGTGGGCTTCTTTATTAACTTTGGTTCAGACCTTGCGAATCAGACTGCAGTAGTCACAGTGGCTCAAACAAATGAATACTACACAGAGCCGGGTTTGTACTATCACCTGCTAGCACAGATCCCTATTTTTTTTTTTACAGCTGTGGTAATGCTAGTGACTTACTACAAGATACTTCAAGCACTTAATATTCGCATTGGAACACGTTTTCAGCACAACCTCCCTAAAAAGAAGCAAAAGAGCAAAAACACCATCTCTTTGAGCACTGCAACACAAGCAGAGTCGACTGACGCTTCGCAGAGTAGCACAGGAGTCAGGGCAGGTGGAAATGCACCTTTGGGCATGCGGGCATCAGTGTCAGTCATTATCGCACTAAGACGAGCAGTAAAGCGTCATCGGGAGAGACGGGAGAGGCAGAAACGGGTCTTCAGGATGTCCCTTCTCATCATCTCCACATTCCTGCTTTGCTGGACTCCAATAACTGTGCTCAACACCATCATCCTCAGCACCGGGCCCAGTGATTTAACTGTTCGTCTCCGCTTGGGCTTCCTGGTGATGGCCTATGGAACCACTATCTTTCACCCTCTCCTCTATGCTTTCACTCGGCAGAAGTTCCAAAAGGTTTTGAAAAGCAAGATGAAGAAGAGGGTGGTGTCTGTGGTAGAAGCTGACCCTACGCCAAACAATGTGGTCATCCATAACTCATGGATTGACCCCAGGAGAAACAAGAAGGTCACCTTCGAGGACACAGAAGCCAGGCAAAAGTGTCTATGCTCGCAAGATGTGGAGTAATGGTTATAACTCAAATGTAAATATGTCCTATATGTACAGTAAAATGGGAATTGGTTACATTCCACTCATTAGAGTGAAGTAACAGACTATGACAGAAACTTTTTTAAACTGTGGTTATAGAGGGAGATAGAGGGTTTTTATTATGCAATTAGAGAGGTGGAAATATGACTACGATGAGAAAACACATTACAAATCTAAACAAGCTAAACCTCATTAACGCCGGAGTACATAAATTCTGGGCGGCTTACAGAATGAATACTAAAATGATGATTTTAGAAAGGATGTGTTCCCTGAGGAGATCAGGTGAGGAGTTTCCTTAAATAAAACATCACTTGTAAAAAGGGAAACTACCAACAGCTGAATATGTATGAGTTCAAGGATTGCACTTACTTGATTTGTTTTTTTCTCAGTACAAAGACCTGTCTCAAAATAGGTGTCATAGGCACGCACAGAGGGTAATTTATTGCTATTTATTGTGGAATGTTGTGAGTGCTCTCAAGGACAATTCAGTCATAACTGTATCTAAGCAGCAGTGTGTGTTGTTCTCTGGTTAACGTAAGATGAGACAAATACTATGTACAGTCACAGAATACCTGATATTGTTTGTCACAATTTGTAATAAACAGCCAAAGGCACAATATGTGTCAGTATCCCTCCCTTTGAACTCAAGTCACTTTGTGTTTAGAAAATGTGTTTGCATTTTTATTATTCATCAGTTATTGGTGTTTTAAGAGGTACAGATCACATTACAGTAACCCTAGTAAACCCTAATCTATCGCATGCCTTGTTGTCCTAGTAGACAAGGTAGACAATCGTCTGCATAAAAAAAATAAAATAAAATAGAAAAGAAAAAACCTCAGCCATGCTGAAAGGATAATCACAACACAACACCTACTGAGACTGTGAAAACATCAACATGTTGTATTCATATTGAGATTTGTATTGAGCTACTTATAACAGCTGGTATTTGCATTTGGTTAAAGTAAGACGTCGGCATCCTAACATAGTCACAATACTAACATACTGATGTCAGGCAGATACCAGAGTTACAGCACTAAACACAGCTGAGGGTGATGGGAATGTCAGATTTGTAGGTATTTGGTCATAATCCACATTAATGGACAAACTAAAATTTTAAGCTGATGACAAAAAGGAAACCAGATCACCAAGGTGATTATGGTGTATACTGAGGAGTATGTGAATGTGTTTACCAAATCATGGCAAATCTAAGTTGCTGAGACATTTTCTCAAAGTACATGCCAGCATCATGTTGCTAATAGAGGGAAAGTCTGAGAATCATCAAGATAGAACTAGGATCTTAATAACCATTTGTATGTGGATTGTTGAGATTTTTCACACTAAAGTGGTCCAGCGATACTGATATATAGTGTCCCAATTGTGTATTTCATTAAAGAGGTTATATTGAGGGCGGTGTTTAGCTCAGTTGGTAGAGCAGCCGCCCCATGTGCAAAGGCTCAGTCCTTGCTGCGGAAGCCCAGGGTTCAAATTTGAACTGTGACCCGTCTCTCTCTCCCCACATTTCCTGTCACTCTTTAGCTGTCGCTATCAAAGTAAAGCTTGAAAAAAGTCCCCAAAAATTATCTTTAAAAAATAAATAAATAAAAAATAAAATAAAGATGTTCTAATTGGAATACACTCTGGGAAAAGGAAACAGCAAAGGCATTCAACTATTTTTCAGATGACCTTCTTTAAACCCCAGTGAAGTGATTCCAGGACCCCACAGTATGAAACATAACAAAACACAAAGCTGCAAAGCCCACTTGAAAAATTGTTGGAATTGTTGGACAACAACTGACTGGCACAGTAGAGACCAGAAGCCGACACTGTAACACCTATAAGAGTTTGTGGCTGTGCTGGAGAACACTGAGGACATTGACCCCATTTAAAAGCTCTCTGCAGCCAACGGAATTTGTGGGAGCCTGCGTGTTTATTTATGTGTGTGTGTGTGTGTGTGTGTGTGTGTGTATGTGTGTGTGTGTGTGTGTGTGTGTGTGTGTGTGGTATGAAAAGTGGTCACAGGCTAGCAGTCAAAGGCTTCTGAAAACACTTGTCCTTGTGAACCCGCTCTGTCACGCTTAATGCCTTGTGATAACTAAGGGTAGTATGGCAGATGGATAACTGGTGGCGGTGACATGTTCTGCATCAATATCACTTTTCCTCTGCTGACACCAGAAGGTCACACAGTCCTCTGAACCTATCCAGCCATTGTTAGATGCAACAATTATGACCAAGAGACTGACACCAAGTCTATGATTGAGAGCTAAGAGAAAGGGGTACCTGGGGTTGAACTGGGTATCATGGTATCATTACCTCTTTTAAGTGATGTATTTCCACATTGGAGTAGGACATTAGGCAATAATGTATCAGGCAAAGTGCTTATCACATCTTCTAACATTATATAACATCGATGTTAATAAGCACTTTGCACTTTCCAGCATTGTAATTGGTCTCAAGGATACTGATTCATCGGTGGGCTATCAATCATGGAAAGAAATGCAGTTTGATTTAAGGTAGAATTGATCAAAATATTGTGTGGACTTTTTACCCACTAGGAAAGGGTTATGTAACCATAGAAGTTACAATCTTTCAAGTTCAACAGTTTTCATGGAATCTTTAACAGAAGTCCATCTAGTTGTCTGTCATTATACATTACTTGTCCACTTAGGTACAGTCAAATGACAAATCTAGCACACGAATTCTTGCAACCACACTGTGAGCAATACACCTCAAAGAGAAGGAGGATGCCAGCCACTGGAAACAAATAAGTAAGCCACTAAGACTCCCACACTATGACTGTCAGGCAAATGAAAACTAGTTAATTAAGTTGATACAGTATATTGAGGTTCAGTGCTATGAATTTGTTTTGGAGCTGTATGAAGAAATGTTTGGGATGGGTCTCATTGAGTTTGTCATGGTTTCTCTACTCTTACCAATACTGCAATCAACTTTAACGGTACCGGATTCTTAATTAATTGTCTTAGTTAATTGTTCTATTTGTTTTGGAAAGATTACTTGTGTTACCACCCTTACATGCAAAAGACTGTCTGCATCGATGCAGGCAAGTGTAAACAGACTTTTGAGTGTTTATTTCTCTCTATGGAGAGCTGGCCCTGCACCTCACACATCACAGGCCCAGAGACAGATCGGCATTTTGGATTGGGAATATCGGAAATGGATTCCAGAAAAATGTCTTTGTTACTCCAATAGCAACAGGAGAACAGATAACATTAGAACTTATCAATACTATGGCCTTTAACAACTAAAGACCTGTTTGATACTGGGCTTCAGTACCCATCCTGAAGAAATGTGCCCCTTATTTTACTTTTAGAGACAAGCAATGTTATTGAGTTTAGTAGTTTAGTGTGAGTGTTCAGGTTAGGTGGACTATTCCTTATTCAGTGTTATGCATAAATGATAATGAGATAAATGACTCTATTCCTTAATAGTTCATTTAAAGTGATCATATGAAGTGTAGTGCACTGACCTTACAGTAAATTGTTAACACGTGAAACATGCACACCATGTAAGCAACTATCCATGTTCACACTACTGTATGTTTTATTAGAAGATGATCAAAGACCTTACTAGGCAAATCTGTTGAATGTGTGTATATGACCGCTCTAATGATCTTTTTGTGTGTTTATGCTCGAGTCTTGTTGGAGTTCTGGATAGTGTTTCATCTGTCAAACCATTGCAGAGTAGCTGACAGAGCAAGCCTCATGCTGCAATGTAAAGGTCAACAGTCCTGTTGTCCTTGAAGCTGCTGTATGATATCCTCTTCTTGTGGTCCTATAGACCACAAAACAACCAGACTATACTCTACTATACCATTAGCCACTGTTACACATGAAAATCACAGACATGCAAGTGGTGCTTAATGGGAGACCATAGTAACCATTGTAGTTTTGCAGATTAGCTTAGTTTAGACATCAACAAACATGCAAGTCCTTACCTAGTTCATTGAGGCTCTGGGCGGCCTTGGTGATCTCCCTGCTGCCCCCCTGTAGCTGCCCCTGGAGTCTTTTGCTCAGGTACAAGATACGAATGATCCTACGCAGCAGGTCACAGGCTACCTGGATCAAGACGAGAGGGAGAGAGCAAGATGGTGAGGTGTTTGAATCAATCCTAAACCAAAATATCCAAGAGGTAAGCAAATACTAAAGCAAGAGTGACGCACTGCTGACATGTCAGAGTGAGACAGTAAAGCCTAGCTCAAGGCCATCGTTTGTGGGTATACCTGACTGTTCTCTTGGAAGTAACAGCCATATGAAAGAGTTTATCATCAAATGAACTTGAGGTCGATCCAAGAGAAGCATTTCAGCCACTTGCTTCACACCTTTATCTGTTGAGGTTTTCTTAGATTATAAAAATGTCCCTGTTCCATACACATTCTGATGACTGAGATTTTACAATTCCAACGCATTTATTGAAATCTTTGCACCACACTGAGCTTCATTATTTCTTAAACTTCGTTTTTACAATCATATAGATACGGTATACACAAGACACGATTCAGAGAAGGTCATATTCCAGATCTCTTCATGTATTGTTTCCTAAATAATTCAAAGATTTACTTTTTTCTCAACCAGTCTAATCTTTCCAAATCTCATTAGCAGAGTATATTCAGGAACATATTGAGTCCCTGACTTGTAGGAGTCCTATCTTATTTAGTAAAATGACATTGGTCCTATAATCTATTTCTTTTAAAAGGACAGTGTGTAGGATTTAGTGGCAACCCCCTGATCTCATGTTCTTCTTCCGTGTGTCAAGGACAAACTACTGTAGCTGTGAAATGTGCATAAAAACTGCAAAAAGCAAGGCAGACTTCATGGACAAAGGCCTGTGTTGTCTGTAGAAAACATAAAGATTCTTATTTTTAGGTGATTATACACAAATAAAATCATAGTTATGAATATTATATTTCCCTTATGCCTTATATTCTGTAAATAAAGCCCTATGAATTGTATACACTGGACATTTAAGTAAAATAAAGTTAATAACACAGCATAGAAAGCCTGGGTTATAATGAAGTTCCAAGAATTTTTTTGGAATGATAGTCCAGGATTTTCCGTATTAGGCAAGCTGAAAAACTG
This sequence comes from Larimichthys crocea, assembly GCF_000972845.2. Taxonomy (NCBI): domain Eukaryota; kingdom Metazoa; phylum Chordata; class Actinopteri; family Sciaenidae; genus Larimichthys; species Larimichthys crocea. Next base: position 18,037,557 of record NC_040030.1, read on the forward strand.
TTTTGACAGTTGGAAGAAAAGTGTTGTTATTGCCAATAATACAAGTGCCAGACTAATGCTGGCATAGCCTTCTGCACGTTGTATTTATATTATTTTTACACATGTGGTACTTTCAAGCCAAGCAGTCTTGTTGGTCAGTAGTGCTTGGTTTTAAAGCCGGGAGAGGAAATATCACGCTTTATTGTTGCTATGCCAACTCTTATGGTAACCATGGAGCTATTCACACTACTCGTACTGTATATTCAGACAAAACAGGAAAAAGAGATGAGTGAAGGAGCATCTTTCATGATGTGGATTGTATCGGGAAATGATTCACACAGTTCAAAGATGGAAAGCAACACAAGGTCTGTTACAGTTAGTAGTAACTGTATTAGTAAAAATAGAAAAATAGATTTGGTGAAATTAAAAGCGACAGAGAAAGACTGACAGCACAGGGCAGTTTAAATGCCTGACAGGAAGGAGAGGGTCAGTATAATATTGGCTGCCATGAAGTGGAGGAGAAGGAGTGTAGCTGAGATCTGATGGCCTGTCATGTCTCTGTGATATCGCTTATCTGTGTGCGTGTATGAATATAACAAGACTAACAGTCTACAGCTATGCTAGCAGTCCTGTGAGGCTGTACTCACGCACAATGGTGCTTTGAGCTGGATGTTGACGTCAGCATACTAACAAGCCCACATGATGATGCTAATATGCTGATGTTTAACAGTTATCCATCTTGTTTAGTGTGTTAGCATGCTAACAGAATCATGCCATTAGTTAAATGGTAAACAGACTGTACTCATATAGCGACTTTTTATTTCTCTGACCACTTCCGACCACAGCTTTTACTTATATCTTGTCCAAGGACATTTTGACATGCAGACAGGAGCCGGGAATCATACCACCAATCATCCCCGCTCTGCCTCCTGAGGCACAGCCGCCCCGATCACATCTGTGTGTGTATCAAATTTCATCCAATAGTTGTAGAAAGTCTCAACCAAAAAGTAGGCCTTTTTGAATAGCAGATTTTTCTGCCAAGGTGTGTAACAACATGGCTCGATGCACGTGTATGCCAAGCTTGTGTCCGAGTCCCTCTCTTGTCTCCTGTAACACTGTCCAAGTTGATCTCTTTAACTTTTGTGTGTGCGTGCAGTAGGATGTCATTATGTTATAGTTATTTAAAATTAAAACTATCCCTCAAATGTCAGAAAAAGCTAATATTTATAAATATCTGGCTTGCTGTCCTCTGCAAATTCAGCTGGAATTTTTGAAAAATACCAAGCTGTGCAAAATGTTAAGTAGTGAGCCATGTCGGATAACCATGACACTTATCTGAAGCCTTTATTGGCCTTTCAGTCAAGATCAATGACAGCATAAAGAATGGATATGGATAATGGAATATGAGTGACGTCACCCATATGTTTCCAAGGTGCTGTTTTAAAGCTAAAAATATGTTGGCTTTGCTGCCTTTTCCGCCTCCAGGCTCATCTAAATATCAGCAAAGACGTGGATCGTGGCAGACCTAAGGCTGGAATGACACCTGGGTGCTCTAATAAGCCATCTGTAATGCCACCCACCTGTCAATCAAAGCAGCCACATTAATCCTACATAACTTTAAGTCTTAATATTATCTGAACAGGTGAGTTGTATATAAAATCACCCTCAGTACAGTTGTCATGAACGGGGAAATTAGCTATAGAGACCAAAACTGTATTTTGTACCAGGCTGTAAACATGTTTATTTCTGCTGTCTAACATGGGGACTTATTAGGACTGACTCACTTCTAGAGCCAGCCTCAGGCGACTGCTCAAGGAATTGCAGTTTATAGCACTGGCATTGGCTTTATTTCCCAGCCACAGAGATTGCTGCGTGGTCAAGACGCAGCATTACACTACATAAGTCATTCAGCCATTCACTGGGAGCTAAGCATTCACACAACAATGGCACAGCCTTTTGGAGCATTTTGGATTTCAGTGTTTTACTCAAGGATACTTGCAGACTGAAGGAGTCAGGGATGAAACCACTGATTAGTGGATGACCCGCTCTACCTCCTGAACCACAGCTGCCCCTGAGAAGAGACTGGGAAAGATGTCTTTTTCATCGGAAAAATGAAATGTAACATTTTGGATTCAGTACTGTAGATGGAAACAGGCTGTTTGCCACCTACATACAATAAAATGACAACAACAACTGATCTGAAGCCATTTGTATCCTCCTATTTAGACTGAATTGCCATGCTGGTTTACGTCAGACCAGCAAAGTGATCAGAGATGATCACGGAGATGGTCTGAAACCAGGCTAACATGCTGCTGTCAATCAGTGATGCAGCAGACACACAAAGAAGGAAGTGAACGAAGTTGATGAGGGAAAAAAGACAAACGGAGGCAGTGGATTCCCCAGTGACTAATCAACTGCTGTTCGACTCATACTGAAGGCTCAGACCAGAGACAAGACTGAGAGCGGTCTCTCTCTCTAACACACACACAGAAAATCTGAGCGACACAAAGCCATTAGCCCAGGAGAGAGACCTCAGAATCACACTGACCTTTTTACAGCCGCTGTTTCATCAATATTTAATCATGATTTCCCTCGGCTGCACAAACAGCAGTACTGCAGCCCAGTATTCTTACTGAGCTGCGTGCTTTGTCATGTTCATGGTGCAGCTTTAAACTCTGCACACAACAAATCTCATGCCTACATATATAAGCAATCGCTGGACCTCTCTCCTACACAGTGTCGATTTCTCTGTGGGCTTTGCAAAGCTTTGAATCGAATGTAAAATCATGTTCTTTGGTAAAACTGCTATGCTAAGACGTGTCTGTATATAGAGTTTGACTGACACAGCCACAGAAACGTTCATAATACTATCATCACAATGTGTATGCTGGATAGTTACCTGCAGTCTGGCAAGCTGGGTGATCCTGGCCACAATCTTGTTGTACGGATCAACAATCTTTGTTCTTATCCTGGAAAGATATGCAGGATTCCATTAGGACCCAGGAAGATAAAACACATATAGACATCGTATAGGCCTGCAATTATCTCCTACAGCTTCTTTTAACTGAACTTTTAGGGGCCTTATGAGTCTTTGGTTCGAGTGTGAGACAGATCATGCCATTTCTGGTTGTTTTGTAGATAAAATTAAAGATAAAACAACAAAAAAGTCTGAATTAAACAGTAAAAAGAAAAATTTAAAAGATCATCTTGGAGCTCAAACTGCAGAGGTCACTTTTGTGGTTGAGTCTTTAAATGATGAGAAGAGAAGCATCAGAGCGACTGGGAATACACAATGGCAGGTCAGAAATCTAACATTCGGTTTTAAAAGTTTTAAAAGACCAACATGTATCCAGTCAAATATCACCCTGTCTCATAGTTCCGGCTAAAACCTGGTGACTGAGTGACTGTTGAATGACTGTAAACAGGACAGAGAATTCTTAGAGATGCCATAGAGTTCTAATAGTCCAGTTGACAGGCTATGAAATGCAGTTCTCCACGTTTTTTGGTGGAGAGAAACAGACCTTTAATCCTCGGGTAAACCACACATCATCGTCACCCCAGAGCCAAAACTTGTTCTTTTGCTTTGATCCTTTAGAATGTAGAATGTGGAATCTAGAATGTAGAATTTAGAATGTGGAATTTAAAATTAAGAATCGGAATCTGATGACATCATGGTTCTTTTGCTCTGGTCTTGGCTGTGGCCCTTTCTCAGATACACCACACATCATGGTCACCCCAGAGCCAAAACTTGTTTTTTTGCTTCGATCTTTAGAATTTAGAATTTAGAATGTAGAATTTAGAATGTGGAAATTAGAATGTGGAATTTAGAATTTAGAACCGGAATCTGATGACATCATGGTTCTTTTGCTCTGGTCTTGGCTGTGGCCCTTTCTCAGATACACCACACATCATGGTCACCCCAGAGCCAAAACTTGTTCTTTTGCTTCGATCTTGTAGAATGTAGAATGTGGAATTTAGAATGTAGAATTCAGAACTTGGAATTTAGAATGTAGAATTTAGAACCGGAATCTGATGACATCATTATTCTTTTGCTCTGGTCTTGGCTGTGGCCCTTTCTCAGACACACCACACATCATGGTCACCCCAGAGCCAAAACTTGTTCTTTTGCTTCGATCCTTTAGAATTTAGAATGTGGAATTTAGAATTTAGAACCAGAATCTCATGACATCATGGTTCTTTTGCTCTGGTCTTGGCTGTGGCCCTTTCTCAGATACACCACACATCATTTACAGTGTAGTAAAATGTGTGGTTTAGAGAATAAGACTGAGAATTGGGATACTTGTACCAACCTGTGATCAGTGTTTGACTGATTACTGTTTAGTTGAGGGAAATTCTGAGACATTCGCTTGATATCAGTTTTAGAGGAATTCAATTTTATAAAGTATTCAGCGTCACAGCTTAGATAAATCAGTGTGTTGTCAGCATAAAAGTGCTGTTATGTATCAGGAGGCCTAATAGGAAAAAAAGCTCTTCTGTGTGTTAAATGAAGTAAGTGGTTGTTGAACAGTGAAAAGTTAAAGATGTGACTGATATTTTTTAATCGATCTTTCACGGTTACTGTTATAACAGTGTCCATCATGTTGAACCACCATGTAGCTTTCCGGTTTGCTCTGCAGTGTGCATTGTGAAGCTTAATTTTTTAGAATCTGGACGTCTTCACATCTTATTTCATCCCCAAATTGGGCGGAAAGCGATGGAAACAAAAGCAGAACCTGTTCAGGGTTTACACAAGATGCCTCAGACTGCCATGTCCAGAAATCCCAAAGAAAATCATTGGTTTGATACTGCTGATAATTAAAATCAACACAAATTTGCATCACAGGATTGTGAATAGAGATGATCCCCTTGGGAGCTACATTCTATTTCGACAATTCAAGTGCTTCAATGTCAGTCACTCCTTTTACAGAACTTTCCAGGGCCTGAAAACCTATTTAGTAGCCTATAATAATACACACACTGTTCTTCTCAATCAGCTTCTTACTATGAGTGATTGGATCATACATGAACACACTGTCTCCTGCCAAAGTTGGAACAGTTTTGGTTATTTCCCATGAGAGAACTCTGGATCTGTGTCTCTGTCTGAGCTCTCCTCACTCATTTGCAGTCAGCAGGGCTCGGTTGGTAAAAGGTCATGTCATGCACCAATCAGAATTTAGATTAGGATTTAAATTAAAATGGGATGAGAGCTGTGAGGTGTTTAGCTTATGTTGCCAGGTCAATGAAATCTGTTCAAACCACACCCACACAAGTCTGTGAGTCCTAGACCTTTAATATGTCATAATTAAGGATGTATATGCCAAAACTTTGACAACTTGTAATCATAAATAATGAATTATACTGAGAAAAAAAAGTTTTCCAGCAAAGAATAGAGACAGTTGTTGTGAACAGGTGTGTGAATGTGAAGCAGCAGACACTGCAGCCAGTCATGTCTGAGTTACTGTTGACAATAAATACATCTGACCTGACTAAAGCCATGAGAAAACAGATTTACCTGTCAACAGCTGCCTGTAGGGCACTGATCCGTGTCTGCATCATCTGAAGGACCCCTGAAAACAACAACAACAACAACATCAACCTCTCAGAACATTGTGAATCTGACTGGAAGTGACTGATTCGTCTGAGGTCTGCTGGCTCTCTCTTGTGGTGAAACACAAAAAGTGCAATAGTTGAAGAGCCGAGCAGTTTGAAGATCACTATTATATATAATAACACACTTTATTCTTTTAATACATACTTTTAATTATAATACTCAGTTATTGCTGCTCTGTAATACTGTTGAGTCTGATTTAAAGGCATGCATTCATATTCTGGTGGGAAAGTCTGACATTTGAGACCTGACTGAGCTGCTTTCTGAACATTATTACACTGATGACATGAATGCATGTTTATTTATTTATTTATTTATTTTGAAATAGTGACATAGAATATGGATGCACAGGTTTTCAACATCTCACATTTGGGTTTCATTACAACCCTGAATGAATGAGCACGTCTCAAACTTGCATCATCTAAATAATGATCGTACAGCATCCTAAAATCAACTGAAGCCAATTGCAGCCAGGAAGGAAAAAAACAGTCATTCTAAAGCCGATGGTATGAAGTCCATGAAGCTCTTTTGTTTGTGAAGTTATAATAGCAGCATATGTAAATGTGGATTTTTACCTTCAAGAGACTCTATCCCGGTCGCCTGAGACAGTAGGTCTTCATGTCTGGCCACAACCTGGAAGGAAGAAGTAGAAATATACATGAAGGTGAATGTATTGTGGCTACCACTGTGTTTCTGTTGGGACCTGGTTTTAAAATTTCAAGTTTCTGCTTAAATTTCTTTCACTTTTGTGAAATTGCCAGCAGTGCTTGGAGAAAGTACAAATGATTTGTATTTAAAAGTAGAAAACATATAAAACTTTAGTGGGTTAAACATGTGGCTTACAATACTGGTGGAATAAGCCTACAGGGTTGCGCACATACTGTAGCTCATGCAGTAACACATAACTACCCTGACTACATCAAGAAATCATATGAAACCTACTCTTATACTACATTCTCTAAACCTGACAAGGACTAAATTGGTGATTTTCATTACTGATTAAGCTTTTAATTATTTTCTTGAATAATTGTTTGGTCTATAAAATGAAAATAACATTACATTATTTCCCAGAGATGACTTCCAATGTCTGACCAACAATCAGAAAACATTCCCATTCAAGGTGAAATCAGGAAATGCAGGCAAACTATTCAAAACCAATAATCCATCAGCCAAATATTCTGTGATTCATTAATCAAACTAATCAAATCAGAGAGGCAAACTTTTGTTTATCTGCACCATAGCTCAGTCTGTAGGGATTTGGCCTGGGAACTAGAAGGTAGCTGGTTCCATACTTCAGAACAGACCAAAGTATCGAGGGTGGACTAGTAGGTGGAGAGGTGCCAGTTCACCTCCTCGGTGCCCTTAATGCTCGCAGGGTGCCGCTATGTGTGGCTGGCCGTCACTCCAACATCTCCTCGTGTGTGTGGTTATAAGAATGCATGCACTGAGTGAAACAAGGACTTCTCCTTGAGGGATCAATTAAATATCTATTCTATTCTACAGGAAGTAAGGTCTGTTGTTTATTCATCTTAATTTCCAAGTTCAGCTTGCTTATTTATTAGTAGAGAGTAATTCATGTGATTGTGCACCACTTCATACGAATCTCTGAGTAATCAACATTGATTTCACCTCATTGAAGCGACACTGAGCCTTCACACTCTGCAGTGACTGTGTAGTGTAGTGTAGTGTAGTGTAGTGTACCTGGCTGTGCAGCTCTTTATCCAGCTGGCTGATGCCCTGTGCCAGCTTGGCCAGCTGCTCAGCGATGACAGCATGGTGAATAGCCTGAGCGGTGTACGTCTTCACATCGAAGTCCTCAGCTAGGAAATCAGCATAACACTCTGCGAACACAGCAGCACACTCTCAGAGCACTCAGAACAGAACACGTGTGTGTTCATGTTTCTCTTCCACCACGTCAGTAAGCCAGAGCTCTCTAACACAGCTCCACACTGTCTGCAGCTCCACCAATTTACATCGTCTACCACTAACGTGAACAGCAGTACAGCACATATTTAACACACGTATTCGGTGAGTGTCACTCACGCAGACAAACACGTCATGTTATGAATAAGAACTGTGACGTTCACGGCCGCTTAGCTCGGAAAAGTGTGTTGCATTTAGCAAGCTGCGGACGAGCGTGAAAATTTAACGACACTGTAACATGTCCATAAAGTTCTCCATAAAGCTCTCCATAAAGCTCTCCATAAAGCTCTTCATACAGCTCTTCATAAAGCTCTTCATAAAGCTCTTCATAAAGCTCTTCATACAGCTCTTCATAAAGCTCTTCATAAAGCTCTTCATAAAGCTCTCCATAAAGCTCTTCATAAAGCTCTTCATAAAGCTCTTCGTACCATCTCTAAGAAGTGAATTCGTGGAAGCTTCTCTGCCGTCCTCCATGTTGACGCTTCCGCGTGTGACGTAAGTGACGGGAGGTCGTCGACGTTGCACGAGCCTTAAAGGGATACACACATCCACTCATAGACATATATACATAGACGCCGCATTGAGCGGGTTGGTCGTTGGTCGCGATACGTAAACGGCGCCGCCATATTGGTTCGGGCAGATCTGCCCGTAAACTAATACAAGGAAATGGACTGAACTTCATAAAGCGCCTTTCTACAAAGTTCTTTAAGTTAATGTCTCTTATACACCCATTCACACACACACTAATATATCTGGGAAACAAACAGGCACCAAAAACAATGTATGTAACTTTTAAAGTGATGATTATAAATGTTTACTCCTTATGTAAGCACCAAACCAACGTATGTATTTTTCTAATGCTGAGTGTTTACAGCTACTAATGTGTGTAACACTGTTACTGTGATGATAAATATTGAAATATTTATATTTAACATTTAATCTGTGTCTATAATAACCAGATCCTGAAATGTAGATGTGACATGAGGGTTTTCTGAATAAAGAGCACTAACGTGTACATTCAACGTGAACATATATACATACATATAGTACACACACACACACACACACACACATATTTATCATCACAGTAACAGTGTTACACACATTAGTAGCTGTAAACACTCAGCATTAGAAAAATACATACGTTGGTTTGGTGCTTACATAAGGAGTAAACATTTATAATCATCACTTTAAAAGTTACATACATTGTTTTTGGTGCCTGTTTGTTTCCCCAGATATATTAGTGTGTGCGTGAATGGGTGTATAAGAGACATTAACTTGAAGAACTTTGTAGAAAGGCGCTTTATGAAGTTCAGTCCATTTCATTGTATTAGTTTACGGGCAGACCTGCCCGAACCAATATGGCGGCGCCGTTTACGTACGATTCAGCGCTCAATGCGGCGTCTATGTATATATGTCTATGCATCCACTGGCTAGTATGACGATAGTTAGCCCGCGTTGTTGTTGACCCCTTACTCGGGGGTAAATATATATATATTTATATGTACTGCAATGCTAGAAGATTTGGCTTTTTTATTTGCCATAACTCAGTAGCTCAGTCCATAGAGACTTGGCTTGGGAACCAGTGGGTGGCTGGTTTAAGTCCAGTATGGAAGTATGGAAGGTGGGCCTCCTTGAGCAATTGTCAAATCTCACCACGTTTAAGTTTGGACACCCCAGTCAAAGCTAAGGTGACATATTTAGGGATTACTGTGCAGATGACTATTTATCATATTTTGAGAAATATACATAGGATACTGTCAAAGATAATACTTTATTTTAATATATATAGTTAATTTAATTAATATTTTAGTAATAATACTATATTCACATACTGTCGCTGACAAATCATAATATACAAATTCAAGGCCCATTATTTATTTGAGTAATAACCACATTGTAGTAGTAGTATAATGATTTATGTAAAGACGCCCCCATCATCTCTTTTATATTTAATGACCCATCTCTCTACATTAAGTGAGTAATAGAAAAGTATGACTACATTTATCTCCAGATTTTTTTTTAAACTGACCTAATGATTTGAAAAGAATAATTATCAGAAAATGAGATTTGAGAAACATGCTGAGTGATTCATTCTGAAGTTACGTATATAGTGAGCATAGTACATATATATAGTACTGTATATCTCAACTGCTCATACCATTTTTTCATTCATAAATGTATTCATTTGTTCAGAATCATACTTTATTTTTGCATTGATCTATACCTCCATAGGCACTGTGGCTCACCAGGTCACTGTCTTCACAGTTTCTGCTATTGTTCTTGGTTGTTTCAATTTAATTTAGTTGTTTTAACGAATTGCCACTGCATTATTTGCCAGATATTCCATCAACTGCTTATCACAGTGGTCACAGTGGAGCTGGAGCCTATGACTTTGGGCGAGAGGCAGGGTACACCCTGGAAAAGTCACCAGCTTCTCGCAGGGCACATAGTGCATGTGCATGTCTTTGGACTGTGGGAGGAAGCCAGAAATAACCCAAGCAGATGCAAACTCCACACAAAAAGGCCCCAGCCGAGGTGCAAACCAGCAACCTTCTTGCTGTGAGGCGACAGTGCTTATCATCGCACCACCACGCCGCCCTAAAAGTTTTGTTGATCTTTAAACAGACAGAAGAAATGTAATCACTCATGTCACTCACGATTTGTGTTTTCATTTCATTTTATTTAATGTAATGGATTATATAAAAAGTGATAAAAGATAGCCAACATACACAACACACCATGAACATGACAACACCTACATGAGTCAAATTCTAACCATAATCAAGTATGGGGTTAATGCTTGGGTTAGGTTATAGTTAGGCACAGTAGAGCGGGTTAGGGGTAGATGTTAAGGATAAGGTATAAATGAGCAATTTGTATTAGACAAGTCGCTAATTCTAACACTGTCTCTGAAATTGGTACTACTGTACTATCTTTGTGAAAGCTCTACTGCTAATACAAGCAAATCAACAAATTAAACAATACAAAAAAAACAAATGAATATACTGAAATGTTTGACAAATCAATACACACAAAAAATAAGACAAATACATATGTTTTCTCCAGGTTTTCAGGACATGGGTTGACCACATAAGACCATCTCTACCATTATTATGTTCTTACTGGTTTAGCCGTTTTCAGGAGGGAATTTAAACAATTAGTCTTGAATGGAATATTGGAGTCAATATTACCAATCCAGTAACTGAAAATCAACATCTTGGCAACAGCAAAAATTACCATTATTATTAAAACCATAGTTGACCAGTCTAGACAAAACCTCTATTATAGCACCACATTTTAGTATGCTTTTTTATCACAACATTAATTCTCTGGAAAACATCAGCCTAAAACAGATGAACAGGAACATGTTCCATTAACAGATGAATGTGTGACCTTACATGATTCAAACATTTAAAGGAAACAGCAGTCAAGCCTTAAACTGAACCTGACTAATTTGTTGAGTCCATTCATATTGATGACTGATAACAGTCCTGTTTTTGGTTTGCAGAGAAAAAATGAATGAAGGACAGCAGGTAGCCTGTTCATGTGAAGAGCTCCAGGTTGAGGTGACGCTAGAGTGAACACCAAACCTACAAAAAACTTCAAGATGAGGAATAAGATTTCTCCTGCTGTCTGGATCATAGCTTTACATTAAACAATATTTGGTTTGGGGTGCTGTAACCACAATAAAAACTTTTCCTTTGAATTATGGCAAAGGAAGAGGGAGAAGGATCAGGGGGGCAGCGTTTCTGCCACCAGCAATACCACAGGGGCTGAAGTATGGTAAGAGTTTCTCAGTGAAGTTATAGCCAGTGAAAGAGTAAATGAGAGCAGCTGTATCTGCATCATGAAAGGAGACCAGACCCTTCTCATAATCCACAAACACCCCCACCTTCTGTGGCTTCGACTTCAGAGAGAGAGGCACACCAGGACCAGCAAGAGCTTTGTACTCAGTTCCATGTCTTAACCATACAGTCCAAAAGCCATTCTTAGGGGACAATTTGATTTTTCCCTTCCTGTTGACCAGTTCACTGGCCACCCCTAAATCCCATTCTGTCTTATCTTTAACCTGAACTTCAAAGTAAAATCTGCCTGAAGAGAAACCCTGCTTTCCTAAGACCCCATTACACATGGAAAATCTCTTTGGATTGTCGGGAATATTCTTTTCTATCACAACAGACTTTACTTGTTTCTCATCATCAGACAGGACGAGATAGGGACTTGCAGTGTCAGGATCCAGAGTCACATCCACCGCATACTGCTGGACTCTCTTCAGCTCAGTATCAGCACACAGCTTCTTCATCTGTTTACTGAGTGTCTCCTCCAGCTGGACCACAGCTCTCCTTAAAGTTCCCTCGTATGATGAGTGAACTCTGACCTCCATCCAGTCTTTGGTGGGTGGAGCAGTGTTCAGGGTTGGGAAGCTTTGGAGGAACTGGAGGTGGTCTTTCATGCGTGAGAGCTGATCCACTTGAACTTTTCTCTTCATCAGTTCCGATATTTCCTCTTCCAGCTCTTTGACGAAGCCTTTAGCCTGTTTCTCTGTTGTTTTCTGCTTCTCTTCGATTGTGTCAGTGAGCTGAGCCAACCCTTTCTGAACAGACTGGATCAGAACAGTGAAGATCTCCACACTCTCTGCAGTCTCTCTGTCTGCATCTTCTTGGCTGAGCTTCACTGATTGCTTGATCTCCTGAATCTTCAGTCGTCGTTCCTGGATCATCTGTTGAATTTCATCCTCTACCTTCTCAAGTTTAGCTTTCTTTACCTTATACTCTTCTACCACAGAAGTAAAGACATGAGGCTTATGATCTGACTCAGTGCAGAATAGACACACACACATCTGGTCAGTCTTGCAGTACAGCTCAAAAGGCCTATCATGCTTCTTACACATTCTCTCTTCAAGGTTCTCCACAGGATCTATCACTGTATGTCTTTTCAGACCTGGGATTCTGTGATGAGGCTCCAAGTGAGTCTCACAGTAGGAAGCCAGACACGTTAGGCAGGACTTCAGAGCCTTCAGTTTGGTTCCGGTGCAGACGTCACACAAAACGTCTCCTCCTGAGTTGGCATATTTTTGCACAGAGCAGCTGCTGGCTTTATTTACAGCTGACTGTCTGAACTGAGCAGCCATCTCAGATATGAATGTGTTGACCCGTAGCTCAGGCCTTCTGTCAAAGACATCTTTACACATGGGACACTGACATTGAACGTTAACGTCCCAGTGTTGTGTGATGCATTTCTTGCAGAAGTTGTGTCCACATGGTATGGTGACTGGATGAGTGAACACATCCAGACAGATGGAACAGAGAAACTGTTCTTCAGAGAGGAGACTGTATGTAGAAAACATGTCTAGAAAACAAAGAGGAGAAAGAATGTACTTTTCTTTATACTGAATCTCATTATTAGCTGTGTGTCCCAAAAACTGCCCTTAATCAGACCACTGCAAAACATTATAGCACACTGTTCCTCATCAGGCTGCATAACTGAATGGTTTAAATGAAAAATATTGCCAAAACCGTAAGACATTAACATATTTCAGCAGAAAAAAATGTGCTGAATGGCAAGCAGATAAGCAATAAAACTATAATGACTATTTGTGATAATAGTGATTAGTGGCTGAGTGAGTGCACTCACAATTTTTACAGTCATGATTCCTAGACTCTTAGACTTTCTTAGACTTTGAGACAAAGTCTCAAAAAAAAAAGAAAAATAAGAAGCCTAGCACAACAAAAATGCAGGTTCACCTTAATACAATGTTAATACAAAGTCAAAAATTTGACATGAATTTATTTCAGCCCCACACAGTCTCTATAATTCATTTCAGTAAACTAAATAGATTTGAATATTCTCTGTGTTAAACTGCATTTCACTCACTCTTTCAGTGCTACACAAGGACGTCCTTATTTGTGCTCTCTGTTAAAACACACTAAATATCATCCACTGTACTTACCAGTGTTGTGGACTCTGGTGTGGACGCAGCAAACTTTCTTTTACAGCAAAACAGAAGTTATGTTCTGCAGCACTGTTTCACTTTCATTTCTGGATTTAGGCGGGTAAAACAGTTGCAGCATTGCTCCGCCTCTCTCACAGTACTCATAAAATCTGTTGATCCAACAGTCTTCTTCTGCCACCAAGTGTTCATGAACTTGTCAGCAGGTTTGATAGAAAGAGAGCAGTAGAGAGATATAGTAGGATGGCTAAATTGTGCAACACATCCAGCCACAACCCTGCAGACAGAACTATAAATAGAGTAGACTTCACCGTTTGCAGGGCAGAATTAGGTATGCTTCCTCTGAACATTACCACTGTAAACAGAAACGTTGAGACAAATAATTGAAACATAATTAAATTCTATGTAATCAAAAATAAAAACAGCTGACCAGTTGGACTAAAAATGCCAAAACACAGTAAACATTCAAGTAATCCCAAATGCAACTATGCACCAGGCCTGTATGTACAGTAACTGATAAAAAGCTGAAGGAAACACTGAATATGTGCGCTCAGTCTGTACAGGCTGTGCATAGACTTGGACATATACAGAAGACTGTGTTCTGATTGTAATCTATTAAGCCATTGAGACATAAATGCACTTCCTCGCTGTATGTGCAGAGTAATCTGAAATAAGAGATGAATTTCTTTACATAAATGTTATATGTCCACAAATCCTCCGCACAAAAAGGAGAGTGAACATTTAAAAAACTAAATTAAGACAAATTAAGATAAAAAAAAAAGAAGTTGGCATGCTGTATAAAATGTTAATAGAAATAAAAAAAATGTGATAATGTGAAAACATTGAAACTTCTTATTTAATTGAAAATACTTACAACTCAACTGTTGAAACTGAGAAACATTGTTTTGTAAAATGATATGACCACTTTGAATTTGATGGCAGCAACATGTTTGAAAAAAGTTGAACAGCAGCAACAAAAGGTGGATATTTTTTTGAAATGCTAAAACAGCTGTAGACCATGAACCGTGAAGCAGCTGAAATCCTACATCAAGCAAGAATAAGAAAATAAAAAAATATTTTAAAGATGACAGCAAGTCTCCTCAGTTTCCTGACACACAGTGTGGTTAAAAGAAGAAGTGATGAACATGACCCTGCAGGTCATGGGCAGCTTCCTTCTCTGTGTACTGACTCTGTGTCTCCTCCAGCTGAGCCACAGCTGTCCTCCAAGTCCTCAGTGCATATGATGAGTGAACTCTGACCTCTATCCAGTCTCTGGAGGAGAAGGCATTTTCTCAGCAGGATCAATCAGTTTATGTCTTTTTAGGCCTGGGAATGTGCAATGAGGCCCCAGGTGAGTCTTACAGTAGGACGTCTTACACACCATGCAGGACTTCAGAGCCTTCAGTTTGGTTTCAGTGCAGACGTCACACAGAACATATGATTTGTTACATTGTTGTTCTGAGGATATGTCAGGTTTCTTTAGAGGCGACTGCCTGAACTGATCAGCTATCTCAGATAAGACACTGTTGACACGCAGCACAGGT
This sequence comes from Larimichthys crocea, assembly GCF_000972845.2. Taxonomy (NCBI): domain Eukaryota; kingdom Metazoa; phylum Chordata; class Actinopteri; family Sciaenidae; genus Larimichthys; species Larimichthys crocea. The sequence goes on from NC_040030.1 coordinate 18,052,564, forward strand.
CTTCTGATGAACATATCTTTGCACAAGGGACACTCGTATTTCCCTTTTAAGTCCCAGTTTCGGGTGATGCATTTTTTGCAGAAGTTGTGTCCACACGGTATGGTGACTGGATGAGTGAACACATCCAGACAGATGGAACATAGTAATGGCTCTTCAGAGAGGACACAGTAGTTAAAAGACATGTCTAGAAATAAAAAGAAGAAACAAAAATTGTGAATAAATCTGCCTTTCAATGTCTCAACTCTGTGATATTTTATTAATACAATGACAACATGAAGGACAGCAGAATCATGCACACCAAAATGGCCATACAAATGCTTTTCCTGCCTTTATTCTCAGAGTAATGTGTCGTGTAATGTGTACTTAAGTTCAAATGACGTGTCCATTTATGTAGATTTATTTCTCTGAATGACAGAAACAAACTACACAAACACAAACTTCTGTAGGCATTTGTGATACTGTGTCCACCATTATGTATGTTGGTTGCATTTCTTTATAACAGTATCAATCATAGTGGCAAACCACTGTATAAAACATGGACGTCGTATCTGTGACGTCAGCCACAGGTTTCTGAAGAGCCATTATGAAGCTCAGTGTGGTGGCTCTGGCTGCCGGTCCTGCCTCTGCTGTCTCCCAGCTAATCTAAAAAATGGGCAAAGATGTGGAGCGTCTGTGGACCTGAGGCAAGGCTGAATGATGCTTGGTTATTCAAACAAGCCACCTGTAATGGCACCCGCCTGTCAATCAAAGCGGCCACACTGTCAACAGGTGAGTTCTATAAAAATTCATCCTCAGCACATTTGTCATGAATGGGGAAATTATCTATATTACCATCCTTCCGTGCATTATCTGTAACCACTTATGCTCATCAGGGTCACGGTGAGGCTGGAGCCTATGGAGAGGAGAGGCGGGGTACACCGTGGACATGTCGCAAGGTCTTCACAGGGCATAGAGACACACATCATTCACACTCACATTCACACCTACGGACAATTTAGAGGCAATATTATTTTATGGTAATAGTCTAAATCACTAAAATGTTTATTTCTGCTGTGAAGTTGGAAATCTTAACATGGGGGCTTATGGAGGTTGACTTGTTTTATAGTCAGCCTCAAGTAGCCGTTCAGGGAACTGTCACACCGCGGTGAGGTCAAGTTGGGTTTTTGTTCTGTCTCGTCATTTCCTGTTTTATTTTGATATTTACCTGCCCTCTCGTTTCAGGTCACTTGCCCTTCCTCATGTGTCACCGGTCTAATTGTCTTCCCTGCCCTGATTGTTTCCACCTGTTCCCCATTACCCTGTGTATATATTGTCTGCGTCTCCCTTTGTCTTGTGCCAAAGTGTTTTGTTATCAGATCGATCGCCAAAGCCTTGTTTCCTTGTCCGTCTATAGTCATAGCCTTGTTGCTTGAGTGTTCTTTTGTTTATATTCCTCGATTGAGTGATTTTTTTTTTTTTGTTGTTGTTGTTGTAAATACTTAGTCTAGCCTTTTTGTTCCATAGTGTAGTGTTTTTCAGCCTCCTTGGAGTGCTTTCAGTTAATGTTTTGCAGCCTGTTGTTTTTCCTCTTGGTGAGTGATTTTGATAACCTTTTCAAAAAGTAGTTTAGAGTTTAGAGTCCTGTTTTGAGTCCGGCTTGACAGTAACTGCAGTTTTTGGCACTTTGCCATTGGCTTCACTTCACAGACATGCAGGTTGCCACTTGGGCAAAACACAGAAGTCAGGCTGAAAACAGGAGAAAAGCTGGCTGAAAGTGGAGACAAAACAAGACAAGTAGAAGACATAGACATTTAAAAAAAAAAAAAAAAAAAAAAGACTTAAGACATATCTTTTTAGCCTGGCTTTTACTTAAGGTGCCTCCCCATTCACTGCTGAGTTTAACTCGGTTTAACTTAACATTTATTTTATTGCTGCAGCTTTGTTTATTTTGGTTTTGATTTTTAATTTTTATGCAACTGTTCTGCTGCTTAAAAACTGTTTGGTGTTTTCTATTTGTCTTTATTCTGCTCTGTGAAGCACTTTGGGCTGCATCTCTGCATGAAAGGTGCTATATAAATAAATTGAGTTGAATTGAGTAGGATTGACCACTGAGCATATTAACTGAAAACATAAAACTTAAGTACAGTGTATGCTGCCATCATGTGGCCATCCGGGGTCACTTCAGTTACACTTACATTTTATAGACATTTATTTATGTAAAAATAATAATAATAATAATAATAATAATAACCTCTTGTAATATAATAAGTAATTTAGTTTGTTTATGATGTGGGACTGGTCTTACATTCATTGATATATGTTCTGTGAATTCTTCTCTACTATGACATCTATTCTATATTTTTCTATATTACTCAATATCTATCTTGATAACGCCTAACCCCGATCAGCTGATGAAGACCAAGCTGCTACAAACATGCAGACTCACTGGACTCGTTTGACCACTTCAGATCATTGTCTTCTCTTTCAATGCAATGGAATCAAAACTTATTGTTCTATAAACTTCAAGAACATTTACTAGACTGAACATTTTTCAGCTATAACTGACATCAGGTAAAGGTCTTGCATAGATACAGCTCAGTTTAATCACATAAAGTGTTGATTTGTGTTCTTACCTGTGTGTATGTACGGAGATGTATTTCTTGTAAAAACCGGAGTGATGTTTACTTGAAACGATTCATTTCTTTCACTTTCATTTCTGCAATGTAAAACTGAAACAATCCTTTGCTCCCAGTGCTGCTCCACCTCTCGATACACTCACATTAGTTATCTGTTGAGTCACTGTTTACTTAATATGACTTTTATATCATCTAGTTTAAATTGTTGTTCAGTGACGCTAACGCGTCTGTCCTGACCGCATCACTGTCGTGACAATAATGACGTTAAAGCACACCCTCTTGTGTAATATTGCTTAATTAAAAAAAATGTCGGCGGACACAAAAGTTGTTGCTCATACTGATTTAATGTCAAAAGTATCCATTTAAATTCGAGCTGAATTTAACGGTCACATAGAAACATAGTTACAATTAGAGCACGTTCAAAAGTTCAAACTTTTACGTCTGTAAACTAACTGTGCTGAAAATGCAGCAGACAGATCAATATTGTTCTGACTGTTGCTCTTACTGTACTTTCATTTTATGGTCATTTGTCAAGTAGCACATTGTTTTGATGTTATGTCGGACAAGCAACGTTGTTAATTCAGAATCAGCTGTTCTGCTCTCACTGTTCCGCCTGAACACAGCTAAGCAGACAGATAAACTCGTGGACAGATGACAGGTGTATTGTCTTCTTTATTTAGACGTTTACCCTCAAAGACCACAGAGTGAAACTGCGAGAAAAATAATAAAATACAGTTTTTAGGTCATTTACCCCTGTAAAGTATCAGATAATTTCACAAACAAAGTTTACTTGCTTATTCATTGCATAAGGTTAAATAAAAATGAAAGCAATAAACCACATGCTACCTTTTACGTAGCTAATTACATCAGTAATGCGAATCAACTGTGTTAAATTCAAACATATTTAAACTGCAAACAGCACCAATACTGTTCAAATATATGTCAAACACTGTAAATACTCACAGACAATGCCTTCTGAAAACAACAAAGATGGAAGAACTTCAAGAAAGTCAACTATATTTAATATACATATTTAAATCACTGGGCATTTACAGTACCTTTGGTTGTCTGGCAGCCTATTCCCCCCCCCCCACCCCCCAGCCCATCATCCAATCCAATCCGGCAGTCAGTGGGCATGTACAGTACCTTTGGCTGTCTGGCAGCCCCTTTCATTGAGGCCCTGTCGATCCAGCAGTCATTGGGCCAACAGTACCTTTGGTTGTACAGCAGCCTGTCCCCGCAGCAATTCCTTCGATCCGGCAGTCACTGGGCATGTACAGTACCTTTGGTGGTCTGTCAGCCCCTGTCCCCATAGCACCTCCATTGAACCCTAACTTTTGGTGAATTCAAGAGAAATTAGGCCCGCAGTCCCTATGACTGTCTGACAGCCCCTGAGGCCCTCCTCCAATAGAATAGAATAGAATAGAATAGAATAGAATGCCTTTATTGTCATTATACAAGTACAATGAGATTACAAGCCCCCCCATAGTGTGCACACATAAATAAACAAGTAGGGACATGCACAACAAAACAAACAAAACCACCACAGAAAAACAGATAAAGTGCAGATAGCCGTGCCATAATGTGCAAAAGGTTACAGTGTAGATATAAAATAAATAATCTGGCAGTCATTGGGCATTTACAGTACCTTTGGTTGTCCGGCAGCCCATTTCCCCCCAGCCCATCATCCAATCCGGCAGTCAGTGGGCATTTACAGTACCTTTGGTGATCCAGCAGCCCCTCCGTCGATCCAGCAGTGATTGGGCATGTACAGTACTTTTGGCTGTCTGGCACCCCCTTTCCCTGAGGCCCTCCTCCAATCCAGCAGTCACTGGGCATTTACAGAACCTTGGGGTGTCCAGCAGCCTGTTTCCCCCCAGGCAGTCCTCTGATCCGACAGTCATTGGGCATGTACAGTACCTTTGGCTATCCATGGTTTGATTTCTCACAGCATTGGTGGTATAGTGGTCAGCATTGCTGCTTGCCAAGCAGTTGACCCGTGTTCCATTCCCGGCCAATGCATGATGTCATGCAACAACTGATTGTTGTACTTGAAGCCTGTGAGAAAAATTTGTTTCTAAGATGTTGTGCACAAGGTTCTAACTGTGTTTGTTGTTCATCAGAGTGAAACTCACCACAAAGCCCTTGTTTGTTCTACGGTTTTCACTTTGATGCTCAGCAGCCATGCATTGTACGCTTGGACTTTTTTCAAGGTCACCCAGGGAGATTCGCAGAATGCAACCGAGGCGGAGGTAAGATCACAAGGACAACACAGTGCTAAAATCTCCTTCCCTGACCGGGAATCGAACCCGGGCCGCGGCGGTGAGAGCGCCGAATCCTAGCCACTAGACCATCAGGGACCTATTGGACGGCAAAAAAATGAATTAAAAAAATGAATGAAAAAAATAAATAACACCGCCCTCTCCGAAGTCTGGTTTTGTACGCTAAATGACATTATTATAAGTAGCTCTTCTCTGTCACAGCCAAATTTAATGTGGTTTGATGACGAAATTCATCGTTCCTGCTGAAAATGATGAATGGCGTTGTGTTCATGTTGTCAAAGTATGAACGACACTGGAGATTCCTTGACTTTGTACAAATTGACAAACCTAAAATTGAGACTTAAGTTCCTGCAGAACTCAATAACCTTTATCTAATACTAAACACAGAATAAATGTAGGTATTTTTTCGAATCAAATATTGTTCCTCACAGTGCTCAAATCACATTCCTTGACAGTCAGTCGATCCCTAAGCTGCGGCGGTAAGAGCGAAATCATCTTTTCTCACGGCATTGGTGGTATAGTGGTGAGCATAGCTGCTTTCCAAGCAATTGACCCGGGGTCGATTCCCGGCCAATGCATGAGGGCAGCCAGCAAGGAGTTTCTCAAAAGTTCTTGCGCTTCTCACTTGTGAGTAAATCTATCTTTGGGGTCTTGTGCACAAAGTTGTGAACGTGTGTGTGTGTGTCTTGTACATGAGGTTGAAACTGTGAGCCAATCCACAGAAGGCTACACCACAAAGTCCTTGTTTGTTACACGGTTTCCACTTTCCAGCTGAGCATTCGTGAATTGTACACTTTGTCTTTTTTCAAGGTCACCCTTGCAGATTTGCATGAGTGCTGAATTTCACCGTGGGACAAAGGTATGGTCACAAGGACAAGAAAATACTAAGAAGGCTTCCCTGACCGGGAATCGAACCCCGGCCGCAGCAGTGAGAGCGCCGAATCCTAGCCACTAGACCATCAGGGAGCAAAACAATCGGAGGAACCCTAAACCTTTTGCCTCACGTGTGGGTGCGAACACAGAAGGAATGTAGGTATTGATTTGCATGAAAAAATTGTGCCTCACGATGACAAATGTACTCACAGTGCTCCAATCCACATTCATTGACAGGCAACAGAACACTAGGCCGCGGCGGTAAGAGTGAAACCATCTTCTCTCACGGCATTGGTGGTATAGTGGTCAGCTTCCCAGGCAGTTGATCCGGGTTTGATTCCCGGCCAATGCATGATGTCATGCAACAGCCGATTGTTGTACTTGTGAAAAAATCTGTCTTTGGGATGTTGTGCACAAGGTTCTCACTGTGGTGAGTTGTGGTGTTGTTATCGGCTGAACTCTGGGCCGTCCACAGAACTCTACACCACAAAGCCTTGTTTGTTCTAGGTTTTCACTTTGATGCTTCAGCAGCCTGCATTGTACGCTTGGACTTTTTCAAGGTCACCCAGAGATTCGCGAATGCAAACCGGGCGGAGGTAGATCACAAGGACAAAAATCTAAATCTTCCTGACCGGGAATCGAACCCCGGCCGCGGCGGTGAGAGCGCCGAATCCTAGCCACTAGACCATCAGGGAGCAAAAGCACTGCAATCGGAGGACACAAAACTTGTTGCTCACGGTGGTGCCAAACACAGAAGGAATGTAGGTATTGTTGAATGAAAAATTGTGCCTCACGATTGAAAATTGTGCCTCACAGTGCTCAAGTCACATTCATTGACAGGCAACAGAACACTAGGCCGCGCGGTAAGAGTGAAACCATCTTCTCTCACGGCATTGGTGGTATAGTGGTCAGCTTCCCAGGCAGTTGATCCGGGTTTGATTCCCGGCCAATGCATGATGTCATGCAACAGCCGATTGTTGTACTTGTGAAAAAATCTGTCTTTGGGATGTTGTGCACAAGGTTCTCACTGTGGTGAGTTGTGTGTGTTGTTCATCGGCATGAAACTCTGGGCCAGTCCACAGAACTCTACACCACAAAGCCCTTGTTTGTTCTACGGTTTTCACTTTGATGCTCAGCAGCCATGCATTGTACGCTTGGACTTTTTTCAAGGTCACCCAGGGAGATTCGCAGAATGCAACCGAGGCGGAGGTAAGATCACAAGGACAACACAGTGCTAAAATCTCCTTCCCTGACCGGGAATCGAACCCGGGCCGCGGCGGTGAGAGCGCCGAATCCTAGCCACTAGACCATCAGGGAGCAAAAGCACTGCAATCGGAGGACACAAAACTTGTTGCTCACGGTGGTGCCAAACACAGAAGGAATGTAGGTATTGTTGAATGAAAAATTGTGCCTCACGATTGAAAATTGTGCCTCACAGTGCTCAAGTCACATTCATTGACAGGCAACAGAACACTAGGCCGCGGCGGTAAGAGTGAAACCATCTTCTCTCACGGCATTGGTGGTATAGTGGTCAGCTTCCCAGGCAGTTGATCCGGTTTTGATTCCCGGCCAATGCATGATGTCATGCAACAGCCGATTGTTGTACTTGTGAAAAAATCTGTCTTTGGGATGTTGTGCACAAGGTTCTCACTGTGGTGAGTTGTGTGTGTTGTTCATCGGCATGAAACTCTGGGCCAGTCCACAGAACTCTACACCACAAAGCCCTTGTTTGTTCTACGGTTTTCACTTTGATGCTCAGCAGCCATGCATTGTACGCTTGGACTTTTTTCAAGGTCACCCAGGGAGATTCGCAGAATGCAACCGAGGCGGAGGTAAGATCACAAGGACAACACAGTGCTAAAATCTCCTTCCCTGACCGGGAATCCAACCCGGGCCGCGGCGGTGAGAGCGCCGCATCTAGCCCCTAGGACCATCGGGAGCAAAAGCATGCAATCGGAGGACAAAAATGTTGTCACGGGTGCAAACACAGAAGGAAGTAGGTATTGTTGAATGAAATTGTGCCTCCGTGAAAATTGTGCTCACGTGCTCAAGTCACATTCATTGACAGGCAACACAACTATCCGCGGCGTAGAGTGAACCACTCTCTCACGGCATGGTGGTATAGGGCCTATTGGACAGCAAAAAATGAATATAAAAAAATGAAATGAAAACATAATAAACACGCCCTCTCCGAAGTTGGTTTTGTACGCTAAAATGACATTATTATAAGTAGCTCTTCTCTGTCACAGCCAATTTAATGTGGTTTGATGACGAAAATTATTGTTCCTGCTGAAAATGATTGAATGGCGTCTGTTCTTTTGTCAAAGCATGAACGACACTGGAGATTCCTGACTTTGTACAAATTGACAAACCTAAAATTGAGACTTAAGTTCCTGCAGAACTCAATAACCTTTATCTAATACTAAACACAGAATAAATGTAGGTATTTTCGAATCAAATATTGTTCTCACACGTGCTAATCCATTCCTTGACCAGTCAGTCGACCCGTTTCGTAGGCCGCGGCGGTAAGAGCGAAATCATCCTTTCTCACGGCATTGGTGGTATAGTGGTGAGCATAGCTGCTTTCCAAGCAGCTAACCCTAACCCTAACCCTAACCCTCAAAAGTTCTTGTGCTTCTCACTTCTGAGTAAAGCTATCTTTGGGGTCTTGTGCACAAAGTTGTGAACGTGTGTGTGTGTGTCTTGTACATGAGGTTGAAACTGTGAGCCAATCCACAGAAGGCTAGGACCGGCTGCGGGAGTGAGCCAATCCACAGAAGGCTACACCACAAAGTCCTTGTTTGTTACACGGTTTCCACTTTCCAGCTGAGCATTCGTGAATTGTACACTTTGTCTTTTTTCAAGGTCACCCTTGCAGATTTGCATGAGTGCTGAATTTCACCGTGGGACAAAGGTATGGTCACAAGGACAAGAAAATACTAAGAAGGCTTCCCTGACCGGGAATCGAACCCGGGCCGCGGCGGTGAGAGCGCCGAATCCTAGCCACTAGACCATCAGGGAGCAAAAGCACTGGAATCGGAGGACACAAAACTTGTTGCTCACGGTGGTGCTAAACACAGAAGGAATGTAGGTATTGTTGAATGAAAAATTGTGCCTCACGATTGAAAATTGTGCCTCACAGTGCTCAAGTCACATTCCTTGACAGGCAACAGAACACTAGGCCACGGCGGTAAGAGTGAAGCCATCTTCGCTCTATGCATTGGTGGTATAGTGGTCAGCATTGGGCCAGTCCAACAGAACTCCTACACCACAAAGCCCTGTTTGTTCTAGGTTTTCACTTGGCTCAGCCAGCATGCATTGTACCTTGGCTTTTTCAAGGTCACCCAGGAGATTGCAGAATGCAACCGACGGAGGTAAGATCACAGGACAACAAAGTGCTAAAAACTTCCTGACCGGGAATCGAACACCCCGCCCGGCGGTGAGAGCGCCGAATCCTAGCCACTAGACCATCGGAGCAAAAGCACTGCATCGAGGACACAAAACTTGTTGCTCAGGTGGGCCCAACACAGAAGGAATGTAGGTATTGTTGAATGAAAAATTTGCCTCACGATTGAAAATTGTGGGCCTCACAGTGCTCAAGTCACATTCATTGACAGGCAAACAGAACACTAGGCCGCGCGGTAAGAGTGAAACACTCTTCTCTCACGGCATTGGTGGTATAGTGGTCAGCTTCCCAGGCAGTTGATCCGGGTTTGATTCCGGCCAATGCTGATGTCATGCAACAGCCGATTGTTGTACTTGTGAAAAAATCTGTCTTTGGGATGTTGTGCACAAGGTTCTCACTGTGGGAGTTGGTGTTGTGTTTCATCGGCATGAAACTCTGGGCCAGTCCACAGAACTCTACACCACACAAAGCCCTGTTTGTTCTACGGTTTTTTCACTTGATGCTAGCAGGCCATGCATTGTACGCCTTGGACTTTTTCAAGGTCACCAGGGAGATTCGCAGAATGCAACCGAGGCGGAGGTAAGTCACAAGGACAACACAGTGCTAAAATCTCCTTCCTCTGACCGGGAATCAACCGGGCGCGCGCGGTGAGAGCGCCGATCCTAGCCACTAGACCATCAGGGAGCAAGCACTGCAATCGGGTGACACAAAACTTGTTGCTCACGGTGGTGCCAAACAAGAAGGAATGTAGGTTTGTTGAATGAAAATTGTGCCTCACATTGAAAATTGTGCCTCACAGTGCTAAGTCACATTCATGACAGGCAACAGAACACTAGGCCGCGGCGGTAAGAGATGAAACCATCTTCTCTCACGCATTGGTATATAGGTCAGCTTCCCAGGCAGTTGACCGGGTTTCGATTCCCGGCAATGCATGAGGTATGCAACAGCCGATTGTTGTACTGTGAAAAAATCTGTTCTTTGGGATGTTGTGCACAAAGGTTCTCACTGTGTGAGTTGTGTGTGTTGTTCATCGGCTGAAACATCTTGGGCCAGTCCACAGAACTCTACACCACAAAGCCTTGTTTGTTCTACGGTTTTCACTTTGTGCTCAGCAGCCATGCATTGTACGCTTGATTTTTTCAAGGTCACCAGGGAGATTCTGCAGAATGCACCGAGGGCGGAGGTAATCACAAGGACAACACAGTGCTAAAATCCTTCCTGACGGAATCAACCCGGGCCGCGGCGGTGAGAGCGCCGAATCCTAGCCACTAGACCATCAGGAGCAAAAGCATCAATCGGAGGACACAAAACTTGTTGCTCACGGTGGTGCCAAACACAAGATGTAGTATTGTTGAATGAAAAATTGTGCTCACGATGATTGTGCCTCACTGCTCAAGTCCATTCCTTGACAGGCAACAGAACACAGGCCCGGCGGTAAGAGTGAAAACCATCTTCTTCACGGCATTGGTGTATAGTGGTCCCTAGGCCAGCATAAACACATAATGATAAAAAAATGAATGAACAATAAAAAACCACCGCCCTCTCCGAAGTCTGGTTTGTACGCTAAATGACATTATTATAAGTAGCTCTTTCTGTTCACAGCCAAATTTAATGTGGTTGATGACGAAATTCATGTTCCTGCTGAAAATTGATGAATGGCGTCGTGTTCTATTTGTCAAAGTCATGACAGACACTGGAGATTCCTTGACTGTACAATTGACAAACTAAAATTGAGACTAAGTTCCTGCAGAACTCAATAAACCTTTATTAATACTAAACACAGAATAAATGTAGGTATTTTCGAATCAAATTTGTTCCTCACAGTGCTAAATCCCATCCTTGACAGTCAGTCGATCCCTGTGTCTTGTACATGAGGTTGAAACAGTGAGCCAATCCACAGAAGGCTACACCACAAAGTCCTTGTTTGTTACACGGTTTCCACTTTCCAGCTGAGCATTCGTGAATTGTACACTTTGTCTTTTTTCAAGGTCACCCTTGCAGATTTGCATGAGTGCTGAATTTCACCGTGGGACAAAGGTATGGTCACAAGGACAAGAAAATACTAAAAAGGCTTCCCTGACCGGGAA